>NC_086449.1:722287146-722599646 GCF_028390025.1 Pseudophryne corroboree
GTGTGACATAAACCTGCTAATGAGGGTGGTACCCATGGCACAGAGGCTGGTGAGGCATCCATGGAAAGGTGTTGTATAAATCAATGCAAATATTGTCGCTTTTTACCAGCTGCATAATTGGAATCAAGCACAGATAATGAAAGAGAAGTGATTTGACTCACTAGGATCTATTTGTTCTGTGGATATTTGTCTTTATAGAACTTATGGGACTTGTAGTTCACCAACAGATATATGTCTAGGGTTCGTCAGAAGTCAGGTTACACAGAAAGTAAATGAACATTTTATGAATTTTCCATAACATACACTTTATATAGAACTGAAATATTAAGAAGTGATTATTCTTATTCTTAGGCAATATGTGGCTCCCAATTTATAGCTAGGGAAACACACGTTCCCTCATTCTGCCCATAGGCTCTATTCAGGACATTTTTATTGTTCAGTAAAGGGTTAATGGAGAAGATAACGCAATTTTCTTCTCCGTTCTTCATACCCATCTCGCTGAATATCACACAGTAGGGATCAGTCCATTGATCTCTATTGTGGTTTTACGTTTTATGCTATTCTCATGCATGAAAACGTTAAACTTGCCGATAAAAGTTTACTTTATATAACGTCATTTCTAAAGAAAATCCTTAACATTTATGATATCTGCAGGGACAGGGATATTTTCCCATCCGTCCCTGCAGGATCTTGAAACGAGTGGCAATTGTCCAGAATGTCCAGCTCAAGCCTTCCAAAAGTGTATCAATTGATTCAATGCATACATAGGCTTAGTAAGTCTGTATACATTTCTATTTATGTGGTTATACAGTATATATACATTTTATATATACATTTTATATGTAAACCACATAAATATAATTATATACAGTCTAACTAAGCATAGTGGGGCAGATGTATTAACCTGGAGAAGGCATAAGGAAGTGATTAACCAGTGATATGTGCAAGGTGATAAAGGCAGCAGCCAATCAGATCCTAACTGTTAATTTACATATTGGAGCTGATTGGCTGGTGCCTTTATCACCTTGCACATATCACTGATTTATCACTTCCTTATGCCTTCTCCAGGTTAATACATCTGCCCCATAGTTTGCCTAATTCAGCATGGAACCCTGCTCCGGCAGAGTTTGCATGCTGAAGAACTGTGCAGTGGGCACATGCGCAGAAATAGATGCTCCGGCATCTCACATGTGCGAACGCCTCAGCCTGATTAACAGGCAGAGGCGTTCGCGGGGCAGGAGGGGGCATCGCGTCTGCATTTCAGGGGCGATCGTGCGGCATTGGGGGTGGGCGCAGTCCAGACAATGCAGGCGTTTCCGTACCGTTTGTGACATTACATGCAGCCGCTGAGACCCGAAACATGGAGGCAGAGCCGGCCCTAACCAATATGATGCCCTAGGCAAGATTTTGGCTGGTGCCCCCTAGCACCACCGCTGGTTCTGCCTCTGACCTTGCATCTCTTTCCCAGCACCATCACCCCTCACCCATAGCAGTCCTTCTACCCCCTATATTTTAAATAGGAACAGTTCGCACATTTGACGCACAGACCAAAAAGGGGCATCTTCTTGCTGAGAAGGGGCATGGCCACACAATAGTAACCCCAATTCCAATTACGCCACACAGTACTGCAACTTTATTCACATTTTATCTTGCGATAGTGTCCATAATTCATATTACATCCCACAGTAGTTTCACTTTACCTTATAAACGTTACTCCTCACAGTAGAGCCCCTTATTCACATTACATCACACTGAATTGCTCCTTATTCACATTACACCACACCTTATTGCTCTTTATTCACATTAGAAGACACAGTAGTGCCACCTTATACACATAATGCCACACATTAGTAATGCATTTATACACAATTCCACACAGTATTGCCCCTTACACATATGAGACACATTAATGTCCTTATAAACATAATGCACCTTACACATTATGACAACCTTTATTAATGCCCTTTTACACATAATGTCCCTTACACATATGCCACACATTATTAATGCCCTTATACACATAATGACACACATAGTGCCCCCTACACATTTGCTGCACATTATTAGTGCCCCTATACACATAATGACACACATACAGTAGTACCCTGTTACACATATGCCGCACATTATTAATGCCCTTATACACATAATGACACACATAGTGGCCCTTTACACATATGTTGCACATTATTAATGCATTTTTACATGAAACACATAATGCTCCTTACACATATTCCGAACACTACTGCACAACCAACCCACTCACATGCACACAGCACTCACACTTCCACTAACACTGTGACCTCTGCCTCTGCTTGGATACAGATGTGTCCTCACAAATCTTGCATCAATGCTAACGTCGGGCACCTTTTTTTTAATGAAAATGCATCTTATTTGCATTGCTATGTGGCTAGGATGCACAAGCAGCTTCTGCTGATTAAACTGATATGCAGCATGCCTATATACTGTGTGAGACTGTGGCTGTATCTGCATATGAAATGCTACATACAGAATATAGGCATGCTGCATATCATTTTAATCAGCAGAAGCTGCTGATGCCCCTAGGCATATCAAATGCCCTAGGCAATTGCCTAGTTTGCCTATGCCTAAGGCCGGCTCTGCATGGAGGGTTGCCCTCTGCCTTAGCAACTTTCAAACCAGTGAGCCAGAAGCTGCATTGCAGCAGCCTTCCGAGCTCTCTGTGGGAACGGACCGGTCCAACAGACCATCGGCCCTTCTGTCATATGCCAGAAGTGCCAGATGGGCAGTCTGGCTCTGTTGGCAGATGACATGTCGACAAATTCAGCATGTCGACTTGCTGAATGCGGGTCAAACTTTTTAGTCACTTATTAAACAGAAAACAAAGTAATACCTCAGACAAAAGCAAAAATCCAGAAATTTGCTGGGGTTTGGCGAGCAGACCAGGGTCCTGCTTATGTCTGAAAGGGTAAGACCCGAGTTGACAGCCCCGGGTACGCAATTTAAAAAAGGTGGGGATGGGCGAAGGTATAAATTAATTTTGGCACCCCTAAATCGCTAAATGCCACTCCCCTCATGAGCAGCTGGAATTACTTGCCACACCACCTACCTTAGCTGTACAGTCATTAGGTCGACCCCATATGGTTGACTCACAAAAGTTCACAATGACAAAAGGTTGACCTCTGAAAGATCGACGCTGGAAAAAGTTGATACAGACAAAATGTCGACAGGATCAAAATAATTTTTGGGGCTGGTGTGGATAGTTTTTCCATCTGGGACCACCATTTGTACAAATGCGTCCCCTTGCGGGCTTGCGTCACTGCCACGCTTCATCCACAGTGTCTTACTCCTCTGCTCACTACAAGGTTACTAAAGGTTATGATTTGTGACATGGATAGTCAAAGATGGAAAAAGATGAAAAAAATAGAAAAAAAGAAATAAAAATGTGTAGACCATATGTGTGTCAACCATTGCCATGCCGACCATTTGAACCTGTCGATCTTTTGTACCTGTTGACCTTTCCCAGTGTCGACCTTTCATTTGTCGATCCTTTGTCCATGTCAACATTTTGTCAATGTCGACCTAATGCACATCGACTATATGGTGTCGACATATTGACTGCCAACCTAGACATTGCAGATCTATTGTCCAGATCCTCTATCTATCTATCTATCTATCTATCTATCTATCTATCTATCTATCTATCTATCTATCTATCTATCTATCTGTCTGTCTGTCTATCTATCTATTGGTCTGTCTGTCTATCTATCTATCTATTGTTGAGTTCACTTAACTTAAAGGAAAAAGCAATACCTAAATACAGAAATGTTCAGGCCGCTGCGACCCACTAAGCGTGTGTGTGATAACACTCTGTGAAATGCGTACACGTTGCGTAAGCACGCCATCACGCTGTAAGCACAAAGTAGCTACACGTGCGGCCTAATACACTTTAAACCCCTAACAGGAAAGGAATGCAACACCAATTGTATATGTTATGTTGTGGTCCAACGCAGCAACAAATATTTACTTAAAAGGGGGTTCACAGAGAAATACAACAATACAAGAGAAAAGCTACAAACAATGGATACATATGTTTGTTCGCCTGCGCCACCCGGATCCGGTCCTCAGTCGTTCTGGAAAGATGACCTTCAGAGAATAGACTGAGGCCAGCCAGGATGCTTGGTTTTTATACAATAGTCCAAAGCATGAAACAAAGGAAACTGTAATCTCTTCTTTCATAGGTCAAAGGGCTGGTCATTTACAGTACATGAGGGGGTCATAGGTCGGTTTGAATAGGTGGGCGATGCCTGGTCCAGGTGCACTTGCAGGTGTCCTCCACTGGGTTCCCACCGAATATCAGGAGTACAGTAAATACAGTGTGATCTCCTATATATTAGCCTTGTGACTCTGTGCCTGCATTTCTAACGCTGGGAGGAGTCACAGTCACAGATCTAGGTGGCTGGATGCAGGCCAGGAACAGTCCCCTCCCTTGGTCCGCCCATCCCCGCCCAGTCCCCTCCCCATCTCCGCCCACTCCCCTCTCTCCCCCCTCCCCGTACACTCCCTGCACCCTGGTGACACTGCAGCCGGTGACTGCTCAGCTGCCGCATAGTCCGGAGGAGAATGCCGTGGACGACCACTGACTGCCGCCCCCGGCCCCCTCCCACCCGCGGCACCCACAGCCTTCACAACATCCGCCACCCACCCGCGGCACACGCCCCGCACCCTCCCACCCGCGGCACCCACACCTGCAGCACCCCCCACCCGCGGCACTCACTCCCCCATCCATGGCACACACATCTGCAGCACCCCCTGCCCCTCCCCCACCCGCGGCACTCCCACCCTCCTCCACCCATGGCAGCCACATCTGCAGCACCCCACCCCTCCCCCACCCGCGGCACTCCCGCCCCTCCCCCACCCGCGACACTACCGCCCCTACCCCACCCATAGCAGCCACATCTGCAGCACCCCCCGCCCCTCCCCCACCCACGGCAATCCCGCCGCTCCCCCACCCGCGGCACCCCCACCCATAGCACCCACATCTGCAGCACCCCCCACCCCTCCCCCACCCGCGGCACTCCCGCCCCTCCCCCACCCGCGGCACTCCCACCCCCTCCCCCACCCATAGCACCCCCCGCCCCTCCCCCACCCACGGCAATCCCGCCGCTCCCCCACCCGCGGCACCCCCACCCATAGCACCCACATCTGCAGCACCCCCCACCCCTCCCCCACCCGCGGCACTCCCGCCCCTCCCCCACCTGCGGCACTCCCACCCCCTCCCCCACCCATAGCACCCCCCACCCCTCCCCCACCCGCGGCACTCCCACCCCTCCCCCACCAGCAGCAGATGCCCCTCCCCCACCCGCGGCATTCCCGCCCCTCCCCACCCACAGCACTCCCGCCCCCACCCGTAGCACCCACACCTGCAGCACCACCCGCCGCACTGCCGCACCCTCCCCCATCCGCAGCACCCCCGCCCCTCCCCTACCCACAGCACCCACCACATCTGTCCCCCACCCACGGTACACGCCCCTCCCCCACCCACACTACTCCCGCCTCCTCCCCCACCTGTAGCACCCACAAACCTCGCCGCCCCCCTCCTCTTCCACCCGTGGCACCCCCGCCCCTCCTCCCCGTACCCACCTCTCCCCCCCGCACCTTCCCCACCCACGGCACCCACTGCATCCACCACATCTGCCCCCCACTCGTGGCACACGCCTCTCCCCCACCCGCTGCACTCCCTCCCCCACCCATAGCACCCCCTCCCTCACCCGCAGCACCCCCGCACCTCCCCCACCCCATACCCACCTCTTCCCCCCGAAACACCCCCGCACCCTCCACCCCACCTGCCCCTCCCCCACCTGCGGCACCCACAGCATCCACCACATCCCCCCCACCTGTGGCACATGCCCATCCCCCACCTGTAGCTAACACCACCTCTCCCCCACCCGCGGAACCCCCATACCCACCTCTCCCCCCCATACACCACCACTCCCTCCACTCTTCCTGCCCCGCCCCTCCCCCACCCGCGGCACCCACCACATTCGCCCCCCACCCGCGGTTCTCCCTCCCCCTCCCCCACCCAAAGCACCCACACCCGCAGCCCCCCCACTCCCCTGGATGCCCGCAGCGCATCCAGACCCCTCCACACCCCCGCAGCCGCACCTCCCCCACCCCCTTACCCACCTCTCCCCCGCATCCTCCACCCCACCCGCACCTCCCCAACCCGCGGCACCCACAGCATCCACCACATCCGCCCCCCACCCACCGCACACACCCCTCCCCCACGCGCTGCACTACTGCCCTCTCCCCCACCTGCAGCACTCCCCCACCCCACCCCCATACCCACCTCTCCCCCCCGCTACACCCCCGCACCCTCCACCCCACCCGTGGCACCTACCACATCCATCCCCCACCCACAGCACACGCCCCTTCCCCACCCGTAGCACCCACAACACGCAGCACCCCCTGCCCCTCCCCCACCCGCGGCACTCCCACCCCCATACCCACCACTCCCCCCCGCTACACCCCCGCACCACAAAACCCGCCCGCCCCTTCCCCACCCGCGGCGCCTACACCCGCAGCACCCCCTCCCCTGCCCGCAGCGCATCCAGACCCCACCACACCCCCGCAGCCGCACCTCCCCCACCCCCATACCCACCTCTCCCCTGCACCCTCCACCCCACCCGCACCTCCCCCACCCGCGGCACCCACAGCATCCACCACATCCTCCCCCCACCCGCCGCACACGCCCCTCCCTCACACGCTGCACTCCTGCCCTCTCCCCCACCCGCAGCACCCCCCCACCCCACCCCCATACCCACCTCTCCCCCCCCGCTACACCCCCGCACCCTCCACCCCACGCGCGGCACCTACCACATCCATCCCCCACCCACAGCACACGCTCCCCCACCACTCCCCCCCGCTACACCCCCGCACCACAAAACTCGCCCGCCCCTCCCCCACCCGCGGCACCCACAATATCCACCACATCCGCCCCCACCCGCGGCATCCACCACATCCGCCTCGCACCCCATACTCCACCCGTAGCACCCACACCCGCAGCACCCCCCAACCCTCCCACACCCGCAGCACCCCCCGCCCCTCCTCTACCCACGGCACCCACCACATCCGTCCCCCGCACATGCCCCTCCCCCACCCGCGGCACTCCCGCCCCCTCCCCCACCCGTATCACCCACAACCCGCAAACCCCCGCCCCTCCCCCACCCGCAGGACCCACGCACTTCCCCCCCGCTACACCCCCAACCCACCGCCATACCCACCTCTCCCCCCCCCCCGCACCCCCCACCCCCCCCGCACCTCCCCCACCTGCGGCACACACAGCATCCACCACATCCGCCCCCACCCGCGGCACACGCCCCTCCCCCACCCATAGCACCCACCACCCCTCCCCACCCGCGGCATCCCCATAGCCACCTCTCCCCCCCGCTACACCCCCGCATCCTCCAATTCCACCCGCCGCACCAACAGCATCCACCACATCTGCCCCCCAACCGCTGCACATGCCCCCCCCTCCCACCCACAACATCCACCACATCCCCCTCCCACCCGCGGCACTCCTGCTTCCTCCCCCTCCCGCAGCACCCCCCGCCCCCTCCCCTGCCCACAGAGCATCCAGACCCTTACCACACCCCCGCAGCCGCCACTCCCCCAACCACAGCACCTCCGGCCCCCCCACCCACATCATCTATTGACACCTTCCCCCATTCGTGGACCTACCACACCTCCCCCACCCACAGCACCTCTGTACCACCTCCCACAGCACCTCCGGACCCCATCCACGGTTCCCCTGCAGCCACCCCTCCACCCGCAGCACTTCTAGAATCCTTCATCCACAGCCCCCCGCACCCACCCCTCCCCCACCAACAGCATCTACACTCCCCTTCCGCACCCGCACCTCTCCCACCCGCAGCACCTCTAGACCCCCTCCCCCATCTGCACCCCCTCCACACCTACCCCTCCCCCACCCACAGCACCTCTGCACCCTTTCCGCAATCCGTGCCACTGCACCCACCCCTCCACCACCCGCAACACCTCTGGACCCCCTCCCGCACCCACCCTTCCACCACACGTAGCACCTCGGACACCATCCGCAGCCGCTACAAGTGATTCCCTGAATCGGGGTGATCAGTGGCATGGATAGGCACCTCCACCTCACTGAACCCACCCTCTTTCCAAACCCCCCACACACACACTGAACTTCTGTGAGTATAGTTGCTACCAATGGAAATTGGATTAATAAAAAAAAAAGTAATACTGTGGCCATTATGTATAAGTGGCACAGATCCCTGTGGCCACTGTGTGTATACGCGGCTCTGCTACCAGTGGCCATTGTGTGTATAAGTGACACTGCTACCTGTGGCCATTGTGTGTATAAGCGCCACTGCTACCTGTGGCCATTGTGTGTATAAGTGGTGCTGCTACCTGTGGCCATTGTGTGTATAAGTGACACTGCTACCAGTGGCCATTGTGTGTATAAGCGGTGCTGCTAAAAGTGGCCATTGTGTGTATAAGTGGTGCTGCTACCTGTGGCCATTGTGTGTATAAGCGGCTCAGCTACCTGTGGCCACTGTGTGTATAAGTGCCTCTGTTACCTATGGGAATTGTGTGTAGAAGTGGCACTGCTACCGGGGTCCATTGTGTGTATAAGCAACACTGCTACCTGTGGTCATTGTGTGTATAAACTGCTTTGCTACCTGTGGGCATGTTGTGTATCAACGTCTCTGCTACCTGTGGGCACTGTGTGTATCAACGTCTCTGCTACCTGTGGGCACTGTGTGTATCAGCGGCTCTGCTACCTGTGGCCGCTGTGTGTATAAGCGGCTCTGCGATCTGTGGGTATTGTGTGTATAAGCTGCCCTGCTACCTCTGGCCACTGTGTGGATACATGGCTCTGATACCTGTAGGCACTGTGTGTATCAGCGGCTCTGCTACCTGTGGACACTGTGTGTATAAGCGGCTCTGGTACCTGTGGCCACTGTGTGTATAAGCGGCTCTGCGATCTGTGGGTATTGTGTGTATAAGCTGCCCTGCTACCTCTGGCCACTGTGTGGATACATGGCTCTGATACCTTTGGGCACTGTGTGTATAAGCTGCGCTGCTACCTGTGGGCACTGTGTGTATAAGCGGCTCTGCTACCTGTGGGTATTGTGTGTATAAGCGGCTCTGCTACCTGTGGGTATTGTGTGTATAAGCTGCCCTGCTACCTCTGGCCACTGTGTGGATACGTGGCTCCGTTACCTGTGGCCATTGTGTGTATAAGCAGCTCAGCTACCTGTGTCCATTGTGTGTATACGCGGCTTTGATACCTGTGGCCACTGTGTGTATAAGCTGCGCTGCATTCACTAGCAGTACATACTACACTATGTTATTAATTGTGCCCTGCGGCCACTCTGTGGGCACTGTGTGTATCAACGTCTCTGCTACCTGTGGGCACTGTGTGTATCAGCGGCTCTGCTACCTGTGGGCACTGTGTGTATAAGCGGCTCTGCTACCTGTGGCCGCTGTGTGTATAAGCGGCTTTGCGATCTGTGGGTATTGTGTGTATAAGCTGCCCTGCTACCTCTGGCCACTGTGTGGATACATGGCTCTGATACCTGTAGGCACTGTGTGTATCAGCGGCTCTGCTACCTGTGGACACTGTGTGTATAAGCGGCTCTGGTACCTGTGGCCGCTGTGTGTATAAGCGGCTCTGCGATCTGTGGGTATTGTGTGTATAAGCTGCCCTGCTACCTCTGGCCACTATGTGGTTACATGGCTCTGATACCTGTGGGCACTGTGTGTATAAGCTGCGCTGCTACCTGTGGGCACTGTGTGTATAAGCGGCTCTGCTACCTGTGGGTATTGTGTGTATAAGCGGCTCTGCTACCTGTGGGTATTGTGTGTATAAGCTGCCCTGCTACCTCTGGCCACTGTGTGGATACGTGGCTCCGTTACCTGTGGCCATTGTGTGTATAAGCAGCTCAGCTACCTGTGTCCATTGTGTGTATACGCGACTTTGATACCTGTGGCCACTGTGTGTATAAGCTGCGCTGCATACACTAGCAGTACATACTACACTATGTTATTAATTGTGCCCTGCGGCCACTCTGTGGGCACTGTGTGTATCAACGTCTCTGCTACCTGTGGGCACTGTGTGTATCAGCGGCTCTGCTACCTGTGGGCACTGTGTGTATAAGCGGCTCTGCTACCTGTGGCCGCTGTGTGTATAAGCGGCTCTGCGATCTGTGGGTATTGTGTGTATAAGCTGCCCTGCTACCTCTGGCCACTGTGTGGATACATGGCTCTGATACCTGTAGGCACTGTGTGTATAAGCTGCGCTGCTACCTGTGGGCACTGTGTGTATAAGCGGCTCTGCTACCTGTGGGTATTGTGTGTAGAAGCGGCTCTGCTACCTGTGGGTATTGTGTGCATAAGCTGCCCTGCTACCTCTGGCCACTGTGTGGATACGTGGCTCTGTTACCTGTGGCCATTGTGTGTATAAGCAGCTCAGCTACCTGTGTCCATTGTGTGTATACGCGGCTCTGATACCTGTGGCCACTGTGTGTATAAGCTGCGCTGCATACACTAGCAGTACATACTACACTATGTTATTCATTGTGCCCTGCGGCCACTCTTTACGCCCTCACAAAGGGCAACGCCCCCTTGACAATCGCACGTCTTTCCCCCTTGCAATATTTACCCAATAGCATAAACTTTTTTGCAGGTAATACTCCATATAATAACAATTATAGCACATCTGAAGCCAGTGCAGGGGTTAACGGGTTGTAGCCTCTTGCAACGGTATTTTCTAACACCTTGCCTCTCTTTATCCTCTCCCTACCACCCTGCCTCTCCCTATCCTTTACCGATCGCACAGCGTTTCTGTACATCCCCCCCCCCCTACGCCTCTCTAAATTTTCTCACCCGGACACCATTTCTGTATGCCCTCTATACTGCCCTGTGTTTCTGATTCTGTTATCTACCGGCCTGCGTATGTCCAAAGGTGTGCAGGGGTTAACGGGGCGTAGCCCCAAACGACGGTGTGAAGAGCGCCCGTTGGGCGCAATGAATCACCTAGTATTAATAATATATTCCATGCGCATAGATATGCGCTGGAGCGTGCTACTTTCTGCAAACTGCCACCAGAATATTGCCCTTGAAATACTGTACAACTGGATACCAAACACCACCTCCTAACCTAATTCTGTCCCCTCATATCTTGTAAAGTTGAATCCCTCTGTTGTTATGCCTCTGAAGCAAATGTAACTTGCTGGTGCGGTGTGTGTAGGCTATGTGTAAATTATGCACTATGTGGATTAAGTATCAGATATGTCTTTGTGGCTTTCCATTGCGAATGCGTATGCCACTGTATTTACTCATACCACGCGTTAATATGATGGGCTTCGCGAACCAATATACGCAACGTGCCGGCATGCGCACGCATGGCAGAACAAGCACAAGCACGTAGGCCACTCTGTGTGGTGTTTGCACGTGATGCATGTGGGTATAATATTTTTGACTTCGACAGTCAACCCTCTGGCAGTAAACAATAACTGCCACACATAACTAATAATACTGAAAATATGACATAATACAATATGTACAAAATTTCGGGTAACAGGGGAAGAGTTGTAGGTGGGAAATGTATAGCCTAGTGGGATAGGAACAAGCGTGTATGTATGAGTAAATGTCTGAGGGGCATGTATCATCGTGATGTATATGTTCTAAGTAAGCTTCGAGGTACTGCGAAGTATACATTAATTCCTTCTCATCCTGTATTAATGGTCTGTACATGGGCAAACAAACATTACCGAGCTCTTTCCAGGCAAAGGCCATTAGCCCTCAACTTTCCGTCTTCTTATACCAACAAATGGGGAGCACATTTATCTGATGATACATGTGGGGGAGACGTATGTGTATGCTATTATGTGTGGATAACCTTTATCGACTATGTGTGTTATTAACTGAAGATTGCAGTGATGAGGGTATAACATATATAAATACATTTACATAAATTTGGGTATACTGAAGTCTTTTCTGGTTGTATGTCTCTGGGTTGAGGGGAAAACAGAAAGATGGTGAAAGAAACAGGCCATGAAATTCATTTACAATCCTTATCACAACACTGTTTCTACAGATGGGTCATAAATCAAATCTGCCGCTGTTACAACGCCCTCGCTCCTTAGACTCATCAAATATGAGCTATGTTTGCGCCGCATCAAACTTCGAACACATCTGAATATAGGTGGTATTCATGTGACTGGCGGTCAGGATACCAACAGTCAAATGACATCCTCCACCATCCCGACCGCTCACTATCCCGATGGTCGGCATGCCGACCAACAGGGACTATTCCCACGTGGTTGTCCACGACACCCATAGAGTGGGAATGGAACACGTGGCGACCGCAAGGGGCTTGCTGCACTTGCCTCTCCCTGCTGGGATCCCGGCATCGGTATGCTGCCGGGATCCCGGCATCGGTAAGCTGACCGGCGGTCTCCTGACCGCCGGTCAGCCATACTACACCCCTGAATATCAGACCAATAATTATGACAATACCCAGGATATAGAGGAGAAACTTTCCCACACTTGCAATTACATTTTGCGCCCACTCTACTAACCCAGAGAACCATTTGAGTGGGTTCAATCATGAGGCCCAGCCGGTAAATTCATTACCCACAGCCGTCAAGGTAAGGTTGTGCTTCCTTCTGAACTCCCACTTCAACTGCAAGATCTCGTCCATCTTTTGATCGATGATCTCCGTTGGGTCTTCAGTACTATTCATAATATACTGTCGAAGTCAAAAATATTACATAGAGAGAACATACAGACTCCACACATTATGAGTCGCTATGCTTGCAAACACGCGCAGCGAGCACAGCAATATATGGTAACATATGCATTTACAGAGACATGCCACAGAGATAGGTTCGACACATATTTCATACAGCACATAATTATAACATATCAAACGCCAGACATCATAATGTTTTAAATGTATTTAATGGAGTAACGTCATGTATGTGTATTATTGGAACGAAGCAAGATAGACATGTCGTGTTTGGTATTAAAGCAACCAGATTAATGTGTATATCAATTTGATGCCTGTTGTAGCACATTGCTATGAGTAGTTATGATTAAATGTATGAAAGCTAAAGTCACTCTTATTAGAACAATGGATATTCAAAGCATGTGATGGACAGGAAACTCAGGCCAGCCCTTTTGATGTCTTCAAGGCTGAACCTTGTTTGCATATGAACTGAACAGTGACTGATCATGAATGAGAAAGTTACCTCCCCTAGACTAGATGTGTGCACTCCCCCAAACTACATAGTGTATTGCTGAAGAGACACACAGAAGTCTCTGCCCTTTTTCCCCTGGGTCCTGAGCAAGATGGAGTGTTGGTAATATTTTGCTTCTGCTAGCTGGAGTTGAGAGCTAAAGATGGAGGAACTGGAGAGTAGAAAGCATTGAGCAAAATATGGTAATTGTATCGCTGGCCATGTGGCTGTATTTTGAATTAGATTGTAATAACTGCTTACTGTATAAATTTTAACCATGTAACTATATATATACTGTACATGTGATATATTGTATACATATCCTTTTAATATCAAATATATACATCAATGAGCTTTGGAACTCAGACAATGTGTGCGTGTATTGTTTTCTCTTAAGGGATGTAGTGTTTTGCGGCGTACAGCACAATTTTATCATATATGGTAATAAGATGCGCCTGGCGTCCGCAGTATATATTAGAGTGGGTATTTTGAATATTTGTTAGAAAGCAATTTGGTATTTACAATACGTACAGCACTTCACACCATACTGAGTTGCCAGAGTAACACAGTACCCACCTGTCACAGCCGTGACATAATTTAAGACCACCCTGTGCTGGACAGCTCCTTCTTGTAGGCTTGCAGTTCCCTACCCGTATACCTGAAGGTGTCATCATACATCTCAGTGATATTGTCTATCAAGTTCGCCAGCGCATGGATGTACCTATAATTTATAATTCCTCTGGCAGTATGGGTGATATCTAATGCGAGAAGAATTTGAATCCCGGTGGACTCATGGATCAAATCAGAGGCTGTGTGCACTGTCCTATCTATGAGGTGTCTCTTGACAATGTGTTCATAATGTGTATGAGTATAAGGAGTCTGAGCGTTGCGGTGAATGTCTTTTATTTTGTCGTGTGCAATGGTCATAACCTCTGGTAGTACTCTGCCAATATAACACAACCCTTCAGAGCTCGGAGTAAGCCACTTGTACGCTTTCCTTCCACATATGAAGTAGGCATCATCTGGAAGAACAGGTCCCCAGTTCTCTCATTTGCTCAGTACAAGTATCGGGCTGGATGATGTGGGCACAATACCCCTGCAACACTTTTCCAGTCCCTATGGTTTTGATCCCACGTGTATACCTGTATTGAAAATACCTCCCACTTGTGGCTATCTTACGTACAAGTTCGGAGTTGATGGGTACTTTAACAGCTCTATGTGAGAAGGTCATTGTCTGGTGATTCAATGTCACTTCCCAATTTCCTGGTTTCCGGAAATTGGACACGTTAAAGCACAACAGTGACCTATCTACGTGGTACTGGTTGAGCTTCAAGCTAGGGGGCCTAGATATATTGAATTTCTTGTACACCGGTAATTCGAGTCCCTCTATTGTTAAAAGGTATGGCACTAATCCAGACTTACTCTATCCTTGAGGTACTTGTGAGCATACCCAGCATTCTGTTTGGTTTAAGACCGTACCCACTAATGAGTGGTAATCACTCAAAGGATGTCCGCTCGTGTCGATATTATCGTTTTACTGACATCTCTGGGAGCACCCATCTTCTACCATGTTATCGCATTGCGCACACATGCAGTATTCATCAGACAATAACCCATTCACATTGCCTCCGAGCTCCGTGTCTACCAGATCTCTTACTGATACCAGCTTTGACCAAAGTGATGCGCTGATCCTGGGGTGCTATGAATCCGTACTCTCCATCAGAACCCATTCCAGATCCTTGCTCGACGTCTTGGGGGCCCTCACAAAAACAAATTGTCCTGATCAAAAACACGAAAAAGCCGGAACACAGTCTCTTGGTGTGGATACATTTCGTTAAGGAGCAAAAATAGAATGGGGGAAAAAAAGAAAAATGCAGTGGGGGGGGGGGGGGGGGGGGGGGGGAGGGGTGAAAAAAGAAAAATGGTACGACAACTGTCCTTGACTTTGCTGCTCTCCAGGCTCAGGTGCCGTCCAACAGTCCTGCCTCTCAGCTTTCCTGGAATAGATTCTCTAGTGATACGAGGTTCTCTTAACCTTTCTCTTTGTCACGATTTTTCTCCGGGTCAGCGAACTTCTTGCAGTGGGACGAGTGGACCCAAGTCTCTCTCTCGGCAACCTTTAGTGCTGTCGTGCTGGTCAACAAAACTTGATACGGTCCTTCCCACCTGTCAATGAGGCAACCTGAGCGTAGAAAATTTAGAATCATCACATAATCCCCAGGTTCAATGTCATGACAATTACTGTTTTTTAGGTCAGGAATCGCTAGTTTTAGATTCCTTTGCTGGTTTCTCAGTTGCTGGCTCATCCTAACCAAATATTGCACAGTCATCTCATTATTGCATTTCAAATCATCCTGGGGGTCTATCATTACATGGGGTTGTCGTCCAAAAAGAACTTCAAAGGGTGATAAGTTAAGCGGTGACCTGGGAGTGGTTCTGATGCTGTTCAACACTAGTGGCAGTGCTTCTGGCCACAACAGTCCAGTTTCAGCCATCACTTTGCTCAGCTTGTTCTTAATAGTGCTGTTCATTCTCTCCACCTTTGCACTGACCTGTGGCCAGTATGGAGTATGCAGCATACTATTAATATCCATCAGTTTGCACATAACCTGAAAGACTTCACCTGTAAAATGGGTACCCCTATCACTTTCAATCATTTTAGGGATACCATATCTACACACAAATTCCTGCATGATTTTCTTTGCAGTGAACACGGCAGTATTTGTGGCAGCAGGGAATGCTTCTACCCAGTTTGAAAAGACATCGCTACATACTAATATATACTTTAAATTCCTACAGGGTGGTAACTGTATGAAGTCGATTTGTATTACCTGGAAAGGTCCGTCTGTAGGAGGGATATGGGATGGCTCCATTGGTATTGTCTTACCAATATTCTTCCTCAAGCAAGTAAGACATGTCATTGCTTTCTTACCTGCATGAGAAGAGAACCCTGGTGCACTCCAGTAGGCTCTTACCAACTTGCACATACCTTCTCTTGCCCAAATGAGTCAGACCGTGTGCCGCCTCAGCTAGGCTTGGGAGATATGCCCTGGGGGCCACTGGCTTACCTTGTCCATCTCTCCAAAGTCCCATATCCCTTTACCTTCCAGACTGCCTTCTCCTGTAGGGAACACAAATTTTGCATTTTGATTAATTGTTGCATGTTTATCATGCTAAATGTCATTAGTTGTGTGGTGTTAGTTTGTATGATGGTGCTTGCTGCTGATTTTGCAGTTTCGTCCACCCGGCTGTTACCAAGTGAAATTGGGTCTTGGTTGTAAGTGTGTGCTTTACACTTGATAACAGCCACTCTGTCCGGTTACTGTATGGCTGTCAGAAGCCTCTTAATGTATGACTCATGCACTACAGGTGTGCCAGCTGCCATCATGAAATTTGTGAGGCGCCACTGGGCCCCCGAAATCATGCACCACTCCAAAGGTGTACCTAGAGTCCGTGTATATATTAGCTGACTTACCCTTTGCCAACTCACATGCTCTGGTCAGTGCTACCAGGTCAGCAACTTGTGCTGAGTGAGGTGGGCCAAGGGGTTCAGCTTCTATGATACCTTCATCATCTACAACTGCGTATCCGGTGCACAGGTCTCCAAAGTCCGTCTGTCTATGGCAACTACCGTCAGTGTAGAAGGTAAAGTCTACACCTTCCAGTGGGTTGTCACTGATGTCAGGTCTCGCAGTGAAAGTCTGGTTCAAGTATTCCATACAATCATGCGTATCAGTGTCTGCACTAAATACTACTTCACCATCATTCTCATCCTCCACCCTTTGTGCATGACCAGGCACACTCGGCAAGTAAGTTGCAGGATTTAGTGTGCTGCACCTCTTTATGGTGAAGTTTACAGGGGCCATCAGTGATAGTTCCCACTTTGTAAACCAAGCGGATGAGACATGTCTGGGTTGGGCGGAGTTTAGCAAGGCTGATACTGCATGTGGTGTATGGATGGTCAGGTCGTGTCCTAACACTACGTATTCGCTTTTACTTACCAACAAAGCTATGGCTGCAACACTTCGTGGGCAAGTGGGGAGAGACCGTGCTACAGTGTCCAACTGTGCACTGTAGTAGGCTACCGGTCTGCTGGCATCACCATGCTTCTGTGTTAAGACTCCTGCCGCGCACCCAGCACTTTCGGTACTATACAATTCAAAGGGCTTCTCGTAATCTGGCATCCCCAATGCTGGTGCTTGTGACAAACACTGTTTTAGTCTTTCAAACGCCAGTTCAGACTCTTCTGTATGAGAGACCCGTTCTGGTTTGTTCGAAGAGACCATTTCTTGCAAAGGTAGTGCCAGAATAGAGAACCCCGGAATCCAATTCCGACAGTACCCACACATTCCTAGAAAAGTGCGGATCTGTTGCTGAGTTTGCGGCAGGGTCATGTCGCAGATGGCCTGTATTCTGTCAGTGGTGAGGTGTCTAAGTCCTTGTGTCAAGCAGTGTCCCAAGTATTTAACCCTAGTCCTTCACAACTGCAACTTATCCTTTGAAACCTTGTGTCCTGTCTGGGAGAGATGAAACAGAAGCTGTTTAGTGTCTGCCAGGGACTACTCGAATGAGTCAGAGCACAACAACAAGTCATCAACATATTGTATTAGCATCGACCCACTCTCAGGTTGAAAAGATTGCAAACAGTCATGTAGGGCCTGGGAGAAAATACTTGGGCTGTCAATGAAATCTTGGGGGAGACGGGTCCAGGTGTACTGTACTCCCCTGTAGGTGAAAGCAAAGAGGTATTGGCTGTCAGGGTGAAGAGGGACAGAAAAGAATGCAGAACAGAGGTCAATGACAGGGAAGAACTTAGAGGTGGAGGGAATCTGTATGAGGATGACGGCTGGATTGGGCACTACGGGGAATTGGCTCTCAACTATCTTGTTTATCCCCCTTAGATCCTGCACTAGCCTGTAACCCCTCCCCCCACTCTTTTTCACAGGGAAGATGGGACTGTTGGCTGTGCTGGACGTCCTGACTAGGATGCCCTGCTGTAGCAGCCGTTCTATGATGGGGTATACTCCTAATTCCACCTCCGGTTTCAGAGGGTACTGGAGGATTTTTGGAGATATCCTGCCACCTTTTATTTGTACTAGTACTGGGGCTACATTCACCATCAATCCAGTGTCCTGTCCATCTTTCGTCCAAAGGGAACCCGGAATTTGCGAGATCATTTTCTCGACCTGCGATGGACATGTGTCTATAATGGTGGAGTGTAACATTAGCCTTTGAGGGATGTCTAATATATCTTGTATTTCCTCTGCATGGTTCTCAGGGATATCTAAGAACACACCCCCAGGGGTACAGTATATGACACACCGCATTTTAAACAACAAATCTCTGGCAAGTAGATTAGTCGGAGCCGATGCAGCCAACAGGAAAGAATGTTTGGTATGCAATGGCCATATCGTAATCTCTGCAGGTCTACTGAAAGGGTACTGCTGCACCTTTCCCGTTACTCCCATTGCCGAAATCGTTTTACCCGTGGTTGTTACATCTGTGGTGGAATTTAGCACTGATCTGGCCGCCCCTGTATCTACAAGAAAGGGTAGTGGTATGCCAGCTACATTAACCATGACCTCAGGTTCACTTCCAAGGCCAGCAATCAATTTCACCAGCTGCAGACTAAAGGTATGACCTGACCTCTATTGTGTTGTGGGACCCCCCCGCAGGGCATTGGCAGCTACAATATGTGCGGGGGATAACTGTGGGTTTTCGGGGGTCTGCCAGTCCCTCCTCGGTGGGTACCTCCTTGTTTCCCCTCTATGCGGCTCATAATCCATCCTATGTGTTCCCTGATCCCGTCTATGTGTTTGGTACCGTGGTTTGAATTCTGGTCTAGGGGGTCAATATTTAGTATGTGTCCCATTACTCCTACAATCCTGAGCAAAGTGTCCTTCCTTTCTACAAGTGTAACACAGTCTTGTTTTTTTACAAACATCAGGGGTCTGGGGTTTAGGTTGGTTGGACATCCCTTCCAGCGCCTGTATACTTACCAGCATCAACCTATCCCCTTGTGACTCCCTGTGTTTAGTGATATTTCGGTCGTGCTCTATTGCGGACTCTCTCAGTGCAGCTACCGTGATGCCTCTCCAATTTGGCAGAGAGGTCTGCACTCTGGTCCTCAATGCCTCCTTTAATCCATCCATTAGTACAGAGACAGCTACCTCCGTGTGGTTGGCATTTTCCTTAACATCCTCTATCCCAGTGTACCTAGCCATTTCCTGTAGTGCTCTGTGGAAATACTCGGATGCCGTTTCACTTTCCTTCTGTCTTATGGAGAAAATTTTGTTCCATTTAACCACAGTAGGGAAATACAATCCTGATTGTATGTTAATTAGCCTTACATTCTCCTGGGTTTACTCATTAGTGAGAGGCACTTCTACATCTAGTTTGTAATCAGTTATGAATTTTGGGATGTCAATATTAGAGGGTAGACTCGCTCTTAGCACTATCCGCCAATCTTTGTTTGTGGGCTCATGGGCATTGCCCAATTCTTTAATAAATTTCTGGCATCCGACTAGATCTTTTCTGGGATCGGCGAATTCTGACATAATTGACCTCAGTTCTGTTTGGGACCAAGGACAATGCATTGCAATGTTCCTGATGGGGGTTACTCCATGATTATCAGTCTTCCCATTGGGGACTGCAATCACCCTGACTGGGTTTAACTCAACCACTTCATTTCTGTTTGTCTCTATAATACGGGGAGCTATTGTCTCTGCATAATGGACGGTTCCATTCTTACCGGTGGACACGACCTCACTCTCCCCCTCCACTGGGGGACATCGCCACTGTTCTCACCGGTTGGGCCGTGCCCACCTGAGTGTCCTGCATGGTAGCTGCTAGGGAGAGTGCTGATATCATGCTAGGGTCGTCGTCTTCCTCACAACCTTGGGGAGAATTCAAAACAGGATACAACTTGCAGGGGTTAGGATTATGCATTTTGCTATCATTTACTGATGTACCATTGGTTTAAGCCGGTTTCTCTCCATCGACATATGGTGGTGGTGGTGCGCTCGCAATCACCTTCCTGTCAGGTTTGGAACTTGCTGTGCGAGCCAGCTCCCTTTGCACATCTCCCTCTTGTTGCCACATATTTAAACAGTCGTCATGTCTGATCCTTAGTTTCCTAGACTTGATCAGACATATTCTATTCCCTACATTCTGCAGTACCTCTGGTTTAAAACTACCCATCCTAGGAAATGATGCCTTATCCCCCGCAGTCATACATAACCATTCATCACAAAAAGCCTCTGAGCGTGGTTCATACTTACCACACGTTACTAACCTTGCGGACCCTTTAGGCCCTGCTTCTTTTTCAGCCTGAACCCTGACTCCTGAGTGCCTCTCACTTGTGCACTTGGCTCCCATTGTGGGCCTTTTATACACAATCCCCAAATGCACAAGGAAAAATGGTGAAAGTTCTTATTGAGTGCCTTCACTCACTCCAGTCCCTGCTGGCCTATACTACGAACCACTGTCAATAGTGGGACGCGATGTACCCAACCTTCGGACTGCTATCAGACCCTTCAGCACCGTAATTTCTTTCGGTGGAGGTTCTGTTGGAATATTTTTCCTGAGAGAGACAGCGAAAAAATTCCTTTCCACTGGAATTTTTGTAGGATGAGATCACTCTTTCCAGTGAATGTCCACCAGGGAGATTTCCTGAAGAGCGAAAAACCCCTTTGTTTACACAATCACGTCTGCGTATGCTTCTACAAAGCGCATATGATGACGCAAATTGCGCAAAAGAACGCAAATGGTATCATGTTGCGCCTCGTATAACACACGGACGTGCGGTCCAATCGCACAGCCTATAGATACTTGTTATCTATAAGCCCTACGATCACTGCTCCTTTACCTTAATCCACTTAGGACACTTAGTTCACTTAGACCACCTAGTTCACTTAGACCACTTAATTCACTTTGACCACTTAGTTCACCTAGCCCACTTAGTCAATACGTAAGGTTGCGAACCTTTCACGCCGCGAGCCTCTGCTAACGCAGCGTCTCTCACGGTATCCCGATTTTTCCCGGGGTTCAATACGTCCACTCCTACTTTCAGCTCACACAAATACACAATGTTTTTCTGTACAGAAAAATATCACTCCCTTAAATTGATAGCCTATCCCAGAGGTAGTACAGTTTTAAACAAAATATTATAGTAATCTGCTTTTAAAATCGGACAGTTATTTGCTATTGTATGACTACAAATCCTTTACCTCGCCTTAAACTTGAGCTACTATCGTGTGGATAAAACGTGCGCTAGCTGCTTCATGTAACTCTGCGTATGCACGCAACCGTGCGGTCACGCGCTATATGCGTGTTCTCGTACGCTAACTGCACACAGCGTGCCACGTGTTCACCGTGCATTCGCACTTAAATATACCACACTATATCACGATAAATGTGAACAACAAAATATTACTGCTCACTTACAAAACACACAATCGTTCCTTACACTCGCCGGAAGTCACCCACACAGGTTATCCTCTTTTGAGTGTATACCTAAACGTTTAGGCTGGAACTGCATTTCATGTTTTTATAATTACTCCCTTAACACACTAACTCAAATATATATAGCAAATAAACTTATCCGACTTTATACAGATCTATAATGACTGCTATAACCTATGGCAACAATATGTGAGAATGTATGCAAAGTATCGGTATGCTTTGTGTACGCTTCCGTGCCAAAAGTTACACACAAATAATAAACAGCTTTTTTTCCCCTGTTTGTCCCTTGGTTCACACCAGCACCTCTAAGACTATACAGCACAGACTTGGTCTAACAACACAAGATAGTTTTGAACACAATGCAAGGTTACTGAAGATGCGTCTCCACCCTTTGTTGCTAGATCAAAGTCTGTGTGGCTCTGCAAGTCTATAAGTATGTGGTGAACCGGGCTAGCCCGAAATTGTTAAGTTCACTTAACTTACAGGAAAATAAGATTTTAAACCTACCGGTAAATCTTTTTCTCGTAGTCCGTAGAGGATGCTGGGGACTCCGTAAGGACTATGGGGAATAGACGGGCTCCACAGGAGACATGGGCACTAAAAAGAACTTTAGGTATGGGTGTGCACTGGCTCCTCCCTCAATGCCCCTCCTCCAGACCTCAGTTAGAGAAACTGTGCCCAGAGGAGACGGACAGTACGAGGAAAGGATTTTGTAAATCCAAGGGCAAGATTCATACCAGCCACACCAATCACACCATTTAACATGGGATATACGAACCAGTCAACAGTATGAAACAAAACCAGTATCAGTCAAAAACTGATCCAACTGAAACATAACCCTTATGTAAGCAATCAACTATATACAAGTCCTGCAGGATGCTGTACGCACAGGGACGGGCGCCCAGCATCCTCTACGGACTACGCAAAAAAGATTTACCGGTAGGCTTAAAATCTTATTTTCTCTTACGTCCTAGAGGATGCTGGAGACTCCGTAAGGACCATGGGGATTATACCAAAGCTCCAAAACGGGCGGGAGAGTGTGGACGACTCTGCAGCACCGAATGAGCAAACATTAGGTCCTCATCGGCCAGGGTATCAAACTTGTAGAATTTTGCAAATGTGTTTGAACCCGACCAAGTCGCGGCTCGGCAAAGCCGAGACGCCCCGGGCAGCCGCCCAAGAAGAGCCCACCTTCCTAGTGGAATGGGCCTTCACCAAATTCGGTAACGGCAATCCAGCCGTAGAATGAGCCTGCTGAATCGTGTTACAGATCCAGCGAGCAATAGTCTGTTTAGACGCAGGAGCACCAACCTTGTTGGCTGCATACAGGATAAACAGAGCCTCTGTTTTCCTAACCCGAGCCGTTCTGGCCACATAGATTTTCAATGCCCTGACCACATCTAGGGACTCGGAATCCTCCACATCCCTTGTAGCCACCGGAACCACAATAGGTTGGTTCATATGAAAAGAAGAAACCACCTTAGGCAAAAATTGGGGACGAGTCCGCAACTCAGCTCTATCCACATGGAAAATCAGATAAGGGCTTTCATGAGACAAAGCCGCCAATTCTGACACTTGCCGTGCCGAAGCCAAGGCCAATAACATGACCACCTTCCAAGTAAGATACTTCAATTCAACTGTTTGAAGCGGTGCAAACCAGTGAGACTTAAGGAACCGTAACACCACGTTAAGGTCCCATGGTGCCACTGGAGGCACAATAGGAGGCTGGATATGCAGCACCCCTTTCACGAAAGTCTGGACTTCTGGAAGAGAAGCCAATTCCTTTTGAAAGAAAATGGATAAGGCTGAAATCTGAACCTTAATGGAGCCTAACTTTAGCCCCAAATTTACTCCTGTTTGCTGGAAGTGGAGAAAATGGCCCAGATGGAACTCTTCCGGAGGAGCAGTCTTGGCTTCGCACCAAGACTTCCTCCAGATACGGTGATAATGTTTCGATGTCACCTCCTTCCTAGCCTTTATCAGGGTAGGACTGACCTCCTCCGGAATGCCCTTCTCCGCTAGGATCCTGCGTTCAACCACCATGCCGTCAAACGCAGTCGCGGTAAGTCCTGGAACAGACAGGGCCCTTGTTGTAACAGGTCTTCCCTGAGAGGAAGAGGCCATGGATCTTCTGAGAGCATTTCCTGTAGATCCGGATACCTGGCCCTTCGAGGCCAATCTGGAACGATGAGAATCGCCTGAACCCCTCTGCGTCTTATGATTCTCAGTATCTTCGAGATGAGAGGAAGAGGAGGGAACACATAGACCGACTGAAACACCCACGGTGTCACCAGTGCGTCCACTGCAATCGCCTGAGGGTCCCTTGACCTGGCACAATATCTCGGAAGTTTCTTGTTGAGGCGTGAAGCCATCATGTCTATTTGAGGCAGACTCCACTGACTTGCAATCTCTGCGAAGACTTCCTGATGAAGTCCCCACTCTCCTGGATGCAGATCGTGTCTGCTGAGGAAGTCTGCTTCCCAGTTGTCTACCCCCGGAATGAAGACTGCTGTCAGAGCGCTTACATGACTCTCCGCCCATTGAAGAATCTTTGAGGCTTCTGCCATTGCCACTCTGCTCCTTGTGCCGCCTTGGCGGTTTACATGAGCCACTGCAGTGATGTTGTCTGACTGAATCAGAACCGGTAGACCTTGAAGTAAGATCTGCACCTGACGAAGGTCGTTGTATATGGCCCTTAATTCCAGAATGTTGATGTGTAGACAAGCCTCCTGACTTGACCACAGACCCTGGAAGTTTCTTCCCTGTGTGACTGCTCCCCATCCTCGGAGACTCGCGTCCGTGGTCACCAGAACCCAGTCCTGGATTCCGAACCTGCGACCCTCTAGAAGGTGAGCACTCTGCAGCCACCACAGGAGAGATACCCTGGCCCTGGAGGACAGGCGGATCATCTGATGAATCTGTAGATGTGACCCGGACCACTTGTCCAGAAGGTCCCACTGAAAGGTTCTGGCATGGAACCTGCCGAATGGAATGGCCTCGTAAGACGCCACCATTTTCCCCAGCACTCGCGTGCAGTGATGTACCGACACCCTGTCTGGCTTCAACAGGTCCCTGACCAAGTCCCGCAGTTCCTGGGCCTTTTCCGTCAGGAGAAAGACCCTCTTTTGTTCCGTGTCCAGAATCATGCCTAAGAAAGGCAATCTGGTTGTCGGAACTAACTGTGACTTTGGCAGGTTTAGAATCCAACCGTGTTGTTGTAACACCCTCAGGGAGAATGATACTTTGACAAGCAACTGATCTCTAGATCTCGCTTTTATCAGGAGATCATCCAAGTATGGGATAATTGTTACCCCCTGCTTGCGCAGGAGCACCATCATCTCCGCCATTAATTTGGTAAAAATTCTTGGGGCCGTGGACAGCCCAAACGACAACGTCTGAAATTGGTAGTGACAATCCTCCACCACAAATCTCAGGAACGCCTGATGAGGTTGATAAATGGGGACATGAAGGTATGCATCCTTTATGTCTAGAGACACCATATAATCTCCCTCTTCCAGACTTGCAATGACCGCCCTGAGTGACTCCATCTTGAACTTGAACCTCTTTAAGTATAGGTTTAAGGATTTTAAATTTAGAATGGGTCTGACGGAACCGTCCGGTTTCGGGACCACAAACAGGGTTGAGTAATAGCCCATCCCCTGCTGCAGCAGGGGAACCTTGACCACCACTTGTTGGAGACACAATTTTTGAATAGCTGCCAAAACTACCTCCCTCTCTGGGGAAGAAGTCGGCAGTGCCGATTTGAAAAACCGACGAGGAGGCACCTCTTCGAATTCCAGCTTGTACCCCTGGGAAACAATATCTATTGCTCAGGGATCCACCTGAGAGTGAACCCAGACTTGGCTGAAAAGACGAAGACGTGCCCCCACTGGAGCGGACTCCCCCTGCGGAGCCCCAGCATCATGCGGTGGATTTAGTAGAAGCCGGGGAGGACTTCTGTTCCTGGGAACTGGCTGTAGCTGGCAGCTTTTTCCCCTTGCCCTTACCTCTGGCAAGAAAGGAAGATCCCCGAGCTCTCTTGGATTTATGCGGCCGAAAGGACTGCATCTGATAATGTGGCGCTTTCTTAGGCTGTGAGGAACCATAAGGTAAAAAAGTTGATTTACCAGCAGTAGCTGTGGAAACTAGGTCCGCGAGACCTTCCCCAAACAACTCTTCACCTTTGTACGGCAAAACCTCCATATGCCGCTTTGAGTCGGCATCACCCGTCCACTGTTGGGTCCACAGTGCTCGCCTGGCAGAAATTGCCATAGCGTTTGCTCTGGACCCCAGTACGCCTATATCCCTCTGAGCCTCTCTCATATAAAGGACCGCATCCTTAATGTGGCCCAGGGTCAATAAAATAGACTCCTTATCCATTGTATCCATATCAGCAGATAAGGTATCTGTCCACGCCAGTACCGCGCTACAAACCCAGGCCGACGCTATTGCCGGTCTGAGTAATGTACCTGTATGTGTGTAAATTGACTTCAAGGTAGTTTCCTGCTTGCGGTCAGCAGGATCCCTGAGGGCCGCTGTATCCTGAGATGGTAGCGCCACCTTCTTGGAAAGGCGTATCAACGCTTTATCCACCCTTGGGGAGAATTCCCACCGTATTCTGTCCTTGACTGGGAAAGGATACGCCATAAGAATCCTCTTGGGAATCTGCAGTTTCTTATCTGGAGTTTCCCAAGCACTTTCAAATAATTCATTTAATTCAAAGGAGGGTGGAAAAGTAACCTCAGGTTTCTTTTCTTTAAACATGTGGATCTTAAGATTAGGCACTAGGGTCATCAATAATATGCAGTACATCCTTTATAGCAATAATCATATAATGGATACTTTTTGCCAATTTTGGCTGTAACCTCGCATCATCATAATCGACACTAGAGTCAGAATCTGTGTCGGTATCTGTGTCAACCACCTGAGAAAGTGGGATCTTTTGAGACCCAGAAGGCACCTGTGCCACAGGGAAAGGCAGGGACTGACTCCCTGAACTGTCCCTGGACTCTGCCTTGTCCAAACATTTGTGTAATAAATTCACATTTGCATTTAGAATATTCCACATATCCATCCAATCATGTGTCGACGTTGCCGACGGCGACACCACACTCATGCGCTCCACCTCATCCCTAGGAGAGTCTTCCGCTTCAGACATGTCGACACGCACGTACTGACACACACACTCAGGGAAAGCTCTATCTGGAGACAGTTTCCCCACAAGGCCCTTTGGAGAGACAGAGAGAGAGTATGTCTTCATGACCCCTCCATCCCCAATATATATGTATCCATGTCCTCACAGATTCCACTGTGTATGTCTCCTGTTCCCCCAGGCCCCAGTATGAATGTCACCAAGACACCCATACCCCCAGGCCACAGTGTGTGTTACCATGTCCCCCCATCCCTCCAGGCCCGAGTATGTATGTCTCCATGTCCTAGTATATATATATATATATATATATATATGTATCCATGTCCCCCATATCCCAGTGTGTATGTCTCCATTTGCCCTCCAGTCCTATCTATGAATCCATTTCCCCCCAGACTCCATGTCTCCATGTCCTGGCCCCAATATGTCTCTTAACATTCTTGTTGGCAGAGTATTGCAGTGCCTGATGTAGTTACGTTAGTCCACACACTTAAAGAGTTAACAGCATGCAGGTTTATTTAGATACACACAAGTGACTTAGATATCTTGTGATAGTAGGCAATTAGCCCCTTTATAGAAGACAGTGTAACACAGTATATTAGCGGTACTTATCGATATGGTATATGTGGTTGCGGTATGACAGCAGGGTATGGCTCCGATAGTAAGGGATGGAGGACTGCACGTCCATGCAGTCTGACTCCCGTTGTGAAAAGAATGCACCGCCCGGCTCTCTCTTAAGCTACGGCAGCGCGGTACATACAGCACACGTGGAACACTCTCTCCAGTCTCTCCATACACGCTGGACAGGACTGGTAAGATAGAGGAGCTCTGTGTCAGGCTCCGCCTCCCTTAAGACACTGGCACTAGAGGGATGAACACTAGGGACTGTGTGCATGAGACCCTATACACAAGTAAACAGGTACAGAGCGTACCATTATCCAACACTCCCCCTCGTCAAAACTGTCTCCAGGTCACATATAAAATAACATGATATTTTATCAAAAAACACTTTTTCAATAAAGTCATACCTGTAACCGCAAACATGGTTATGAAGCAAAAACAGTAAGAATAAATCAACATTAAACATATTCCAGTCCACATTCCTTCAATAATGAATTTAACAGGTGTGATGACAGTCCTTTTGTCAACATGTCGGCAACATTTACTTCACTTGCAACATAATCCACACTGATTGACTTATTTTCCACTAATTCGCGGATGAAGTGATGTTTTATAGCAAAGTGCTTATCCCGTCCATGATGCTTTGTGCTACAAGAAGGATCTTTTGCTCCCTTGTTATCACACCCTATGTTGATGATCTCACTGTGATAAAGAAGACCTAACTCACATAAAGTCTTTTTTATCCATAGTGCTTCCTTTGAAGTTTCTGTGAGCACCATGTACTCCGCTTCTGTTGTGGAAAGAGCAACTGTGGGTTGTTTCCTACTAGCTCAGCTGACGGCTGTGCCTGCTAATGCAAACAAGTATGCAGTGTAGGAACATCGATCGTCCTCATCTGACCGCCAGTCGGCATCACAGAATACTTTCAAGCTGGTGTCTTTTGACTTTGTAAATCTCAACTTTAGTGAACTTGTACCTTTGAGATACCTTAAGATTCTCTTTACTGCAATCCAGTGTTGTCTGCCATGATTGTTTGCAAACTGGCATGCCCGATTCACTGCATGTGTGATGTCAGGACGCGTCCTATTACTTGCATACATCAAATGAACAACAGCATTTTGATAAGGGACTTCTTGCATCTCCTCTATCTCCCCCTGGCTGCTTGGGGACATGGCCTTGACCATTTTTACACTTTTGTCAATAGGACTGTTTTTGCATCTGACATTCCATATTTGGAAAGTATTGTCTCAATGTATGTTTGTTGGTCAATTGTGACAGTCCCTTCTTTTAGGTTTTATTCAATTTTCATGCCTAATAAGTGATTTGCAGTGCCTAGATCTTTGTACTTGTATTTTTGTTTTAGCTGGTGCTTCACGTCAGTGATGTGATTTTCTTGACCTGCCACAAGTAAATCATCCACATACACAGCTATGATGTACAATTTTTCTTCTACAGTCTTATGGTATAGGCATTGATTAGTCTCTGACCTAACAAAGTTAATTTCTAGTAACACTGCATCCAACTTCACATACCAACAATGACCACTTTTTTTGAGGTCATACAGTGACTTCCTTAATAGACAAACTTTTCTTGTTTGGAATATATTTACATCATAGTGTTCAGGTGGTTCCATATAAATTTCCTCAACTAACTCTCCATTTAGGAATGCAGAATCAAAGTCTAGCTGGTATTACAGTAGATCATGTAGTGTAGCAATAGCAATTACTAACCTTAAGGTGCTGTACCTTGCAACAGGTGAATAGATCTCTTGATTCCGGACTTCTGGGTATTTTCCTTGGCAACAAGGCGGGCTTTGTAATGGGCTATTGTCCCATCTGAATTCAACTTCTTGCAGAAGACCCACTTGCTCTTGATCATTTTACGGTTACTTGGCCTATCGGCTATAGTCCATGTATTGTTATCATCCAGTGCTGACAGCTCTGTATCAATTGTTGATTTCCACTCTGTCCAATCACTGCTTGACTTTGCTTCTTGTATGTTTTGTGGTTCACAGTAAGCTATGTTTGCATACTCCTCACTTTATTTCTTGGCTGGAACACCTTTGTTGCTCCTCATGGAACTCCTATTCTCTGATTGGTTGTCTACTTTGACATTCTCTGTTTCAGACATGTTTTCTGCTGCTTGTACATCTAGTAATACATTCTCTTCTTGCTCCACTGCCCCAGTCAGTGGTGCTGTCTCATAGAATATCACATCTCTGGATTTAAGAAGACATTTGTTTGTAACATCCCAAAATCTGTATCCTTTACTTTCCTCGCAGTATCAGAGCATTATACATTCTATGGATTTTGGATGTAAATGTCTCCTTTTCTCCTTTGGTATATGTGCAAAAGCTTTGCTCCCGAAGACACGAAGATTACTGACACTTGGCTTTTTCCTGGACCACGCCTCCAGTGGCGTTTTACCTTTAACAGCTACTGTAGGTGCACAATTCTTTAGGTATACTGCAGTAGATACTGCTTCTGCCCAAAATGTATTTTCCAGGCCAGTGTTACTTAGCATAGTCCGTGCTTTTTCAGCAATTGTGCGGTTTGCCTGCTCACTCACGCCAGTGTGTAAGAAATTGTTAGCTGATGCTTAATGCCATATTTTCTAAAGAATGTGGCTAAGACTTTGTTATCATACTCTCCACCGTTGTCTGATCTTAGGATCCTGTCTGAGTCTCCTCCAGGTTTTTGTATTCCACAATTTTGCCAAAGACTTCACTCTTTTCTTTAATGAAGTACACGTGTGTCATTCTTGTGGCGTTATCAATGAGAATCATGAAATATCTGTAGCCACTGATTGATTCTACCTCCATTGGACCACATACATCGGTGTGCACTAGAGACAGTTGTTTCTCTGCTCTACTAACTGACTTTGGGTTGCGAGTTTGCTTGCCTTTTATGCAACTCTCACACATGGGTCTTTCAGCATTGCTTACGGTGATCCCTGTTACCATTCCATCTAGCAGTTTCTGGATGTTGTCATATCCTAGTTGACCCAAGCATTTGTGCCACAGCTCCATTAATTGGTTTGCATCAGTAGCCATCATTGCCGTACACTTCTCAGTGTCCAGGACATATAGTTGGTTGCTGAAGCAATAACAGTCCCTCTTTTATTTGCACCATACACTCGCCCTTCTCAAATTGGACTCTGTAACCCTTCTTCTCTAGGATGCTGATAGCAGTGAGATTATTTCCCAAATCTGGCATGAACAATACATCTTCGATATCTGTAACAATTGTTTCGCCTCCAATTCTTAAACGCACTGTGATTGTCCCAGATTGTGATGCAGTAAGGACTTTGTTTCCAATCCCTGTTACTGTAGTGGGTACACACAGTGTTAAAGAATTTAACCAATGCTTATTGCAACTGAAATGCCTAGTGGCCCCCGAGTCCATGTACCAGCAATCCTTCCTGTGGCTATCTGTTACATTTAGTGCTGACTCATTTGGCTTGTCACGCTGCTTCTGCGCACCACTGTAATTTCTCATCCTACATTCTGAAAAGCTTTATGTCCTATCTTGTGACATACAAAACACTTGAATTTGTGCTTTTTAGACTTTGTGCCCTTTGTCATCAAAGAAGAACCCTCAGCTACGGTCTCAACAGGAATACATTCTTGGAACTGTAGTAGCTTGGCCCTTACAATCTTTGTTGTCAGCTTAGTATCATTTGACTCTAAGGCAACCACCAAAAAATCAAATTCTGGTGTCAGATTTTGTAACATCGCCATTGCCACTTCCTCCTCATCCACATGTGCCCCCACAGATGCCAACTGCTGAGCTATTGACAATATCTTATCAATTTAATCGTTCATGTCATTGCAGGCAGTCAATTTAATTCCATATAGCATGCGCCTTAAACTTATCCTTCTCATCAGACCTCTGTCTTCATACGCACTTTGCAGGGCTGTCCACATGTCCTTAGCTGGCACTTTCCCACTGATTATTGAATAGACATGCTGCTCCACAGCTAAACCTATCGTCCCGATGACTCTATCTACATCATCTGGGTTAGGACCTGCTCCTGGGTCTATTGTGACCTTCCACAACTTTTCCCGCTTAAGCTGCATCTCCATGGCAAACTTCCATGTAGTGTAGTTTTCTAAACCTTACAGCTTAGCAAAGTTCATACTGTGCCCAGTGTTATACATCTTCTCAGCGCTTCTATAAAATGTCACTTTAAGTTTATCTGAGTGTTCTTTTATTTTGTGCTATCACTCAAACACGTAGGGGTTAAGCTTCAAGCATGTGGGTCTGGGCCCATAACCTGTTGGCAGAGTATTGCAGTGCCTGAGGTAGTTACGTAAGTCCACACACTTAAAGAATTTACAGCATCCAGGTTTATTTAGATACACAAAAGTGTCTTAGATATCTATTTGATAGTAGGCAATTGGCCCCTTTATAGAAGACAGTGTAACACAGTATTTTAGTGGTACTTATCGGTATGCTATATGCGGTTGCAGTATGACAGCAGGGTATGGCTTCAATGGTAAGGGATGGCGGACTGCACGTCCATGCAGTATGACTCCCGCGGTGAGAAGAATGCACCGCACGGCTCTCTCTTAAGCTCCGGCAGCGCAGTACATACAGCACACATGGAATGCTCTCTCCAGTCTCTCCATACATGCTGGACAGGACTGGTAAGATGGAGGAGCTCCGTGTCAGGCTCCGCCTCCCTTAAAACACTGGCACTAGAGGAATGAATACTAGGGACTGCGTGCGTGAGACCCTATACACAAGGAGACAGGTACAGAGCGTACCATTATCAGTCAATTCTTATGTCTGCCTGGCCTTCTTTTTCCTCTGTTGCCTGTGTCTCCCATTACTCCTCTTATTATTTATCCCTCCCCCAACCTACTTATACCATTTACCCACAACCCACCACCCTGTGTCCTTCATAAACCACTGTTCCTCTTGTCCTGCACTTTCTCCCACTTCCCCCTTCTACTTCCACTTCTGCTCACTTCACCCCTTACTCTCCTCCTCTTCTGCTAAAGATGATGGAGATGTTGTCCTGCTGGCAGCCGGTAAGTAGTGGCATGGACAGACCTGACGATGGAAGGTATACACATTCTTCTAGCAGTGCTACTTACCCAGTGTTAAAAATTGGGAATGATTTAAATTCAGTCCTTGAGGAATATATCTTGCCTTCGGGCATCTGGGATAAAGTTATACCACTATACCAGCCAATCAGCTCCTAACTACCATTTTACAGACTGTGTTTGAAAAGTGACATCTCAGAGCTGATTGGTTGGAACTTTATCTCTCTCCACTTTATCTCTCTCCAAGTTTTGATAAGTCACCTGCTAAAAATCCATAATACATATACACATGTACTCAAGGGTCCATTTGTGTCAAAAGCCAGCACCGTAACAAGGCTCAAATGCGCCCTGACTGTCTCTGCCCACTGCGCATGTGACATCATGAAGCATCATGCATAGTGGGCATGTCCGGCAGATTTGGTAGGTGCAAACTTCTATTTACAGCCCTGGAAACTGGGACCCCTTAGCTACACAGTGACATTAGGGATGACGCTTCCATGTGTTAAGTGACAGTACCGCAACCATTTCCCCTGTAACAAAATATAATAAGTCCAATATGGTGCTAAATGATTCCACAATTCTAAATGTGTTGTAATACAGCTACACAAATAGTATAGCTGAAAGGACAGCCATGTGCATAAATACAAAGAGATTACGCTTTCCACTAACTTGAAGCTACAATAAAACCTCTTTATGAATAGGGTTTCCTCTAAAACACTAGTGTGGTGGGCTGCTTTAATTGTCATGATCATACAACGACAGTGGAGAATGACTGAGGCATTCAGTTTGGCAGAATACACTTGGTAAATAATGTCCGGCATTTATCAGAGACGATGACACCGTGAATGTGTTGTAGTCACAAGGGATTAAGTATTTAAGCCATTCATGAAATCACAAGTCTGCCACTGACTTATAACTATGGTTCTTCCCAATTACTGGCTCGCAACTGGATGGGTCACTGGCTCCAATAACTCAATCTCCTTCCGCTGCAATATATAGCACATTACAAGTTGATGCCTTATTCACATAGAGTGATATAAAGAGTGATGTAATGGTGAAGTCAGAATATATCATTACCAGCCTGTAATTGGGTGTTACGGCCATAAAGGGTCTTTGCCTTTCCTATGAGTGTGGCCTACAGGGTCTGTTCATCAAATAAACGCTCTCCTGTATGTGCTGTGTGACTTATTTAGTGCTCCATCCTGTGTCAGAGATGTCAGACTTCAAGGACACAAATCAGGGAGCTGGGTGGATTTCAGACCTAACACATAATGTCATTTTAATGGAAAAATACTGGGTCCATACAGTGACGCTATGCTGATGCTTGTCATGCTAAAATATTGGTGGCTGAGCTTTGAAAATGGAGAGTACACAGCAACTGTGAGATGAAAGTTATGCACCCTATGCAGACAGGTGAGTTATGTTACTCCTGTCTCTATATATTCTGTATATATTGCATACCTAAAGTTTATTTCACTTTATTCATATATTCTGTACTGACATGCTTATTATCTGTACAGCTGCATTTATTAATATTAAATTGCCACATTGCTTGTAACACATTTCCATTACCTTCAGTGTGTATATTTTGGGAGAAACTACCACCACCCAGGGTTGAACTGGCCCACAGTGGTATAGAGGAAACCACTGGTGGGCCCCACTGCAGACGGGCCCAACCCCTTCTCTAGTGATCAGATTCCAGACTGTGTACTTGAATAATACATATGTTACAATGGGGCAGATGTACAACCTGGAGAAGGGATAAAGAAGTGATCAACCAGTGATAAGCGCAAGGTGATAATGCACCAGCAAATCCTTACAGATTTGAAAAATGACAGTTAGGAGCTGATTGGCTGGTGCATTATCACCTTGCACTTATCACTGCTTTATCACTTCTTTATCCCTTCTCCAGGCTTAGGGGCTAATTCAGGTTGGATCGCAAATCGCGATCCAACCAGAATTTTTGCGGTCGGCCCGCGGGTGCATGCGCCCGCACTTTCTGCAGGGGGGAGGGGTCATGCAGGAAATGCGATCGCCTCTGCCTGTCAATCGGTGGTTGTGGGGCAGGGGGCGGGCAACGCTCCATCTCCAGGGAGGAGACGGAGCGTTCGGGGGTGGAGCAACGTGAACGGTGGGCGGTGCGGTGCAAACAGGGGCGTGTTGGGGGCATGATCGCGGTGGCTGCGTGACATCACATGCAGCTGCCGCGATGGGTAAGATGGCGTCGGGTCTCCTGCGGACGCAGCTAAGCTGTGCCGGCAGGAGGCATCAAGAATTTTTACAATGAAGCAGAAATTGCAAGGTGATCGCAATTTCTGCTTCATCAAGGGAGGAGGCACCGGTCAGCATGCTGGGCATCTTTGTCCAACTGTGGGTCGGCTCCCAGCATGCGATCCAAAGGATAGCAAATTCTACTGATTAGCAGAACTTGCTATCCTTACTGAATTAGCCCTTTTAATACATCTGCCCCATTATACTGTACAAGACTATGGTATATTATCTACAGTGTATTTCTGTTATTAATCTGTTACGGAACTATGTACTAGCAGTATTCATATATATGTAAAGTGTATATAAAGAGGGCCATACCATGCACTCTCTAATTGTTACCCAAGCCTCTGTGGAGGCTGGCCCCACACCCTCTGGAGACTAGGCCCTTAATGCCCAAGTCCGACACTGCCACCACCTGTAACTCTGGGCAACCACTATTAGGTACAATCAAGAAGTTTGATGGTGCTACCATCGACAATACAATGCGGCTCCTGGCAACACACTTTGCAATAAAAAATCCAATGTTATATATATTTGCCAAATCTCCCAGAACGTCCGGGGACTCACACATTTTGAAGAATCTTTTCAAAATCCAGGAAGATAATAGTACCCTCCGGCATCCTACCTTTTCTCCTAGCAATTTGCAATGTTGAGTATGGGGCAGGGCCATCATAAGGTGAATCACGTCACCATATACACCTCGCACTTGCCACTTTCACCTCTCCAAAAGAGAGTTCAAGAAAGTAACTCAGTATGGTTAAATGCAAGATGTGGAAAAAAAATCAAATCATAATTATACCTGGCTCTCTAATTACCTAAAGAAACATGGAGGGAATTCAATTGTTTTTTTCGTGGCCACTACTATATGGTGCCCAAGGGCAGCAATTCAATTGTTCTGCAGTTCGGGTGCCCTTTAACCATGAAATACACATTTTTTTCTCTCAGCATCCTGAGGAGCAAGAAAAAAATATGTGCAAACTTGGCACTTTGGGCATCCAAATAGTAGTTTGGATGCCCAAAGCAGGACTTTAGACGGGTTTATCCGTTTTACACAGATAAACCATGCGCGATATGCAGGGGCGCCCAAACACAATTGAATACTGACAATTGTTTGGGTGTCTAAACAATCCCATTTAGAAAAATTAGACAATTGAATTCCCCCTACAGATAGATATGGTATCATACTCAGCAAAACTAGGCAATAAAATGCAATTTTGTTATGCTGCACTAACTGTGTAAAAGTAACGTTAGGAAGACTTCAGGAAAAGTGTATTTTATTTATTTTCTGATGATCATTATGATGATGATGATGATGATGATGATGATGAATATAAATTGTAGTGATCGGAGTATATTAGTTTTCATTGGTATAGTGATCATAGTAATGTGAAAATGGCAAAATGCGTGTGTGGTTCTTCAAACATATCAGTCAATACGGATACTCCTTTTGGACCAAATTCACCAAATTAGTGTTGTTGTTACCCAAAAAGTTCTTAAGAATGCTCTAATGGCAGTCACAATGAAAACAATAATAATTATTTATGTCTCATTTCTCAAAAACTTTTTTGTTAGTCATTTTTGTGAATTTGTCACTAGAAAATCTTGAAATTTATTTTTCTACTTTGAAAAAAATTTCAAATTGCTTATAATATGTTAAACTTTCCACCTCATAGGAACCTATCAGGTCAGACTACTGCCAACCTGGCACTGTAAATCCACCTAAACTAATACATTAAAAGCAAGCGAAGCATCATACTCTAAAGAAATCTCGGAAACTCTGGAAACTTGTGGCCTAACTCAGACTGGATCGCTGCAGCGGCAGCGATCTCAGTCTGAATCCCTATGTGGAGTGCGCACGCGCGTCCCAGGAGCCCAGTGAGATGCTAAAAGCATCTCAGGGCTGCGAGAGATTCACAGGCAGAAGCAATCACGGGGCGGGAGGGGGTGTGCCAATAGCGTTAGAATGCCATTGGTGGGGTGCGGTCCAGACAATGGAGGCATGTCCAGACCATTGCAGGGGCAGGTGCGGCGGCTGTGTGATGAAAGACATGCAGCCGATGCGACCCAGGATGCGGCGGTTAGCCCCCTGCCAGCGCGCAAGAGGCTAACCGCCGCATGTCATAGAAACTAATTAAATAAATCATTACTATTTTAGAGTTTAAGTATTGTGTAATCTGTTTGTTTTAAGATAGGAATAGTTTCTATTTTTTCTTGTACTGGTGTAAACTGAATATATTTTAAACAAATTAATTTGTGTTTAAAAAAACATTTTTGTAATAATTTCATGTAATTTGCAAATAATTTTTCTTGCGGCAGCTTTATTTTGAACAAATAAAACTATAAATTGCAGAAAACAGAAAATGTTCAAGTAAACATTTCTTATATACATTAGCATAAGAGAAACATTTGAGACAAATGCTATATTGTTTGTGATGTTCTAGTTCAATACAACACAGTGATTATTCATTGTCCTCTTGCATCTTTTTTATGCTGCCAACAAAAGTGACAAAGTCTGTACCTAAGTACAGGTTTACTGTATTAACCTTTACTCATTGTCTGTGGCTGCAAGACAAAGCTCTATACCCCTTCCCATACAAAGGACATACTGTATCTTCAGAATTGCCCAGTCTGCACCGTTTCCTCTCATCTAAATATAAAACGTGCATAGCAATCACTCTGTGGGTCAAGGTTTTGCACTACCTTGAGCCCTTTAGAAGAAAGGTAGATAATAAATAAAGTTGTTGTTGTTTATATATACTCCCGGCATACATCTCCAGCACCCTCTACTGTAAAATCATTGTCGCTATATTTTCTACCTTTTAATTATAAAGTGGCAACGTTGTACAATGGGAAGATTTAAAAAATAAATAAAAATGTTGGTTACAGTACAAGACTGTACATGGGGCATGTTTAACTGGAGTATATTACACTGTTTGATAACTTTATGAATTGTGGAGGAGGTGTAACATTGTGGAGGAGGTGTAACACTCCGGGGTTGGCAGGTATGTCGAAGTGGTTGAGAGAGGTATCACAGGTGTTGGGTGGCTTCAGGGGACAGACCTTTCCCCTGAAATGTTGCTCCCTGTACCTTGTTCTGTAGAACTGTGTTCAGAGAGGTAGAATAGATTAAGATGAAACAGGAGTGAGTCAACAATTCCAACAGGATGTCTTTTTATTGAGCTACAATGAACTCTGAATTGAGGATGATGATTGTTTAATTGGCATAAAACTTAAATAATCACAAGAAGAATTGGGCATCAAAGAAAAATAAAGAGAAGACAATTAGCTACAGTTCACATCACAATAGATCATTTAAAAATGCAAAAGACAATCAATTGAATCACAGATATTAGCATATAACAATTGCAATCAATAATGTGATCATGAGGAGAGTGATGAAAACACACTTGACAATAACAATTACTAAATTTCTAGCTTTCTCTAGCCAAGATGTAATCGTCACTGGCAAATAACATTGGAGCTCTTGTAAAAGAGCGTTGCAATGGGGAATTGGCACACAGTTACATAAAGAATCCTGGACTGTAATAATGTCAATGAATCTCAGTTCTAGCTCACAAGAGGATGTAGATAGCGAAGGGATTGTAGTGTCTCTTGTCAAATATAACTCAGTTAGCAGTGAGGGTCTCTTGGTTAAATAAACTCAGTCTCTTTCAGTTAAAGGATCGTACTTGCATATATAACTTGCACTTGTATCAACAGCTCAGTCTCTAATGTCCCAACAGTGCTAAAGCAGGGAGATGGTTGCCTTTACTGCCCCCTAGACAGGAATTAAATTGTGGATATGGCGCTATGCTGTCCGCGCCGTTTACACTGCACAGCATGTGACAACTTGGATACTTGGGCTGGTGTCTGGTCTGCCCATGGCTTGGGTCACAATCAGTCTTAATGTACTCACTCAGAACCTCAGGACAGAGGTATTCACTTGCTGGACCAGTTTCAATGGCTCCTCACTGTTACATGATAGCTGCAGTGTCCGCGCCTTTCACTAGGCTTGGCGGTGTCCGGTCTCTGGCTGCGACGTCTCATGCTTGCTCACTTGGTTCTTGGCTCTCCGGTAGCACCCCTCTGCTTCTACTCTGCAGCGCTGCTCTAACCGCCCAGTGTGACCCTACGGTTAGCATCCGCTCTTAGCTCCTGCTCCTTGCTCATCATGTGTCCAGCACCTCCAGTCACTCCTCCTTCTTCTTCCCAAAAGGCTCCTCTACTCCCAGGCTGCCGTGTCCATGTCCATGCTGGGGAAAAGACTCATGTGTATATGCGGAGTGGCCGTTGCACATGCACATTCGTGGAAGGTGGGGGGGGGGGAGCGTAGTCATGGGAGGAGATGAAGAAAGAGCTGTCAGAGAGGTAGGAGGACAGCCAGGAGAGGGCAGTATCATGGAGTGAAGACTTTACGGGAGGAGAGGTTAGTCCATAGTGTCAAAAGCAGCAGAGAGGTCAACGAGAATAAGCAGATAGAAGTGGCCCTTGGATATGGCAGCGAGGGAGTCGCTGCTGACTTACGTGAGGACAGTTTCAGTGAAGAGGAGAGGATGGAAGCCAGACTGATATGTCAAGCAGGGAGTGGGAGGACAGAAAAGAAGTAAGGCAGTTGTAGACAGTAGGCTTAAGGAGATTGGAGGCAAATGGGAGGACAGAGGGGGTAATTCAGACCTGATCGCTTGGTAGAATTTTTTGCGCGCTGCGATCAGGTCAGAACTGCACATGCGTATGCACCGCAATGCGCAGGCACGTTGCATGGGTACAAAGCGGAATGTTGCTGTGCGATGGGTTTTACGAAGAATCCATTCGCACAGCTGATCGAAGGAGATTGACAGGAAGAAAGCGTTTGTGGATGGCAACTGACCATTTTCTAGGAGTGGTTGGAAAAACGCAGGCGTGTCCAAGCATTTGCAGGGCGGGTGTCTGACGCCAATTCCGGCCCCGGACAGGCTGAAGTGATCGCAGTGGCTGAGTAAGTCCTGGGCAACTCAGAAACTGCACAAAGTTTTTTTGTACCGCTCGGCTGCACATGGGATTGCACACTTGCACAGCTAAAATACACTCCCCAGTGGGCGGCGACTATGCGAACGCAGGACTGCAAAAAAAACCTAGCGAGCGATCAGGTCTGAATGACCCCCAGAGATGGGTCGGTAGTTGGAGAGAGTGTTAGGATCAAGGGAGGGTTTCTTAAGAATGGGGGAGACTATAAAGCATTTATGGCTTAAGATGCTGCAAACACATGCACAAATCGTCACCGATGATCAGTGGCATTGACTAAGCATGGGTCTTCAACCTGTGGCCCTCCAGCTGCTGTGAAACTACACATCCCAGCATGCCCTGCCACAGTTTTGCTATTAATGTATGCTAAAACTGAGGCAGGGCATGCTGGGATGTGTAGTTCCACAGCAGCTGGAGGGCCACAGGTTGAAGACCCATGGACTAATGGATTTCTAAGGGAAATAGTAATTAATGTTACGTCAGTGGTTTAGTAATAATTATTTTTGCTGTCTGAAAATCATCAGTGAAATGCGCCTATCATCTGTGTCTGATAGTAATTCTGACCAAGAGTGAGACAGGTAGGATGAGCAAAATAGGGTGAAAGAGGGCAGTATCGTCATGGTAAAAGACTACTGTGGATGTGTGACTGCATTCCTTCTAACACCAGAAAAAAATGACAAGCTTTCAGGCATGAAAAGTACAATTGTTTAATCCTATGGGGGTAATTCTGAGTTGATCGCAGCAGCAAGTTTGTTAGCAATTGGGCAAAACCATGTGCACTGCAGGGGGGGCAGATATAACATTTGCAGAGAGAGTTAGATTTGGGTGGGTTATTTCGTTTCTGTGCAGGGTAAATACTGCCTGCTTTATTTTTACACTGCAATTTAGATTTCAGTTTGAATACACCCCACCCAAATCTAACTCTCTCTGCACATGTTATATCTGTCTCCCCTGCAGTGCACATAGTTTTGCCCAACTGCTAACAAATTTGCTGCTGCGATCAACTCAGAATTAGGCCCTATATGACAGCAGCGTAACAGTGCTCCGGAGCGCCACCATTTCTCATCTTGCTGGGGTTTTGCCCAATGCTCTAGTAGCTGCTGAGAGCCCCATTAGTAGATGTGGGTTAGGAATTGAACTTGTTATGTTAAAGTATTGAAGGTTTTATTGTAGTTCTATTTAAGTGTAAAGTTCTATTTCAGTCGATTTTGGGCTGGTTTTGAGTTGATTTTTACTTTAGTAAACACAAAATAGACCAAACATTGACTGAAAACCAAAATTTTCTTTTAGTAAATATACCCCCAGATCTGTGTTAGCAGGCAGCTAAAATAACTTGATTTAAAAAGAAATTACTTAAATAGAAATTACAGCAATCCCAATACCCCAGCAACTCTCATTTATATATTACTTGCAATTGTGATTTTTTTTTTTTATTACTGAGATAGGGCTCCTTTTTTCTACACAGCTCCCATTGTGGTACCCCATGCCTCGAGTGGTGGATTGGAGAATACAAAGTTGCATCATACCCCAAATCATCCGAATAGTGACCAACATAGCTAGATTAAGGGGGAGGGGGATGGGGTGTCGCAGGTGTAAGAGTCAGATATATTTCTAATAAATATTTAAAATGCCAACGCTAATATATGTTGCGGATGCAAGGTGCATCTTATTACCATATACAATAAAAGTGCGCTGTACGTCGCAAACACTACATCCCTTAAGAGAAAACAAGTACACGCACACATTTATGAGTTCCAAAGCTCATTGATGTATATATTTGATATTAAAAGGATATGTATACAATATATCACATGTACAGTATATATATGGTATATATTAACAATTACATAGGAAGCAAGAATCAATACAGTTACAATCAGCATACAATTACCCCATTTGCTCAATGCACCCTCAGCTCCATTTCCTCCATCTCTCCCTCCCTCTCTCTCGATGCTCACAGTAGCAGAAAGACAACAAAACAGAACTTCTTGTGAGTCTGCAATCAGCTATACACTGTGTATGTTGGGGGAGTACATGTCTTCTGTTATTGGTCCAGGGGAGGGAACTTTCTCATTCATGATAAGTCATTGGTCAGTGTGAGGGTTTTTGTTCTAGGTTGCTGGCCCATGTGTCTTCCGGAAATCCTTTTGTTTACTTCAGAATTGTGGCTTTATATTCCTACATTTAATCATAACTACTAATTGCGATGTGCAACAACTTAACCACAGGCACAAAACCAATCCACACATTCCTCCAATCATTTTGACACCAAGCATGACATGTTTATCTTGTTCCATTCCATTAATACATATACATGATGTTATACTCCATTATATAATTTAAAACCTTATAATGTCTAGTGCTTGACATGTTTAATTTATGTGTGGTATGAAATATGTGTTGAATATATCTTTGTGGCATGTCTGTGTGAGTGCGTAGGCTACCATATATCCTGTGCATGCTGCGTGTATTCACACGCACAGAGATTCATCAGTGTGGAGTTTACATGTGCTGTGTATGTAATATTTTTGACTTCGACAGTCCACCATTTGGCAGTAAACAATAACTAATAATAAATTATTAGTTAGTAAATAAATTATTAACAGAAGAAAAATATTTCAAACAATAATCGTTGACCTAGACACATGTATGTATTCATTTCGCAAATCAGACATTTGACTATATTTGGGGAAGACAGGGAGGAGGACGGGACATCCTCTATATGCACTCGGCGGTCACGGGACCACTGGTTGGGTGTGGGATGACATTCAACCTATAGAGTATGCTGGGACAGTGCTACGGCCTATAATGTCTGATTTGAACGAACGTCGCACATACATGTACCTATGTCTTTGTACACTGATGTTCGGATTCAATTGAGGTTCTGCTGGGTAGAGGGAGAAAACACAAACACATCGTGAAAGAGACATATCAAATTTTCATGGTATATATTCCTATCACTCTCTTAACATTGTTTCTATCTTTGGAACGTATGCTAGGTCTGTTTCATCACTGAACAAGGGTTATTAGTAGTGTCCTTCCTAGATAACATAAACCTTCGGAGTTCAGGGACAGCCATTCATAAACCTTTCTTCCACATATATTAATGAGCTCTTTATCTGCTATGTGTGAATAGCCATAGTCTGATTGCTCCTGATTACCTTCCAATTTCCTGATTTCCTGAAATTGGTGAGATTTGAACATAACAGGGATTTATCTATGGTACTGGTGGATCTTAAGACTAGGGGGTCTAGGGGTCTAGCTATATTATATTCCTTTGTAAATGCTGATTTACTTACAGGACTAAAAGCAATACTTAAAACCACACTTAATACACTTTATTATCGAGCCGCTGCAGCCGCTATATGCAATCCTTAGCCTACGTACTTATTACTCAGTTTGCGTACAAAGTCCCGTACCGTGTACGCACTTTGCATACTAATGCAGTGACGGGCGTACAAAGTACACGCGGTGCATACACACACAATGACACGCCGTGAGCACTATGCAGCTTCACATGTGTCTGTAATACACTTACAAATCTAGCAAGGAGAGGAGACACGACACCAATTGTATTTAGGAAGTTGGGATCCGACCCGCCAACATATAATTGATAAAAGGGGCTTACAACAAAGATACAATTACAATAACAGAAAAGAGGCTACAATACAATGGTACACACGTTTGGTTTCGCCAGCGCCACGTGGTCCCGGTGCTTAGATCTATCAGGCAAGATGACCCTTCAGATAGAGAGATTACCGACCGGCTAGGCAGCTTGGCTTTTTATACAGTTGATCAAAACATAATACAATAGACACTGTGTGCTCTTCTTCCATTAGTTCGGGGGTGGGACATATCCTGTGCACCGGGGTTCATTGATCAGCTCAAGAGGTGGGCGATGGCTAAGACTAGAGATGTGATTTCTGTTGTTTTCATCTGAGTTCCCGCCCCATGACCAGTTAAACCCCTCACATTAATCATACATAAATCTGGTATTATTAATAACTTATTGTTGCAATATGTGACAATATTCTTATACCCACCAGATTAATGTTTACGTGACTCTGAAAAATATGATCCCACACATGATATGATTATCTATTTCCATCCTCAAGATATACATATATCCACATATCTATATAAATTGTAACACTGTAAGGAACCAAGGTGCCGTTTCCTGGGGTAAATGGCAGCAAGCAGCAGCTGAGGAATCAAACAAGTCCAGTTTGTGGTGCAACTGGCCACAACCAGTTTTTATTAAGCAGAAAATAAAACAAACATCAAAAGAAAATACCTTGCCTGTCCGGCACTAACTAAACACAGGACGTTCCTAACTATCACTAAACAAAAACACAGAGTTCTCCAGTAAACACTGTATAGCTCACTTGTATAAAGAAGAGTGTTTCTCTCTTCAGAGAGTCTCCAGTCTCCTCAGGCAGTCTGCACACACTGATCAGGCCAGCAGCCTTATAACACTCTGTGAATGCCAAATTGCTTTCTCACAAATATTTAAAATGCCCACTCTAATATATACTGCAGACGCCAGGCGCATGTTATTACCATATACGATAAAAGTGCGCTGTACATCGCAAAACACTGCATCCCATAAGAGAAAACAATACACCCACACATTATCTGAGTCCAAAACTCATTGATGTATATATTTGTTATTAAAAGGATATGGATTCAATATATTACAATGTACAGTATACCTACAGTTACAACTCATACAGTAAGCAGTTAATACATACAGTTACAGTTTCATACAGTTACAGTTACATACAGTTACATTTACAGGCCAGCAATACAATTACCATATATTTCAATGCATCCTCCTCTTAATATCTCTCTCAGCAAATAAATACAGGAACTGATCTGGCAATAACTCCATCATCGTCTAAGACAGAACAGCAACTGAGCTCCTGTGTGATCAGCAATGTGTTATCTAGTTTTTGGTGGAGGGAACTTACTCATTAATGATGAGTCACTAGTCTCTTTTTATATGCTAATCAGGTTCAGCCTTGGGGACGTCCAAAGGGGCTGGCATGAGCTTCCTGTCCGCTATCTGTTTGAAATATCTATTGTTCTAATAAAAGTGATTTTAGCTTTTATACATTTAATCCAGGCATGTGCAAACTGTGGCCCTCCAGCTGTTGAGAAACTATACATCCCAGCATGCCCTGACACAACTTTAGCATTCTCTGACAGAAAAACTGTGTCAGGGCATGCTGGGATATGTAGTTTCACAACAGCTGGAGAGCCGCAGTTTGGACATGCCTGATTTAATCATAATTATTTGTTGCAATGTCCTACAACTTTATAACAAGTATCAAATGAATCTACACATTAATCTGGTTGCTTTAATAGTAAATATGACAGGTCTATCTTGCTTCGTTCAAATAATACACATACATGCCATTACTTCATTATATAATTTTAAATCATCATGATGTCTGGCGCTTGATATTATTATAGTTATGTACTGTATGAAATAAGTGTCAAATCCATCTCTGTGGCATGTCCGTGTAAAAGCGTGTGTTACCATATATTGCTGTGCTCGCTGCGCGTATTTGCAAGTATAGCGACTCATAATGTGTGTAGTTTGTATGTTCTTTCTATGTAATATTTTTGACTTCGACAACTCTTACACAGCTGAAACCCTGATTAGCCTTCTGTGAGGCCAAAGATCCGAACTGGGCCCAACGTCTGGAACTTGCCCTATCTGTCTTTCAGGGCCCTTATCCAGCTTTTCCAATAAACTGAAAAGGTTCTGACAAAACAAAACATTTTCCTAGAAGTTTTCATTTTTCTAATACATGTAAAACAAGAACCTGGGACAAACATACCTGCCCTCAAACACTATTCCAGTGTTCTTGTCACATATCCCCCTCCCCTGTTTCAACCTAGGAGCCGGAACACTTGTAGCCCCCAAACAGAAGATGCGGGACAATGCATCTGCGTTGGCCAATTGTGTACCCGGTCTATGTTCAACAGTAAACTTAGAATCCTGCAATGCTAGAAACCATCTAGTTACCCAAGCATTCTGATCTCTATTTACATACATCCATTTTAAAGGGGCGTGATCTGTCACTAGTCTGAATTGTCTACCCAAGAGGTAATATCTCAAGGTATCTAGTGCCCACTTAATGGCCAAAGCCTCCTTTTCCACAATGGCATACCTTTTTTCATGCTCATTGAGTTTCCTACTCAAATAAATGATAGGGTGTTCGTCCCCTTCTCTGGGTTGGGACAACACAGCCCCTATCCCTACCTCTGAGGCATCTGTCTGTAAAACAATTTCTTTTGAAAAATCTGGTGTTATCAACACAGGTTGTGAACACAAAGCCACTTTTGATGCTTGGAACGCTTTTTCTGCATCAGGGTTCCATTTCACCATATTTGCCTGCTTTCCTTTGGTAAGGTCTGACAACGGCATTGCTGTGGTCACAAAATTGGGAATAAACCATCTATAGTACCCAGTTATTCCCAAAAAAGCCCTTACCTGTTTTTTATTCACTGGACGAGGCCAGTTCTGAATAGCATCAATTTTATTCAATTGGGGCCTAATCAGACTTCTACCTATGGTGAAGCCCAAGTATTTAACCTCCTCCATTGCGAGGCAGCACTTCTTTGGGTTAGCAGTTAACCCTGCTTCTCTGATTGAGTCCAGTACTGCTTGTACTTTAACCACATGGGACCCCCAGTCCGTACTGTGAATTACCACATCATCCAAATAGGCAGCTGCATATTTTCTATGGGGCCTCAAAATTGTATCCATTGCTCGTTGAAAGGTTGCTGGAGCCCCATGCAACCCAAAGGGTAACATCTTATACTGGTACAGCCCCTCCGGAACCGAAAAGGCTGTTTTTTCTTTTGCACTGTCAGTTAAAGGTATTTGCCAGTAACCTTTGGTCAGGTCCAACGTGATGAGAAACCTGGCTGTTCCCAGCCTTTCTATAGGCTCATCCACACGGGGCATGGGGTATGCATCAAATTTGGACACCTCATTTAACTTACGAAAGTCATTACAGAAGCGTATGCTACCGTCTGGCTTCGGGAGGAGAACTAAGGGACTGGACCAGTCACTATTAGATTTCTCTATGACTCCAAGTTCTAACATGTTTTTAACTTCTTTAGAAACAGATTCTCGCTGAGCTTCAGCGCTCTGCACCACTTCTGCTAAGGCCTCTCTATCCTGACGCTGTTGCCTCCAATTTTCCTCCATTGCCACCTGCTGCTGTCTGTTGGCCTCCTGCTGTAGTCTCCAATTTTCCTCCATAGCCACCTGCTGCTGTCTGTTGGCCTCCTGCTGAGCCACTGTAGCTTGCAGCAGGGCTTTAAGCAGTTCCTCCATGTCAACAGATTTTTCAGGTGGCTTTGTAGCTGTTTTCACCCAGGACATATATCAAACCCTCAGGGGTGAGTCTCAGCAACTTCACACTGGGCTGTATCTGCATAAACCACTGCTTTCTGCAGGCCTCATAAAGCTGCTGCTTTCACTTATGCGCAGAACGGAATGCTCGCATTCTCCACCAAGTATTAACACTGTAAGGGAACAAGGTGCCATTTCCTGGGGTAAATGGCAGCAAGCAGCAGCTGAGGAATCATACAAGTCCAGTTTGTGGTGCAACTGGCCACAACCAGTTTTTATTAAGCAGAAAATAAAACAAACATCAAAAGAAGATACCTTGCCTGTCCGGCACTAACTAAACACAGGACGTTCCTAACTATCACTAAACAAAAACACAGAGTTCTCCAGTAAACACTGTATAGCTCACTTGTATAAAGAAGCGTGCTTCTCTCTTCAGAGAGTCTCCAGTCTCCTCAGGCAGTCTGCACACACTGATCAGGCCAGCAGCCCTATAACACTCTTACACAGCTGAAACCCTGATTAGCCTTCTGTGAGGCCAAAGACCCGAACTGGGCCCAACGTCTGGAACTTGCCCTATCTCTCTTTCAGGGCTCTTATCCAGCTTTTCCAATAAATTGAAAAGGTTCTGACAAAACAAAACATTTTCCTAGAAGTTTTCATTTTTCTAATACATGTAAGACAAGAACCTGGGACAAACAAACCTGCCCTCAAACCCTATTCCAGTGTTCTTGTCACAATATATATATATATATATATATATATATATCTACAGAGCTGGATTAAGGCTTTGGGGGGCCCAGGGTACTTAAAACAGGGGGGCCCTGAGGTCTAAAATTAATTAATTTATATATATATATATATTTGGATATAGTTATGTAACCACGGTCACAATACTGACCCGGACATCCCACCCCGCTCACAATCCCAACAGTCGGCATGCCGACTAACAGGGACTATTCCGAATCCCCCCGCCAGCAAGCATTCTGCGACTGGGATCACGACGTCGGGGTGCTGACCGCCGATATCCCGATACCAACCCTTCATATAAACATTGTCGAGTTAATTATGACCACCTCCTCCTGCCAGCCTTCTACAGGCTTCCCACTGACAAAAGCTAAGGCTGAAATGCATTTGGGGAGAGACACAGGCAAAGGGACCTCTATGTTACAGTGCTTAGCAGTGGAGAATCAGAAGTCGAAAGCTGAGAACCAGGAGCCGGAAGTCGAGCGCAAGAGATGCAGGCTGTGTAAAGAGACGGATGTGTGTCGGGAGACGCCCACTGCCACTGCAACTAATGACGGAGTCTGACCCACTGTGCCTTGGATGACTAACCTCCATTGTGATATTCCCATTTTAACTTTTTATGTGTACGTGCAAAATTGAAGTAAAGCCGTATGTGTTTTAAAAGATACTATACTATCTGCGCCACCCTGTGTATTTATGTTTTTTAGGTCTATCAATTACCCTTGAGGAAGGGTGTGTAGGGGAGAAGCGACAGCTGCAGCAAGTTTGAAGTTCTAAACATAATGGGCTAAGAGACTTGTGCATGGCAAAGGAGCATAGAAGGGGGAGATGAAAATGCTCGGGGGGGGGGGTCAGATACTCAGCTGATATAGCTGATAGAAGCACACATGGGGTGGAGGGCAGAGGCACACATGGAGTGGGTGAAAGGAAGAGACACACAGATGGAGTGGGGGGGTAGAGACACACATGGGGTGGGGGGGCACAGACACACACATGGAGTGGAAGGGGGCAGAGACACACACATGGAGTGGGAGGGGGCAGAGACACACATGGAGTGAGACAGAAGCAAAGACACACATGGGGTGGAAGAGACACACATGGGGTGGGGTGAGGCAGACACACATCGAGTGGGACGGATGCAGAGACACACATGGGGTGGGAGTCAGGCAGAGACACACATGGGGTGGGAGGCAGGCAGAGACACACATGGGGTGGTGGGGTGGAGATCAGAGACACACATAGGGTGGAGTGGAGGGGCAGAGACACACTTGGGGTGGGAGGCAGGCAGAGACACACATGGGGTGGTGGGGTGTGGATCAGAGACACACATGGGGTGGAGTGGAGGGGCAGAGACACACTTGGGGTGGGAGGCAGGCAGAGACACACATGGGGTGGTGGGGTGGGGATCAGAGACACACATGAGGTGGAGTGGAGGGGCAGAGACACACTTGGGGTGGGAGGCAGGCAGAGACACACATGGGGTGGTGGGGTGGGGAGCAGAGACACATGGGGTGAGGGGGTGGGGATCAGAGACACACATGGGGACTGGGGGGGCAGAGACACACTTGGGGTGGGAGGGAGGCAGAGACACACATGGGGTGGGGGGGAGCAGAGACACACATGGGGTGAGGGGGTGGGGAGCAGAAACACACATGGGGTGAGGAGCAGAAACACACATGGGGAGGCTTGGAGAAGAGGCATAGCTTAGGAAATGTTTTCATCTGAGTGCCTCTGAGTGACTAACACAGGCAGGGAAGCAGGGAGAGGAGAAGGGAGGAGCTACAGGAGACCTGGGGGCTGAATAACTCGTGGAGGAGTCAGGACTGTAGGAGACCGAGGATGCTGAACTAGTCCGGGCTGAAGTGCTTTTGAGCATGAGAGAGGGAGCACACAAGCTCTATATTAAACCTAGCTCCGATGTGCACAGGCAGCCATCTGACAATGAGTGAGAAACAGGCACCAGCCACGGTTACCAGCACCAGCGGGTTCCTCTGGTACGTCCTGTACCCAGCATACTCCCCTGATTCTTCCAGTAGCTCTAGTAAGCTCCACCCGCCGCCCACCACATCAGTCAGCCCGGCCTCTAAGCACTCACCGCACGTCCCTGCTAAGCACAGTCGGCTGACTGTGTGAGTACACTGTGCAGCCCCCTCAGCTCCGCCCAGCGGCAGCTTGTCAGTCAGCCTTTCCCGTTGCAGTGCAAATATGTGACTGGCCTCAGGGTCACACTTCAAGTTCTCACTATCGCCGCTTGCCTATCACGTAATGCGGACCGGCCCCGCAGTACACCCTCCAGCTTCCCTGCCTTCCTGTACTGCTCTGCGGCGCCGGCGTTTGCCAGGCCAGAGCTGGGGCTTCAGCAACGCAGATCGGTAAGAGAGATTCGATCTGCTGCTGGTGGAGGGGGCCCCTTTTAGAAAGGGGGGCCCGGGGTACCTACCCCCAGGGCCTCCCCTTAATCCGGCTCTGTATATATATATATATAGTAGAGATGAGCGGGTTCGGTTTCTCTGAATCCGAACCCGCCCGAACTTCATGGTTTTTTTCACGGGTCCGAGCAGACTCGGATCCTCCCGCCTTGCTCGGTTAACCCGAGCGCGCCCGAACGTCATCATGACGCTGTCGGATTCTCGCGAGACTCGGATTCTATATAAGGAGCCGCGCGTCGCCGCCATTTTCACACGTGCATTGAGATTGATAGGGAGAGGACGTGGCTGGCGTCCTCTCCATTTAGATTATAAGAGAGAGAGATTTACTGGAGCTTAGGACTAGGAGGAGTACTGTAGAAGTGTAGAGAGTGCAGAGAGTTTACTAGTGAGTGACCACCAGACAGTGCAGTTTATTTAATATATCCGTTCTCTGCCTGAAAAAAGCGATACACACAGTGACTCAGTCACATACCATATCTGTGTGCACTGCTCAGGCTCAGCCCAGTGTGCTGCATCATCTATATATATTATATATCTGTCTGACTGCTCAGCTCACACAGCTTATAATTGTGGGGGAGACTGGGGAGCACTGCAGTGCCAGTTATAGGTTATAGCAGGAGCCAGGAGTACATAATATTATATAGTGAGTGACCACCAGACAGTGCAGTTTATTTAATATATCCGTTCTCTGCCTGAAAAAAGCGATACACACAGTGACTCAGTCACATACCATATCTGTGTGCACTGCTCAGGCTCAGCCCAGTGTGCTGCATCATCTATATATATTATATATCTGTCTGACTGCTCAGCTCACACAGCTTATAATTGTGGGGGAGACTGGGGAGCACTGCAGTGCCAGTTATAGGTTATAGCAGGAGCCAGGAGTACATAATATTATATTAAAATTAAACAGTGCACACTTTTGCTGCAGGAGTGCCACTGCCAGTGTGACTGACCAGTGACCTGACCACACTGACCACCAGTATAGTTAGTAGTATACTTATATTGTGATTGCCTGAAAAAGTTAAACACTCGTCGTGTGACTTCACTTGTGTGTTGTTTTTTTTTTTATTCTATAAAAATAAAACTCATTCTGCTGACAGACAGTGTCCAGCAGGTCCGTCATTATATAATATATAATATATACCTGTCCGGCTGCAGTAGTGATATATATATATTTTTTATATCATTTATCATCCAGTCGCAGCAGACACAGTACGGTAGTTCACGGCTGTGGCTACCTCTGTGTCTGCACTCGGCAGGCAGTCCGTCCATAATTGTATACCACCTAACCGTGGTTTTTTTTTCTTTCTTCTTTATACATACATAGTTACATAGACATCTCTTTATCAACCAGTCTATATTAGCAGCAGACACAGTACAGTACGGTAGTTCACGGCTGTGGCTACCTCTGTGTCTGCACTCGGCAGGCAGTCCGTCCATAATTGTATACCACCTAACCGTGGTTTTTTTTTCTTTCTTCTTTATACATACATAGTTACATAGACATCTCTTTATCAACCAGTCTATATTAGCAGCAGACACAGTACAGTACGGTAGTTCACGGCTGTGGCTACCTCTGTGTCTGCACTCGGCAGGCAGTCCGTCCATAATTGTATACCTCCTAACCGTGGTTTTTTTTTCTTTCTTCTTTATACATACATAGTTACATAGACATCTCTTTATCAACCAGTCTATATTAGCAGCAGACACAGTACAGTACGGTAGTTCACGGCTGTGGCTACCTCTGTGTCTGCACTCGGCAGGCAGTCCGTCCATAATTGTATACCACCTAACCGTGGTTTTTTTTTCTTTCTTCTTTATACATACATACTACTACGACATCTCTTTATCAACCAGTCTATATTATTAGCAGCAGACACAGTACAGTACGGTAGTTCACGGCTGTGGCTACCTCTGTGTCTGCACTCGGCAGGCAGTCCGTCCATAATTGTATACCACCTAACCGTGGTTTTTTTTTCTTTCTTCTTTATACATACATAGTTACATAGACATCTCTTTATCAACCAGTCTATATTAGCAGCAGACACAGTACAGTACGGTAGTTCACGGCTGTGGCTACCTCTGTATCTGCACTCGGCAGGCAGTCCATAATTGTATACTAGTATCCATCTCCATTGTTTACCTGAGGTGCCTTTTAGTTGTGCCTATTAAAATATGGAGAACAAAAATGTTGAGGTTCCAAAATTAGGGAAAGATCAAGATCCACTTCCACCTCGTGCTGAAGCTGCTGCCACTAGTCATGGCCGAGACGATGAAATGCCAGCAACGTCGTCTGCCAAGGCCGATGCCCAATGTCATAGTACAGAGCATGTCAAATCCAAAACACCAAATATCAGAAAAAAAAGGACTCCAAAACCTAAAATAAAATTGTCGGAGGAGAAGCGTAAACTTGCCAATATGCCATTTACGACACGGAGTGGCAAGGAACGGCTGAGGCCCTGGCCTATGTTCATGGCTAGTGGTTCAGCTTCACATGAGGATGGAAGCACTCAGCCTCTCGCTAGAAAAATGAAAAGACTCAAGCTGGCAAAAGCAGCACAGCAAAGAACTGTGCATTCTTCGAAATCCCAAATCCACAAGGAGAGTCCAATTGTGTCGGTTGCGATGCCTGACCTTCCCAACACTGGACGTGAAGAGCATGCGCCTTCCACCATTTGCACGCCCCCTGCAAGTGCAGGAAGGAGCACCCGCAGTCCAGTTCCTGATAGTCAGATTGAAGATGTCAGTGTTGAAGTACACCAGGATGAGGAGGATATGGGTGTTGCTGGCGCTGGGGAGGAAATTGACCAGGAGGATTCTGATGGTGAGGTGGTTTGTTTAAGTCAGGCACCCGGGGAGACACCTGTTGTCCGTGGGAGGAATATGGCCGTTGACATGCCAGGTGAAAATACCAAAAAAATCAGCTCTTCGGTGTGGAGGTATTTCAACAGAAATGCGGACAACAGGTGTCAAGCCGTGTGTTCCCTTTGTCAAGCTGTAATAAGTAGGGGTAAGGACGTTAACCACCTCGGAACATCCTCCCTTATACGTCACCTGCAGCGCATTCATAATAAGTCAGTGACAAGTTCAAAAACTTTGGGTGACAGCGGAAGCAGTCCACTGACCAGTAAATCCCTTCCTCTTGTAACCAAGCTCACGCAAACCACTCCACCAACTCCCTCAGTGTCAATTTCCTCCTTCCCCAGGAATGCCAATAGTCCTGCAGGCCATGTCACTGGCAATTCTGACGATTCCTCTCCTGCCTGGGATTCCTCCGATGCATCCTTGCGTGTAACGCCTACTGCTGCTGGCGCTGCTGTTGTTGCTGCTGGGAGTCGATGGTCATCCCAGAGGGGAAGTCGTAAGCCCACTTGTACTACTTCCAGTAAGCAATTGACTGTTCAACAGTCCTTTGCGAGGAAGATGAAATATCACAGCAGTCATCCTGCTGCAAAGCGGATAACTGAGGCCTTGACAACTATGTTGGTGTTAGACGTGCGTCCGGTATCCGCCGTTAGTTCACAGGGAACTAGACAATTTATTGAGGCAGTGTGCCCCCATTACCAAATACCATCTAGGTTCCACTTCTCTAGGCAGGCGATACCGAGAATGTACACGGACGTCAGAAAAAGACTCACCAGTGTCCTAAAAAATGCAGTTGTACCCAATGTCCACTTAACCACGGACATGTGGACAAGTGGAGCAGGGCAGGGTCAGGACTATATGACTGTGACAGCCCACTGGGTAGATATATGGACTCCCGCCGCAAGAACAGCAGCGGCGGCACCAGTAGCAGCATCTCGCAAACGCCAACTCTTTCCTAGGCAGGCTACGCTTTGTATCACCGCTTTCCAGAATACGCACACAGCTGAAAACCTCTTACGGCAACTGAGGAAGATCATCGCGGAATGGCTTACCCCAATTGGACTCTCCTGTGGATTTGTGGCATCGGACAACGCCAGCAATATTGTGTGTGCATTAAATATGGGCAAATTCCAGCACGTCCCATGTTTTGCACATACCTTGAATTTGGTGGTGCAGAATTTTTTAAAAAACGACAGGGGCGTGCAAGAGATGCTGTCGGTGGCCAGAAGAATTGCGGGACACTTTCGGCGTACAGGCACCACGTACAGAAGACTGGAGCACCACCAAAAACTACTGAACCTGCCCTGCCATCATCTGAAGCAAGAAGTGGTAACGAGGTGGAATTCAACCCTCTATATGCTTCAGAAGTTGGAGGAGCAGCAAAAGGCCATTCAAGCCTATACAATTGAGCACGATATAGTAGGTGGAATGCACCTGTCTCAAGCGCAGTGGAGAATGATTTCAACGTTGTGCAAGGTTCTGATGCCCTTTGAACTTGCCACACGTGAAGTCAGTTCAGACACTGCCAGCCTGAGTCAGGTCATTCCCCTCATCAGGCTTTTGCAGAAGAAGCTGGAGACATTGAAGGAGGAGCTAACACGGAGCGATTCCGCTAGGCATGTGGGACTTGTGGATGGAGCCCTTAATTCGCTTAACAAGGATTCACGGGTGGTCAATCTGTTGAAATCAGAGCACTACATTTTGGCCACCGTGCTCGATCCTAGATTTAAAGCCTACCTTGGATCTCTCTTTCCGGCAGACACAAGTCTGCTGGGGTTGAAAGACCTGCTGGTGACAAAATTGTCAAGTCAAGCGGAACGCGACCTGTCAACATCTCCTCCTTCACATTCTCCCGCAACTGGGGGTGCGAGGAAAAGGCTCAGAATTCCGAGCCCACCCGCTGGCGGTGATGCAGGGCAGTCTGGAGCGACTGCTGATGCTGACATCTGGTCCGGACTGAAGGACCTGACAACGATTACGGTCATGTCGTCTACTGTCACTGCATATGATTCTCTCAACATTGATAGAATGGTGGAGGATTATATGAGTGACCGCATCCAAGTAGGCACGTCACACAGTCCGTACTTATACTGGCAGGAAAAAGAGGCAATTTGGAGGCCCTTGCACAAACTGGCTTTATTCTACCTAAGTTGCCCTCCCACAAGTGTGTACTCCGAAAGAGTGTTTAGTGCCGCCGCTCACCTTGTCAGCAATCGGCGTACGAGGTTACATCCAGAAAATGTGGAGAAGATGATGTTCATTAAAATGAATTATAATCAATTCCTCCGCGGAGACATTGACCAGCAGCAATTGCCTCCACAAAGTACACAGGGAGCTGAGATGGTGGATTCCAGTGGGGACGAATTGATAATCTGTGAGGAGGGGGATGTACACGGTGATTTATCGGAGGGTGATGATGAGGTGGACATCTTGCCTCTGTAGAGCCAGTTTGTGCAAGGAGAGATTAATTGCTTCTTTTTTGGGGGGGGTCCAAACCAACCCGTCATATCAGTCACAGTCGTGTGGCAGACCCTGTCACTGAAATGATGGGTTGGTTAAAGTGTGCATGTCCTGTTTTGTTTATACAACATAAGGGTGGGTGGGAGGGCCCAAGGACAATTCCATCTTGCACCTCTTTTTTCTTTTCTTTTTCTTTGCATCATGTGCTGATTGGGGAGGGTTTTTTGGAAGGGACATCCTGCGTGACACTGCAGTGCCACTCCTAAATGGGCCCGGTGTTTGTGTCGGCCACTAGGGTCGCTAATCTTACTCACACAGTCAGCTACCTCATTGCGCCTCTTTTTTTCTTTGCGTCATGTGCTGTTTGGGGAGGGTTTTTTGGAAGGGACATCCTGCGTGACACTGCAGTGCCACTCCTAGATGGGCCCGGTGTTTGTGTCGGCCACTAGGGTCGCTAATCTTACTCACACAGCTACCTCATTGCGCCTCTTTTTTTCTTTGCATCATGTGCTGTTTGGGGAGGGTTTTTTGGAAGGGACATCCTGCGTGACACTGCAGTGCCACTCCTAGATGGGCCCGGTGTTTGTGTCGGCCACTAGGGTCGCTAATCTTACTCACACAGCTACCTCATTGCGCCTCTTTTTTTCTTTGCGTCATGTGCTGTTTGGGGAGGGTTTTTTGGAAGGGCCATCCTGCGTGACACTGCAGTGCCACTCCTAGATGGGCCCGGTGTTTGTGTCGGCCACTAGGGTCGCTAATCTTACTCACACAGCTACCTCATTGCGCCTCTTTTTTTCTTTGCGTCATGTGCTGTTTGGGGAGGGTTTTTTGGAAGGGACATCCTGCGTGACACTGCAGTGCCACTCCTAGATGGGCCCGGTGTTTGTGTCGGCCACTAGGGTCGCTTATCTTACTCACACAGCGACCTCGGTGCAAATTTTAGGACTAAAAATAATATTGTGAGGTGTGAGGTATTCAGAATAGACTGAAAATGAGTGTAAATTATGGTTTTTGAGGTTAATAATACTTTGGGATCAAAATGACCCCCAAATTCTATGATTTAAGCTGTTTTTTAGTGTTTTTTGAAAAAAACACCCGAATCCAAAACACACCCGAATCCGACAAAAAAAATTCGGTGAGGTTTTGCCAAAACGCGTTCGAACCCAAAACACGGCCGCGGAACCGAACCCAAAACCAAAACACAAAACCCGAAAAATTTCAGGCGCTCATCTCTAATATATATATACATATACACACATACATACATACACATTCCTGTTATTACAATTTGTTAGGGAACATATATATATATATACAGTCCTGTAACTAGACATTTTAGCGCTGTGTGCAAGAAACAGCATCGGCGCCCCCCCCCCTTAACGTAAACCGGCGGCAGTGCGCACTGTATGCGCGCGCAAAAAATATAGGGGCGTGGCTTCACGGGAAAGGGGTGTGACCACAAAATAATACCAATTCATATAATGGTGCACAGTTGTCTCCATTATTCAAATTACGCCGCACAGTAGCGACACTACACCAGGTAGAGCCCCTTTTTACACATTCTGGCAGACAGCGTCCCTTTTTACACATTACGGCAGACAGCGTCCCCCTTTTTACACATTGCGGCAGATAGAGCCACCTCTTTACACATTACGGCAGACAGCGTCCTCCTTTTTTAAACATTACGGCAGACAGTGTCCCCCTTTTTTACACATTACGGCAGATAGAGTTCCTCTTTTTTACACATTACGGCAGACAGCTTCCCCTTTTTTACACATTACGCCAGATAGCGTTCCCCTTTTTTACACATTACGGCAGACAGCGTCCCCCTTTTTTACACATTACGGCAGACAGCATCCCCTTTTTTACACATTACGCCAGATAGCGTTCCCCTTTTTTACACATTACGGCAGACAGCGTCCCCCTTTTTACACATTACGGCAGACAGCATCCCCTTTTTTACACATTACGCCAGATAGCGTTCCCCTTTTTTACACATTACAGCAGACAGCATCCCCTTTTTTACACATTACGCCAGATAGCGTTCCCCTTTTTTACACATTACGGCAGACAGCGTCCCCCTTTTTTACACATTACGGCAGACAGCATCCCCTTTTTTACACATTACGCCAGATAGCGTTCTCCTTTTTTACACATTACGGCAGACAGCGTCTCCCTTTTTTACACATTACGGCAGGTAGAGTCCCCCTTACACCCCCTACCCTTAGAGTGTAGTGTAGTGAAGTGTACTTTGGTGTACAGAGATAAGGGTAAGTGAGAGAGAAGAGGAGACAGATAGAGAGGGGAGGGGAAAGACGAAAAGAGAGAGGAGAAAAGGGGAGAGAGTAGGATGAGACAGACAGAAAGAATGAGAAGGGGGGAAGCAGACAGAGAGAAGGGTGGTAGAAAGAGAGAGATAAATAAAGAGAGAGAAGGGTGGGTGACTGAGAGAGAGGGTGGGAGAAAGAGAGAGATAAATAAAGAGAGAGAAGGGTGGGAGACTGAGAGAGAGGGTGGACCAAGGATTGAGACAGACATTCCACCCACCAGTACAGGCATCACTGTGTACTTCTCCTCTGTACAGGCGGCACTGTGTTCCTCCTTGCTCTCCCCCCCCCATGCAGACGGCACAGTGTACCTTCTTCATTCGGCAGCAGCGGATCCCCCTGTCATTGGCGCTGGCAGCAGCGCCGCGGATCCCTCAGTCATTGGCGCTGGCAGCAGCAGCGCCGCAGATTCCCCCGTCATTGGCACCAGCAGCAGCAGCGCCGCGGATTTCCCCGTCATTGGCACCAGCAACAGCAGCGCCGCGGATCCCCCTGTCATTAGCGCCAGCAGCAGCAGCGGATCCCTGCGCCAATGACCTACATCGTGACGTAAAGGCAGTAAGAGGAAGGGGAGGAAATGTGAGTGGTCAGTGGAGGGGCTGGCCCGCCCCCTTCTGTTTTATTACTGCCCCTGGAGGAGAGGAACCCCGCAGCAGCAACAGTTAGTATTGATAGCTTCGGGTTTGAGGCGGGGGGAGGCGGAGCTGACAGGTACTCATCACCTGTGTATATTGTGCTGCCGGCAGATTGCGCCCCAGGTCATCCTGCGCTGTGTGCAAGGCACACAGCGCACATAGCTAGTTACGGCACTGTATATATATATATATATATATATAAAAACACAGACACATTTCCAAGAGTTCAGACCATGAATTACCTTAGCTATCTAAATGTCTGGTTTGCAATTTGTCAGCTATTGCAAATTGAGTTTCTCTTCAAACTAGGTTCCTGGATATTGGGGGTAATTTGAGTTGATCGCAGCAGCAAGTTTGTTAGCAATTGGGCAAAACCATGTGCACTGCAGGGGGGACAGATATAACATTTGCAGAGAGAGTTACATTTGAGTGGGTTATTTCGTTTCTGTGCAAGGTAAATACTGGCTGCTTTATTTTTACACTGCAATTTAGATTTCAGTTTGAATACACCCCACCCAAATCTAACTCTCTCTGCACATGTCCCTCCTGCAGTGCACATTGTTTTGCCCAACTGCTAACAAAATTGCTGCTGCGATCAACTCGGAATTAGGCCCTTTGTCTTTTTTGTTTGTCCTGTCTTCAGATAAGACAATGACAATCCAGTATTTATTGTCTTCGACAGATACTGGACAACTCTAGAACAATGCGAGTAACCAAAGGTATTTGCCTTCTTCATAGGATTTCAAAGCTTTGCGTAAACAAGGCCGTCTGGTACATTGTATTACAGTTTCTGGGAGGATAATTTATGTGTGAACCATCTTCATGCTATTAGAAGGATGAGCAGACAGTGGGTGATTTATGTATTATATGGATTAAATATATAATATGTCTTTGTGGCTTTTCCATGCGAGTACAAATGCCTCCGTAATTACTCATACCACGCGCTAACACGCACTAACGCATGAGCGATCATACGCAATTTGCGAATATGTGCACGCACGGCAGAATACGTACGTGCACGGAGGTCATCTGTGTGATATTTGTATGTGATGTGTGTACTGTAATATTTTCCGACTTCGACAGACCACCCTTTGGCAGTCATCAATAACTGCCACTCTTAACTAATAACCAGAAAAATATTACCTATACAATATATACAAAAGCTTGGATGATCGGGGAGAGTTGTAGGTGGGAAATGTATAGCCTATTGGGATAGTAAAAAGCATGTATGTATGAACCAATGTCTGAGGGACATGTATCATTGTGCCGTATATGCTCTAAATAAGCTTCGAGGTATTGCAAATCCTTCTCATCCTGTATTAAGGGTCTGTTAATGGGCAAACAAACACTACCGAGCTCTTTTCAGGTTTTAATACCAACAAATGGGGAGCACATTTAGATGATGATACATGGAGGGGGAACGTATGTGAGTGCTAGTATATGTGGATAACACCTGTCGACTATGTGTGCCATTAACTGGAGGTTGCAGAGATGAAGAGAAGACACATATATAAAAATACATTCACATAAACATTGGGTAGGGCTGATGTCTTTTCCGGTTGGATGTATCTGGGCAGAGGGGGAGACAGAGAAAAACGGGTGAAAGAAACAGGCCATGAAATTCATTTTACAATCCTTATTATAACACAGTTTCTATGGAGGGGTCATAAATTAAATCTGCTGCTGTAACAGTGCTCTCGCTCCTTAGACTCATCAAATTGTGCCATGTTTGCGCCGCGCTAAAATTCGAACACACCTGAATATCAGACCAATAATTATGATGACTCCCAGGATACAAAGGAGAAAATTTCCCACACTCATAATGACATTTTAAGCCCACTCTCCTAACCCTGCCTGTGCTGGATCAATTCTTTCTTGTAGGCTTGTAACTCCCTTTCCGTATACCTGAAGGTGTCATCATACATCTCGGTGATATTATCTATCAAGTTCGCTAGCGCATGGATGTACCTATAATTTACAGTTCCTCTGGCAGTATGGGTGATATCTAATGCGAGAAGGAGCTGAATCCCGATGGATTCGTTGATCAAATCAGAGGCTGCGTGCTCTGCCCTATCTATGAGGTGTCTCTTGATGATGTGTTCACAGTGAGTATGAGTATAAGGAGTCTGGGCGCTGCGGTGAACGTCTATCATTTTGTTGTGGGTTATGGTCATGACCTCTGGTAGTGCTCTCCCAATATAACACAATCCCTCAGAGCTCAGGGCAAGCCACTTGTACGCTTTCCTCCCACATATGAAATAGACATCATCTGGGAGAACATAGGGGACAAAATGTAACATCACCATATTGCAAACTTTCCAAGTAAGGAAACCAATCCCTAGTTCTCCCATTTGCTCAGTACAAGTATCGGGCTGGATGATATGGGCACAATACCCTGACGATACTTTTCCAACCCACATGGTCTTGCTTCCACGGGTATACCTATACCGAAAATACCTCCCACTGTTGGCTATCTGGCGTACAAGTTCAGAGTCTATGTGTATCTTATCAGCTCTGTGTGAAAAGGTCAGTGTCTGGTTATTCCACGTCACTTCCCAATTTACTGGTTTTCGGTAATTGGAAATATTAAAACACAATAAGGACCTGTCTACATGATACTGGTGGAGCTTCAGGCTAGGGGGCCTTGAAATATTGAATTTCTTGTCCACCGGTCTCCCACCCCGTAATTCGATTACCTCATCTATTGCTAAAGGGTATGGTACTAATCCTGACTTACTCTGACCTTGAGGTGCCTGTGAGCACACCAGCATTCTGTCTGGTTTAAGACCTTACCCACTAGTGAGTGGTAATCACTCAACAGATGGCGGTCCATGTCGATATTAAGGTTGGACTGACATCTCTGGATGCACCCATCCTCGACTATATTCTCACAATTCCTACAAATACAATATTCATCAGACAATAACCCTTCACAGTGCCTCCGAGCACCATGACTACCAGAGCGCTTACTGATACCAGCCTTTACTCGAGTGATGTGCTGCTCCTGAGATCCTACAAATTCATACTCGCCATCAGAACCCATTCCAGATCCCTGCTCGACCTCTCTGGGACCCTCACCAAAACAAATTGTCCTGATCGAAAACAGAATTACTAGCAGAACCCGAAACGCAGTCTCTTGTGATAGATCCATTTCGTTAGGGGAAAGAAGGAAAATAAGGAGGAGAAAAGGAAGCAAAATGCAGCAGGAGGTGAAAAAAAGAAAATGGTGCGACAACAGTCCTAGATCTTGTTGCTCTCCGTGCTCAGGTGCCTTTCAACAGTCGTGCCTCTCAACTTTCCCGGAACAAACACTCTAGTGATACGAGGTTCTCTTTACCTTGCTCTTTGTCACGAGTCCTCTCCCTTCTTGCAGTGGGACCTTTAGTGCTGTCGTGCTGGTTAACAAGATTTGGTATGGTCCTTCCCACCTGTCTATGAGGCAACCTGAGCGTAAGAAATTTCGAATCATCACATAATCCCCAGGCTCAATGTCATGACAATTACTGTTCGGTAGGTCAGGAATCACCAGCTTTAGATTTCTTTGTTGATTTCTCAGCTGCTGGCTCATCCCAACCAAATATTTCACAGTCACTTCATTATTGCATTTCAAATCATCCTGGCGGTCTATCATTACATGAGGTTGTCGACCAAAAAGAATTTCAAAGGGTGATAAGTTAAGCGGAGACCTGGGAGTGGTTCTGATGCTGTACAACACTAGTGGTAAAGCTTCTGGCCACAGCAATCCAGTTTCAGCCATCACTTTGCTCAGCTTGTTCTTAATAGTGCTGTTCACTCTCTCAACCTTCACACTCGCCTGTGGCCGGTACGGAGTATGCAGCTTGCTATTAATTCCCATCAGTTTGCACATGACCTGAAAGACTTCACCTGTAAAATGGGTACCCCTGTCACTTTCAATCATTCTAGGGATACCATATCTACACACAAATTCCTGCACAATTTTCTTTGCAGTGAACGTAGCAGTATTTGTGGCAGCAGGGAACGCTTCTACCCCGTTGGAAAATACATCAATACAAACTAACACATATTTCAAATTCCTACAGGGTGGTAACTGTATGAAATCGATTTGTATTACCTGAAAAGGTCCGTCTGTCGGAGGGATATGGGATGGCTCTGTTGGTTGTTGTCTTACCAATATTCTTCCTCAAGCAAGTTAAACATGTCATTGCTCTCTTACGTGCATGAGAAGAGAATCCTGGCGCACACCAGTAGGCTCTTACCAGCTTAAACATACCCTCTTTGCCCAAATGAGTCAGACCGTGTGCCGCCTCAGCTAGACTTGGAAGATATGCTCTGGGGGCCACTGGCTTCCCGTGTCCACCTGTCCAAAGTCCTGAGGACTCCTGACCATACCCCTTCAACTTCAAGACTGCCTTTTCCTGTAGGGAACACAAATTTTGCATTTCAATTTGCTGTTGTGTGTCATCAGTTGTGTGAAGTAAACCGTCTCTGGATGAGAGAAAAGAGGGGAATAATAAAAAAAGAAAATGTCAGGTTTGGCATTCACCAACAGGCTGTCACACCATCATGCATATCGGAGTCTGTACACAGTCTCCCTTCACCAGTATTCTCATTCTCCACCCTTTGTGCATGACCAGGCACACTGCAGTAATACTGGTATCCTTGTGCAGGACTTTATAGGACTTTACCCGGGCATCACCCACTCTGTGGAATGCCCTCCCACGCACAATAAGACTCTCCTCTAGTCTCCAAACCTTTAAACGTTCCCTGAAAACTCATCTCTTCAGACAAGCCTACCAAATTCCTGACCCACGCACATAACCTTCAATGCTTCCCTATCCAGTTACATCCCCTCTTTACAGTCCACATAACCTCACATTTTGTCTTCCAACATTGCTAGCAATCTGGGGAACCATTATGTAACAGGTAGAATCTATCCTTGTGTATCAATGTCTATTTCCCTATAGATTGTAAGCTTGCGAGCAGGGCCTTCCTACCTCTAGGTCTGTCTGTCTTTGCCCAGTTTTGTTCTATAACTGTTCTAATTGTACAACGGAATATGCTGCGCTATATAAGAAACTGCTAATAAATAATAAATAAATAATTGTGCTGGTGAGATATACTGGATTTGGGCAGAACTCTGAAGGACCGAGTAGGCATGTGGCGTTTGAACTATAATTGGGTCCATGTATTGTACCCTCCTGTCGGTGAACGTAGGAGATGAGGAGGAAACTTTGAAGAAAAATCACATAGAGGTTAGTAACAGATAAGTTTGTAGAGGCAAAGAGGATTTTATAAAATTTGACAACTGGATTGGGCACTATGGAGAATGACTTTTCTACTAGGTCTACACCCCTTAAAAAAAATTCTATGTGTGTCGTATCTCTACTGGGACTATCCCAGCCATCAATCCAGTGTCCTGTCCATCCTAAGTTCATAGGGACCCTGGTATCTGTGAGATAATTTCCTCTACCTGTGATGGACATGAATCTAGAACAGTGAAATGCAACATTAGTCTTCGTGGGTGTCTAACATACTTTGTACTTCCTGAGCGGGAGCACGCTACATGTATACCATATCTAACAAAGCTCCTGTTAAGTTAATCAGGGGCCATTTCTGCTAGAGAAAGAAGCAGAAGTTTAGAGGCCCCATCTTAACCCCAGCAAGTTTTGTCAAAGGGTAAAGTTGCATTTATTCCGTTCTTCCCATTAACCGAATCTGTGTTTTCTATATGGCTCGTGATTCATTACTATATGTCCCTTGGTCCCGTCTATGTGTTTAATAATGTGGCTTGTGTTTTCTGTCTAGGGGGTCTATCTTGACTATGTGTCCTACTACTCCTACAATCTCTGGCAAAATGCCCTTCCTTCCTACAAGTTTAACATAGTCTTGATCTTTTCCAAACATCAATGGTCTGGGGTTCAGGTAGATGGGACTTTGCTTATATGAGCGTGTGTATTTTTAGTCCTCAGCCTCTGCTCCTGTTGTTCCCTGCATATAGCGATATTCCTGTGATGTTCCATAACGCATTCTATGAGATTATCTACTGTGACCCCTCTCCAATTTGGCAAAGAGATTTGCACCCTGGCCCTCAATGCCTTATTGAGCCCATCTATTAGCACAGAGACAGCCACCTCCCTGTAATTCTCATCGTTCCCTATATCTAATACCCCAGTGTATCTAGCCATTATTTGCAATGCCCTATAGAAATATTCAGATGTAATTTCATTTTCTCTCTGCTTTATGGAGAAATTTTTTCTCCACTTAACAGTAGTGGGGAAATACAACTCTAGTTGCATGTTAATTCGTTCCACGTTCTCCTGATTGTGTTCGTCAGTCATAGGACCATCCGACTCTAATTTACAATCAGTAATACAGTTTTGGGTGTCAATATTAGGGGGTAGGCATGCTTTCAAGAATGTCCGCCAATCTTTGTTTGCAGGTTCATATGCATTACACAGATCCTTTACATACTTCTGACATCTGGCTAAATGCTTCTGGGGATCGGGGAATTCTGAAATGATTGACTGAAGTTCTGATCTGGACCACGGGCAATACATTGCATTATTCCTGGTGAGGATTACTCCCTGACTATCGGTTACTTACCTTTTCCAGCGAATATCCGTCGTTGAAGATTTTCCTGAGAGACCAGCGAAAACTTCCCTTTTTGACTTACACAAATCATGCTTGCGTGTGCTCTACACAGCGCTAATGATACCGCGATTTTACGCAAAAGCTCGTAAAAGGGGTATCAAGTTGCGCTATGTATCGCACCAACAAACATTCGGTCCAATCGCACAGCGTATAGGTACTTTTTACCTATCCGCCCTACGACCACTGGAATCGAATCACAAGCTGCGAAACCTCAGCCAGGGCGTAATACAAAACCTTTAAACTACAATTCACAATTTCTATACTTCTGCAAAATGCACAATTCTATATCATGCTCCTCTACAAATCACCTCACGATTTGCATATTATCTCTACCTTTATTAACGTGAGTCAGCCGCCTCATGCCACCAAGACTCACTTGGTGTACCCACGGGACCCGAATTTAATCCTCTCACTCCACTTTCACTCACTCAAATACACCTTGTTTTTCTTTTCTGTACAGAAAATGTTTACTCCCTTTAGGTCAGTAGCTTTTTTCCAGAGGTGCTTACAGTTTTTAAACTAAATTTTAGAGTAACCTGCTTTTGAAATTGGATGGTTATGTGCTATTGTATTAAATGTATACTATCCCACCTTAATTGAACAAATATCGTGTGCTTTGTACTTAGCATTCGCACTCCTACGCAACCTTGCGTAAACACGCGACCAGCGTGCCTTTTACTCCACAATCGCTCTCCTGTACTTTGTCCGGACCACGTGTACAAACGTACGTCCGCAATAAAACAAATCACACAATCTCTATAAATGTGAGCCATACCAACTATAATCACTTACAAAACACAACCCACACTTGCTCTGTATAACCCTTTATGACTGGGCCAGAACTGCGTTTTGTGTTTTTATAATTACTCCCTTAAGTACATTTACTTCAAATTTATCTATATAGCAAACAAATGTATCCGATTTCACACAGGTTTTGAAATGACTTATAACCTATGGCAACACTATGTGGGGGGAGTATGCAAAATATTGGTACGCTTTGTTACGCTATTGGCGCCAAAAAAAATTACACAGATTTTTAAATAGCTTTTTTTCTGTTTACCAACGGGTTCTATCAGCACCTCTGCAGACCAGACAGAGCAGACGCAATCTAACAGCACACAAATAGGGTTTTTAGAACATCCACCAACCAGGAAAAGGTTTAACGTAGATATCTTTCCACCCTTTGCTGATAGATGAAAGTCTGATATGACCTGCTAGCCTGTGAGCATGTGAAAACCGGATCGAGCCCCCACTTGTAAATGCTGATTTACTTACAGGACTAAAAGCAATACTTATAACCACACCTAATACACTTTATTATCGAGCCGCTGCGGCCGCTATATGCAATCCTTAGCCTACGTACTTATTACTAAGTTTGCATACAAAGTCCCGTACTGTGTATGCACTTTGCGTACTAATGCCGTGACGGGCGTACAAAGTAAACGCGGTGCATACACACACAATGACACGCCGTGAGCACTATGCAGCTTCACGTGTGTCTGTAATACACTTACAAATCTAGCAGGGAAAGGAGACACGACACCAATTGTATTTAGAAAGTTGGGATCCGACCAGCCAACATATAATTGATAAAAGGGGGTTACAACAAAGATACAATTACAATAACAGAAAAGAGGCTACAACACAATGGTACATACGTTTGGTTTCACCAGCGCCACGTGGTCACGGTGCTCAGGTCTATCAGGCAAGATGACCCTTCAGAGACAGAGATTACCGACCGGTTAGGCAGCTTGGCTTTTTATACAGTTGATCAAAACATAATACAATAGACACTGTGTGCTCTTCTTCCATTGGTTCGGGGGTGGGACATATCCTGTGCACCGGGGATCATTGGTCAGCTCAAGAGGTGGGCGATGGCTAAGACTAGAGATGTGATTTCTGTTGTTTGCATCTGAGTTCCCGCCCCATGACCAGTTAAACCCCTCACATTAATCATACATAAATCTGGTATTATTAATAACTTATTGTTGCAATATGTGACAATATTCTTATACCCACCAGATTAATGTTTACGTGACTCTAAACAATATGATCCCACCCTTGATATGATTATCTATTTCCATCCTCAAGATATCCATATATCCATATATCTATATCTATATCTATATATACATATATACATATACACACATACATACACATTCCTGTTATTACAATTTGTTAGGGAACATATATATATATATATATATATATATATATATAAACACATTTCCAAGAGTTCAGACCATGAATTACCTTAGCTATCTAAATGTCTGGTTTGTAATTTGTCAGCTATTGCAAATTGAGTTTCTCTTCAAACTAGGTTCCTGGATATTGTCTTTTTTGTTTGTCCTGTCTTCAGATAAGACAATGACAATCCAGTATTTATTGTCTTCGACAGATACTGGACAACTCTAGAACAATGGGAGTAACCAAAGGTATTTGCCTTCTTCATAGGATTTCAAAGCTTTGCGTAAACAAGGCTGTCTGGTACATTGTATTACAGTTTCTGGGAGGATAATTTATGTGTGAACCGTCTTCATGCTATTAGAAGGATGAGCAGACAGTGGGTGATTTATGTATTACATGGATTAAATATATAATATGTCTTTGTGGCTTTTCCATGCGAGTACAAATGCCTCCGTAATTACTCATACCACACGCTAACACGCACGACCGCGTGAGCGATTATACGCAATTTGCGAATATGTGCACGCACGGCAGAATAAGTACGTGCACGGAGGCCATCTGTGTGATGTTTGTATTAGAGATGTGCACTTGAAATTTTTCGGGTTTTGTGTTTTGGTTTTGGGTTCGGTTCCGCGGCCGTGTTTTGGGTTCGACCGCGTTTTGGCAAAACCTCACCGAATTTTTTTTGTCGGATTCTGGTGTGTTTTGGATTCGGGTGTTTTTTTCAAAAAACCCTAAAAAACTGCTTAAATCATAGAATTTGGGGGTCATTTTGATCCCAAAGTATTATTAACCTCAAAAACCATAATTTCCACTCATTTTCAGTCTATTCTGAATACCTCACACCTCACAATATTATTTTTAGTCCTAAAATTTGCACCGAGGTAGCTGTGTGAGTAAGATAAGCGACCCTAGTGGCCGACACAAACACCGGGCCCATCTAGGAGTGGCACTGCAGTGTCACGCAGGATGGCCCTTCCAAAAAACACTCCCCAAACAGCACATGACGCAAAGAAAAAAAGAGGCGCAATGAGGTAGCTGTGTGAGTAAGATAAGCGACCCTAGTGGCCGACACAAACACCGGGCCCATCTAGGAGTGGCACTGCAGTGTCACGCAGGATGGCCCTTCCAAAAAACACTCCCCAAACAGCACATGACGCAAAGAAAAAAAGAGGCGCAATGAGGTAGCTGTGTGAGTAAGATAAGCGACCCTAGTGGCCGACACAAACACCGGGCCCATCTAGGAGTGGCACTGCAGTGTCACGCAGGATGGCCCTTCCAAAAAACACTCCCCAAACAGCACATGACGCAAAGAAAAAAAGAGGCGCAATGAGGTAGCTGTGTGAGTAAGATAAGCGACCCTAGTGGCCGACACAAACACCGGGCCCATCTAGGAGTGGCACTGCAGTGTCACGCAGGATGGCCCTTCCAAAAAACACTCCCCAAACAGCACATGACGCAAAGAAAAATTAAAGAAAAAAGAGGTGCAAGATGGAATTGTCCTTGGGCCCTCCCACCCACCCTTATGTTGTATAAACAGGACATGCACACTTTAACCAACCCATCATTTCAGTGACAGGGTCTGCCACACGACTGTGACTGAAATGACGGGTTGGTTTGGACCCCCACCAAAAAAGAAGCAATTAATCTCTCCTTGCACAAACTGGCTCTACAGAGGCAAGATGTCCACCTCATCATCATCCTCCGATATATCACCGTGTACATCCCCCTCCTCACAGATTATCAATTCGTCCCCACTGGAATCCACCATCTCAGCTCCCTGTGTACTTTGTGGAGGCAATTGCTGCTGGTCAATGTCTCCACGGAGGAATTGATTATAATTCATTTTAATGAACATCATCTTCTCCACATTTTCTGGAAGTAACCTCGTACGCCGATTGCTGACAAGGTGAGCGGCGGCACTAAACACTCTTTCGGAGTACACACTTGTGGGAGGGCAACTTAGGTAGAATAAAGCCAGTTTGTGCAAGGGCCTCCAAATTGCCTCTTTTTCCTGCCAGTATAAGTACGGACTGTGTGACGTGCCTACTTGGATGCGGTCACTCATATAATCCTCCACCATTCTTTCAATGGGGAGAGAATCATATGCAGTGACAGTAGACGACATGTCCGTAATCGTTGACAGGTCCTTCAGTCCGGACCAGATGTCAGCATCAGCAGTCGCTCCAGACTGCCCTGCATCACCGCCAGCGGGTGGGCTCGGAATTCTGAGCCTTTTCCTCGCACCCCCAGTTGCGGGAGAATGTGAAGGAGGAGATGTTGACAGGTCGCGTTCCGCTTGACTTGACAATTTTCTCACCAGCAGGTCTTTGAACCCCAGCAGACTTGTGTCTGCCGGAAAGAGAGATCCAAGGTAGGTTTTAAATTTAGGATCGAGCACGGTGGCCAAAATGTAGTGCTCTGATTTCAACAGTTTGACCACCCGTGAATCCTTGTTAAGCGAATTAAGGGCTCCATCCACAAGTCCCACATGCCTAGCGGAATCGCTCCGTGTTAGCTCCTCCTTCAATGTCTCCAGCTTCTTCTGCAAAAGCCTGAAGAGGGGAATGACCTGACTCAGGCTGGCAGTGTCTGAACTGACTTCACGTGTGGCAAGTTCAAAGGGCATCAGAACCTTGCACAACGTTGAAATAATTCTCCACTGCGCTTGAGACAGGTGCATTCCACCTCCTATATCGTGCTGAATTGTATAGGCTTGAATGGCCTTTTGCTGCTCCTCCAACCTCTGAAGCATATATAGGGTTGAATTCCACCTCGTTACCACTTCTTGCTTCAGATGATGGCAGGGCAGGTTCAGGCGTTTTTGGTGTTGCTCCAGTCTTCTGTACGTGGTGCCTGTACGCCGAAAGTGTCCCGCAATTCTTCTGGCCACCGACAGCATCTCTTGCACGCCCCTGTCGTTTTTTAAAAAATTCTGCACCACCAAATTCAAGGTATGTGCAAAACATGGGACGTGCTGGAATTTGCCCAGATTTAATGCACACACAATATTGCTGGCGTTGTCCGATGCCACAAATCCACAGGAGAGTCCAATTGGGGTAAGCCATTCCGCGATGATCTTCCTCAGTTGCCGTAAGAGGTTTTCAGCTGTGTGCGTATTCTAGAAACCGGTGATACAAAGCGTAGCCTGCCTAGGAAAGAGTTGGCGTTTGCGAGATGCTGCTACTGGTGCTGCCGCTGCTGTTCTTGCGGCGGGAGTCCATACATCTACCCAGTGGGCTGTCACAGTCATATAGTCCTGACCCTGCCCTGCTCCACTTGTCCACATGTCCGTGGTTAAGTGGACATTGGGTACAGCTGCATTTTTTAGGACACTGGTGACTCTTTTTCTGAGGTCTGTGTACATTTTCGGTATCGCCTGCCTAGAGAAATGGAACCTAGATGGTATTTGGTACCGGGGACACAGTACCTCCAACAAGTCTCTAGTTGGCTCTGCAGTAATGATGGATACCGGAACCACGTTTCTCGCCACCCAGGATGCCAAGGCCTCAGTTATCCGCTTTGCAGCAGGATGACTGCTGTGATATTTCATCTTCCTCGCAAAGGACTGTTGGACAGTCAATTGCTTGGTGGAAGTAGTAAAAGTGGTCTTACGATTTCCCCTCTGGGATGACCATCGACTCCCAGCAGCAACAACAGCAGCGCCAGCAGCAGTAGGTGTTACACGCAAGGATGCATCGGAGGAATCCCAGGCAGGAGAGGAATCGTCAGAATTGCCAGTGACATGGCCTGCAGGACTATTGGCATTCCTGGGGAAGGAGGAAATTGACACTGAGGGAGCAGGTGGGGTGGTTTGCGTGAGCTTGGTTACAAGAGGAAGGGATTTACTGGTCAGTGGACTGCTTCCGCTGTCGCCCACAGTTTTTGAACTTGTCACTGACTTATTATGAATGCGCTGCAGGTGACGTATAAGGGAGGATGTTCCGAGGTGGTTAACGTCCTTACCCCTACTTATTACAGCTTGACAAAGGCAACACACGGCTTGACAAATGTTGTCCGCATTTCTGTTGAAATACTTCCACACCGAAGAGCTGATTTTTTTGGTATTTTCACCAGGCATGTCAACGGCCATATTCCTCCCACGGACAACAGGTGTCTCCCCGGGTGCCTGACTTAAACAAACCACCTCACCATCAGAATCCTCCTTGTCAATTTCCTCCCCAGCGCCAGCAACACCCATATCCTCCTCATCCTGGTGTACTTCAACACTGACATCTTCAATCTGACTATCAGGAACTGGACTGCGTGTGCTCCTTCCAGCACTTGCAGGGGGCGTGCAAATGGTGGAAGGCGCATGCTCTTCACGTCCAGTGTTGGGAAGGTCAGGCATCGCAACCGACACAATTGGACTCTCCTTGTGGATTTGGGATTTCGAAGAACGCACAGTTCTTTGCGGTGCTTTTGCCAGCTTGAGTCTTTTCATTTTTCTAGCGAGAGGCTGAGTGCTTCCATCCTCATGTGAAGCTGAACCACTAGCCATGAACATAGGCCAGGGCCTCTGCCGTTCCTTGCCACTCCGTGTGGTAAATGGCATATTGGCAAGTTTACGCTTCTCCTCCGACAATTTTATTTTAGATTTTGGAGTCCTTTTTTTACTGATATTTGGTGTTTTGGATTTTACATGCTCTGTACTATGACATTGGGCATCGGCCTTGGCAGACGACGTTGCTGGCATTTCATCGTCTCGGCCATGACTAGTGGCAGCAGCTTCAGCACGAGGTGGAAGTGGATCTTGATCTTTCCCTAATTTTGGAACCTCAACATTTTTGTTCTCCATATTTTAATAGGCACAACTAAAAGGCACCTCAGGTAAACAATGGAGATGGATGGATACTAGTATACTTATGGATGGACGAGCGACTGCCGACACAGAGGTAGCTACAGCCGTGGACTACCGTACTGTGTCTGCTGCTAATATAGACTGGATGATAATGAGATGAAATCAATATATATTATATCACACTAGTACTGCAGCCGGACAGGTATATATATTTATTATGTAATGACTGATGACGGACCTGCTGGACACAGTCAGCTCAGCAGCACCGCAGACTGCTACAGTAAGCTACTATAGTAGTATGTATAAAGAAGAAAGAAGAAAAAAAAACCACGGGTAGGTGGTATACAATTATGGATGGACGAGCGACTGCCGACACAGAGGTAGCTACAGCCGTGGACTACCGTACTGTGTCTGCTGCTAATATAGACTGGATGATAATGAGATGAAATCAATATATATGTATATATAATATCACTAGTACTGCAGCCGGACAGGTATATATATTTATTATGTAATGACTGATGACGGACCTGCTGGACACTGTCAGCTCAGCAGCACCGCAGACTGCTACAGTAAGCTACTATAGTAGTATGTATAAAGAAGAAAGAAAAAAAAAAACCACGGGTAGGTGGTATACAATTATGGATGGACTGCCGAGTGCCGACACAGAGGTAGCTACAGCCGTGGACTAACGTACTGTGTCTGCTGATAATATAGACTGGATGATAATGAGATGAAATCAATATATATATATATATATATATATATATATATATATAATTGTATAATATCACTAGTACTGCAGCCGGACAGGTATATATATTTATTATGTAATGACTGATGACGGACCTGCTGGACACTGTCAGCTCAGCAGCACCGCAGACTGCTACAGTAAGCTACTATAGTAGTATGTATAAAGAAGAAAGAAAGAAAGAAAAAAACCACGGGTAGGTGCTAGGTGGTATACAATATTATATATATATATTATATACAATTATATATATATATATATATATATATATATTAAACTCATAAACTGGTGGTGATTATTAAACTGGTGGTCAGGTCACTGGTCACACTATCAGCAACTTGCAAGTAGTACTCCTGAGTCCTAAGCAGACAATCACAATATATATTATACTGGTGGTCAGTGTGGTCACAAACAATGGCAGTGTGGCACTCTGGCAGCAAAAGTGTGCACTGTACGTTATATGTACTCCTGAGTCCTGAGTCCTGCTCTCAGACTCTAACTGCTCCCCACTGTCAGTGTCTCCCCCACAAGTCAGATAATACAGTCACACTATCTTTATCACTTCAGCAAGTACTAGTAGTAGTAGTACTCCTCCTAATGCTCCCCAAAATTACTACTGTGTCTCTCTCTGTCTCACTCTCTTCTCGAATCTCTATAAACGGAGAGGACGCCAGCCACGTCCTCTCCCTATGAATCTCAATGCACGTGTGAAAATGGCGGCGACGCGCGGCTCCTTATATAGAATCCGAGTCTCGCGATAGAATCCGAGCCTCGCGAGAATCCGACAGCGTGATGATGACGTTCGGGCGCGCTCGGGTTAACCGAGCAAGGCGGGAAGATCCGAGTCGCTCGGACCCGTGTAAAAAAAACTGAAGTTCGGGCGGGTTCGGATTCCGAGGAACCGAACCCGCTCATCTCTAGTTTGTATGTGATGTGTGTACTGTAATATTTTCCAACTTCGACACCTTGTCCACTGGTGTCCCCCCCCCCTCCGTGTAATTAAAGTACCTCAGCAAACTCTAAAAAAGATGGCACTAATCCTGCATAATTTTGATTTAGAGGTACCTGTGAGCACATCCAACATTCCGTTTGGTTTAAGACCTTACCCACTAGTATGTGGTAATCACTCAATGGATGTCTGTCAAATGCTGCCTTATTGCTAGACTGACATCTCTGGATGCACTCATCTTCAATTATGGGGTCACAATAACTACAAAATACAGTATTCCTCAGACAATAGCCCATCACGTTACCTTCGAACTCCGTAACTACTAGACCTTTGATTTTCTCTGGCTTTAACAAAGTGATAGGCTGATCCTGGAATCCTATAAAGACATCACTCCTTCCTCCAGAACCAGTTCCAGTCCCACACTCGACTCCTCATGAAAAACCTCACAAAAATTGAATGTCCTGAAAACAATGTTTGTCTACGGTTAAAAAGAAAGATAGAACAAAACAAATCTTGTCCATAGTAAATCAATTACAATGACTGGTCTTTCTATAATCCTTTAGTACGCTCAGGTAGTGTTCAACAGTGCCGCCTCTCAGTCTTCACGGAACAGACTCTCTGGTGATACTTTTGCGATCTCACTCCATTTACGAGTTCCTTCCGGAATACCGACTTTCCTGCAATGGGAATCGTGGACCCAAGTCTCTCTCTCGGCTACTTTCACTGGGATCGTGCTGTCAACAAAACTTGGTACGGTCCTTCCCACCTGTCTATTAGGCAACCTGAGCGTAAGAACAATCACACAGTATCTTGGTTCACAATCAAGACAGTTAGTTGACATATCAGGAATCAACAGTTTCAAGTTCTTTTGTCAAGTTCTCAAATGCTGGCTCATCTCGATAAGGTACTGTACTGTCACCTCATTTGTGTATTTCTGATCATTGTGCGGATCAATCATGACATGAGGTTGTCTTCAAAATAAAAACAAAAATCAAAACAAAAATTTTGAAGAGGGTGATTCGTTAAGTGGGGATCTGGGAGTGCTTCCGATGCTACATAACACTAGTGGCAGTGTCTATGACCACAATAGTCCAGTTTCAAGCTATCACTTTGCTCCTACTCCTAAGGATATCATAGCTACACACAAATTTCTGCACAATTTTCTTTGCGGTAAACACAGCAGCATCCGTGGTGGCAGGAAATGCCTCAACCCAGTTTGAGAAAACGTCAGTGCACACCAATACATAATTCAAATTCCTACAGGGTGTTAACTGTACGAAGTCGATTTGTATTACCTGAAAAGGTCCGTCTGCAGGAGGGATATGGGATGGCTCTGTTAGTACTACCTTACCAAATGTTCTTTCTCATGCAAGTAAGACAGGTCATTGCTTTCCTGCTTGCCTGAGAAGAGAACCCTGGTACACGCCAGTAAGCTCTTACCAATTTGCACATACCTTCCTTACCCTAGGTGAGTCAGACCATGTGCCGCCTCAACTAGGCCTGGGAGATACGTCCTGGGGGCCACTGGCTTACCTTGTCCATCTCTCCAGAGTCCTGAGGACTCCTAACCATACCCCTTCGACTTCCAGACCTCCTTTTCCTGTAGGGAACACAAATTTGCATCTTAATTTAATTATAGTGTGTTTGCAAATGTAGAGTGCCATGAGCATCACTCAAAAAAAGAAAAGAAAAACATCTCTAGAGGAGAAAAAGGAAAATATCAGGTCTGCGTTCACCAACGGGCTGTCACTTATGTCTGGTATCGTAGTAAAGATCTGATTCAGATATTCCATACCATCATGCATATCAGTGTCTATACAAAATTTCCCTTCACCAGTATTCTCATCCTCCACCCTTTGTGCATGACAAGGCACACTGCAGTAATATACTGGTGCCATCGTGCTGATGAGACATACCGAGTTTGGGTAGAACTTTGAAGGACCAATACGACGTGTGTATGAACTGTCAAATCATGTACCAGTACTACGTTCCAGGTATTGGACCCTTGTCCTACACAACTGTAGTTTATCCCTTGAGACCTTGTGCCCTGTTTGAAAGAGACGAAACAGAAACTGCTTCGTATCTGCCAGGGACGAATCAAATGAATCAGCGCACAACAACAAGTCATCAACATATTGTATCTGCACAGACCCATTCTCAGGCTGAAAGGACTGTAAACAGTCATGCATGGCTTGGGAGACAATACTCAGGCTGTCACTCGAAATCTTGGGAGAATCGGGTCCATGTATTGTACCACCCTGTGTGAACGCAAAGATGAAGAGAAAAACTGTGAAGAAAACAGAATAGAGGTTGGTGAAGTTTGTAGAGGTGGAGGGGATTTTATTAAAATGATAACTGGATTGGGCACTACGGGGAATTGATTAACTACTTGGTCTACCCCCCTTGAAGCTTGTGCATGCTGTGTCACTACTGGGACTACCTCAGCCATCAATCCAGTGTCCTGTCCATCCTAAATTCATAGGGAACCTGGTATCTGTGAGATAATTTCCTCTACCTGTGATGGACATGAATCTAGAACAGTGGAATGCAACATTAGTCTTTGGGGGTATCTAACATTATGCACATATATTGGAAAGCTGCTCAATCAGATGTAATATCAGTCAGGTGCTAAAAGGGAGGGGTAATTCTGTGTAAGAAAAAAAAAATTGTGTTCCCTAATGCACACTGAGTGAGTAATAATACTACATAATAATCAGATAATACGGAGATCTTAGTTGCGTATATCTGCAGATATAGGGTTAAGCCCCCAGGCCGATCGACAAGGCTTCTCCGTCACTGGGTGTCCCTAATACTAGGTATGGGTCCGGGGTGCAGGACCCCATCATGCCGGCACAGGTCGGCTACCCCAGGTCAGCACACTGGTGAAAATTAATGAGGGTTAATAAGAAGCACAGAAGTGCTATATAAGTGAAGTGTGATTAAAATACAAAAATATATACAAAGTGATAGGGAAAATCATGAGTGTTAATAAAGTGTTAGGGTGTGCCGATCTGAAGCCGCCCAGCCATACCGACACAGGGGCCACCGCACCCCACACCCACCCCATAAATAATTACATATATGTCTGGGTCTAAATGCCCAGTGTAAGACCACATAATAATGGCTCCTACAGCATCTGAGAGCCAGCTTACCTGGAGATACCCCTGGCTTCTCCAATGGCACTCTGGAGTCAGCAATCCCTCCTAATGCTGACCCATCCATGCCTCTCTAAATACAATGCACAAATATTGGAAAGCTGCTCAATCAGATGTAATATCAGTCAGGTGCTAAAAGGGAGGGGTAATTCTGTGTAAGAAAAAACAATTTGTGTTCCCTAATGCACACTGAGTGAGTAATAATACTACATAATAATCAGATAATACGGAGATATTAGTTGCGTATATCTGCAGATATAGGGTTAAGCCCCCAGGCCGATCGACAAGGCTTCTCAGTCACTGGGGGTCCCTAATACTAGGTATGGGTCCGGGGTGCAGGACCCCATCATGCCGGCACAGGTCGGCTACCCCAGGTCAGCACACTGGTGAAAATTAATGAGGGTTAATAAGAAGCACAGAAGTGCTATATAAGTGAAGTGTGATTAAAATACAAAAAGATATACAAAGTGATAGGGAAAATCATGAGTGTTAATAAAGTGTTAGGGTGTGCCGACCTGAAGCCGCCCAGCCATACCGACACAGGGGCCACAGCACCCCATACCCACCCCATAAATAATTACATATATTTCTGGGTCTAAATGCCCAGTGTAAGGCCACATAATAATGGCTCCTACAGCATCTGAGAGCCAGCTTACCTGGAGATAACCCTGGCTTCTCCAATGGCACTCTGGAGTCAGCAATCCCTCCTAATGCTGACCCATCCATGCCTCTCTAAATACAATGCACAAATATTGGAAAGCTGCTCAATCAGATGTAATATCAGTCAGGTGCTAAAAGGGAGGGGTAATTCTGTGTAAGAAAAAACAATTTGTGTTCCCTAATGCACACTGAGTGAGTAATAATACTACATAATAATCAGATAATACGGAGATCTTAGTTGCATATATCTGCAGATATAGGGTTAAGCCCCCAGGCCGATCGACAAGGCTTCTCCATCACTGGGGGTCCCTAATACTAGGTATGGGTCCGGGGTGCAGGACCCCATCATGCCGGCACAGGTCGGCTACCCCAGGTCAGCACACTGGTGAAAATTAATGAGGGTTAATAAGAAGCACAGAAGTGCTATATAAGTGAAGTGTGATTAAAATACAAAAATATATACAAAGTGATAGGGAAAATCATGAGTGTTAATAAAGTGTTAGGGTGTGCCGATCTGAAGCCGCCCAGCCATACCGACACAGGGGCCACCGCACCCCACACCCACCCCATAAATAATTACATATATGTCTGGGTCTAAATGCCCAGTGTAAGGCCACATAATAATGGCTCCTACAGCATCTGAGAGCCAGCTTACCTGGAGATACCCCTGGCTTCTCCAATGGCACTCTGGAGTCAGCAATCCCTCCTAATGCTGACCCATCCATGCCTCTCTAAATACAATGCACAAATATTGGAAAACTGCTCAATCAGATGTAATATCAGTCAGGTGCTAAAAGGGAGGGGTAATTCTGTGTAATAAAAAACAATTTGTGTTCCCTAATGCACACTGAGTGAGTAATAATACTACATAATAATCAGATAATACGGAGATATTAGTTGCGTATATCTGCAGATATAGGGTTAAGCCCCCAGGCCGATCGACAAGGCTTCTCCGTCACTGGGGGTCCCTAATACTAGGTATGGGTCCGGGGTGCAGGACCCCATCATGCCGGCACAGGTCGGCTACCCCAGGTCAGCACACTGGTGAAAATTAATGAGGGTTAATAAGAAGCACAGAAGTGCTATATAAGTGAAGTGTGATTAAAATACAAAAATATATACAAAGTGATAGGGAAATTCATGAGTGTTAATAAAGTGTTAGGGTGTGCCGACCTGAAGCCGCCCAGCCATACCGACACAGGGGCCACCGCACCCCATACCCACCCCATAAATAATTACATATATGTCTGGGTCTAAATGCCCAGTGTAAGGCCACATAATAATGGCTCCTACAGCATCTGAGAGCCAGCTTACCTGGAGATACCCCTGGCTTCTCCAATGGCACTCTGGAGTCAGCAATCCCTCCTAATGCTGACCCATCCATGCCTCTCTAAATACAATGCACAAATATTGGAAAGCTGCTCAATCAGATGTAATATCAGTCAGGTGCTAAAAGGGAGGGGTAATTCTGTGTAAGAAAAAACAATTTGTGTTCCCTAATGCACACTGAGTGAGTAATAATACTACATAATAATAATCAGATAATACAGAGATCTTAGTTGCGTATATCTGCAGATATAGGGTTAAGCCCCCAGGCCGATCGACAAGGCTTCTCCGTCACTGGGGGTCCCTAACACTAGATGTGGGTCCGGGGTGCAGGACCCCATCATGCCGGCACAGGTCGGCTACCCCAGGTCAGCACACTGGTGAAAATTAATGAGGGTTAATAAGAAGCACAGAAGTGTTTTTGTCCACTTTCCTACTGGGAAATACTAATGTGCGGACAGGATATTCTCCATTTATGATGTTACTTTCTTGATTTTTATTTTATTTTTGGGTTTTACTATATATGTACTTGAATGATTCCATACTGACCAGTTCCACTGGTCTCAGCTACTTCCCCTGCAGGCTACTGCTCCTCTTTTACCGGTTGGATACTCCTCTGAGTGCATGAGAAATGGCTGAAACCAGTCAGGTCGCCTTCTCCTCCTAAATAAAACTTTGACATTCATTAGTACATATGTAGGTTACATTCATATTTTTTATATTTTTATTATTTTATTTAGTATAGTTTGTATGCTGTCTGTAACTGCTTCCACATCTACATATGGTGGTGTACTTGCTTTCTCTTTTTTTCTACTTATTTATTGTTGCTACAAGTTCAAACAGTTATTATATTTCCGTTCTTGTCTTATATGACTTTGGTTAGACATACTACCTGCAATACCTCAGGATCAAACCCACCAACCCTAGGAAATGATGCCTTATCATCCACTGTCATTCTCACCCATTCATCACAGAAAGCCTCTGCGTGTGGTCCATATTTTCCAGACATTATCACCTGAGCGGACCCACTTGGTCTCTGCTCGTCAGCCTGAACCCTGGCCGCTTCTCGCTCCTCGCTTGTGCACTTGGCTCCCATTGTGGGCTTTCTTTTACACGAGTGCCAAGTGAACAATGTGAGCAAATGGTGAAAAGTCCTCCGAGTGCTTTATACCCGCTCCTTCTCCGCTGGCAGTACCACGACTCACTCCAATAGTGCCCCCCGCGTACCCAGTGAGGATCCCTACCAGGCCCCTCTGCACTTTAAGTATTGACGTATTAACAGCAATAAATCAATACGCCACCTTTTTCAGTGGAGGTTAAAAATCAGCCTGATCTTTGTGGTTTCTTTCCACAGGAATTCCGCCTGGGAAACGTCACCAAGCCATCCTATGGACTTCGCCCCGAAATATTCCTGAGAGTCAGCGAAAAATTCTGTCTACTTTACACAAATCACATCTGCGTATGCTCCACACAGCGCGTATGATGACTCAATTTGCGCAAAAGAACGCAAATGGTATCATATTGCGCTGCGTATGACACACACAGACGTGCGGTCCAATCGCACGGCCTATAGATACTTGTTATCTATATGCCCTATGATCACAGGAGTCGAATTCAACTAGCTGCACTCCACAGCCGGAGCATAACAACAAAAACCTTAACTTCAATACTTCACAATCTATCTATCACGATCCTCTGCAAGTTTCCTCACTACTTGCGTATTTCTCTAAAATGTAAGGTCGCTAGGCTTCACGCCACTGAGCCTCTGCTAACTCAGTGTCTTCTACGGGAACCCAAATTGGTCATGCAGTTCAATGCATTCACACTTACTTTCAACTCACACTAATACACAAGGTTTTCTGTACAGAAAAATATCACTCCCTTTGATAGCTTGCCCCAGAGGTAGTACACTTTAAACAAAATATTATAGTAATCTGCTTTTAAAATCGGATAGTTACTTGCTATTGTATAAATATGTCTTCTATCCCGCCTTTAAATTTATTTCTATTGTGTGGTTGAACTTGCGCTCGCTACTTCACGCAACCTTGTGTGCTTACTCAACCGTGCACATTCCTGCGCCACGTGCGCGTTCTCGTACGTTTACCTGGCGTACTTCTTTCTACTGTACCACGTGTACACCGTGCATTCGCAACTCAATATACCACACTTATCACGATCAATGTAAGCAAAAATTCTGCTGCTCACTACACAATACACTTTTGTTCCTTACACCCGCTAGAAGTCGCCCACAAGGGTAATCCTCCTTTGAGTGTTTACCTAAACTTTTAAGCCGGAACTTTGTCTTATGTTTTATAATTACTCCCTTAACTAAATATATCAAATATACAACAAGTTAACGTATCCGATTCTTATGCAGAGCTATAATGACTATTGACTATAATTTAAATGCTATGATTCAGATTGGATAGCTATCTTGCAGAACATACACTGATATAAATACCCATATTATATAATAATATAATACATATAATACACACACACACACACACACACACACACACACACACACACACACACACACACACACACACACACACCATTTACTGCACTTCTATGAGTCCCTTCACCCATTCATTGCCTCTAATTTGCATATCAAAATATGTTTGCCTGCTTGTATAAGAGGATGGTTGAACAAGTTAATTAACATTTCAATGCCTATCTTGTAGCAACCAGAGGGTTAACAAATCCTGGGGAAAGAAAAAAACATCAACTTTATATCTGTGTGTAAATCTTACATCAAGTATTTATTTCACTATTAACTCTCACTAGGCCCAATTGAAACTACAGGTTGAGTATCCCTTATCCAAAATGCTTGGGACCAGAGGTATTTTGGATATCGGATTTTTCCGTACTTTGGAATAATTGCATACCATAATGAGATATCATGGTGATGGGACCCAAGTCTAAGCACATAATGCATTTATGCTTCATATACACCTTATACACACAGCCCGAAGGTCATTTTAGCCAATATTTTTTTATAACTTTGTGCATTAAACAAAGTGTGTGTACATACACACAATTCATTTATGTTTCATATACACCTTATACACACAGCCTGAAGGTCATTTAATACAATATTATTAATAACTGTGTGTATTAAACAAAGTTTGTGTACATTGAGCCATCAAAAAACAAAGGTTTCACTATCTCACTCTCACTCAAAAAAGTCCGTATTTCGGAATATTCCGTATTTCGGAATATATGGATATGGGATACTAAACCTGTATTTGTAATTGACTCTGGCATGGGTTAAATAAATTCATTGGTAGCCTTTAAATGGTGTTGGATTTGTACATATATGTTGTTTCTTTGTGACAAAGGAAACTGATTGTTTTAAACACACTGAAAGTCAGCTGTTAGCTAAGTTGGATAGGGTGACCTTCCTAAAATGACCACTGCTCCTCCCCCTTATCCCCAGCCATGTGCTTGACCAAAATGGAGAACACCATGTGGCTAGCTCTTTTGTCACAAAGAAATCACAATTTATACAAGCACCGGAAGTCTGTTACTTTTAGGCCTATGTTAGCAGTATGCGAATAGGCCTGAGCATGCTTACACAGCTATATCATACCTATGCACCGACTTTTAAATGCTCTTTAAATTTACTTAACAGATAAACAATCCAATCTGAATCAAACACAATATAACTTATTTGAACTTTCTTTTGCAACAATAAAAATACGCTGTAGCATTTTAAATACTGTGCATTTATATATTGTCCCTTGAATTTCATATCAGCGCCTTACTGATAACACAAAAGAACAAACGGCATGTTGTTCAGCAGCATTTTGCGATGCGTCCATCGTTAGCTGGTAGACCACATCCGCGTCTGTACAGTGCATCATTAAGAACATGATATCGCGGATGCAGCCCCCAACTGTAAGAGTCAGATATATTTCTAATAAATATTTAAAATGCCAGCGCTAATATATGTTGCGGACGCAAGGCGCATCTTATTACCATATACGATAAAAGTGCGCTGTACGTCGCAAACACTACATCCCTTAAGAGAAAAAAAATACACGCACACATTTATGAGTTCCAAAGCTCATTGATGTATATATTTGATATTAAAAGGATATGTATACAATATATCACATGTACAGTATATATATGGTATATATTAACAATTACATAGGAAGCAAGAATCAATACAGTTACAATCAGCATACAATTACCCCATTTGCTCAATGCACCCTCAGCTCCATTTCCTCCATCTCTCCCTCTCTCTCGATGCTCACAGTAGCAGAAAGACAACAAAACAGAACTTCTTGTGAGTCTGCAATCAGCTATACACTGTGTATGTTGGGGGAGTACATGTCTTCTGTTATTGGTCCAGGGGAGGGAACTTTCTCATTCATGATGAGTCATTGGTCAGTGTGAGGGTTTTTGTTCTAGGTTGCTGGCCCATGTGTCTTCAAGAAATCCTTTTGTTTACTTCAGAATTGTGGCTTTATATTCCTACATTTAATCATAACTACTAATTGCGATGTGCTACAACTTAACCACAGGCACAAAACCAATCCACACATTCCTCCGATCATTTTGACACTAAGCATGACATGTTTATCTTGTTCCGTTCCATTAATACATATACATGATGTTATACTCCATTATATAATTTAAAACCTTATAATGTCTAGTGCTTGACATGTTTAATTTATGTGTGGTATGAAATATGTGTTGAATATATCTTTGTGGCATGTCTGTGTGAGTGCGTAGGCTACCATATATCCTGTGCATGCTGCTTGTATTCGCACGTACAGCGACTCATCAGTGTGGAGTTTACATGTGCTGTGTATGTAATATTTTTGACTTCGACACAGGGCATACAGTACCCCGGGCCCCTTTTTGTTATGGGGCCCCCCAGACAGAGCACACCGACATCACTAGCTTTCCCTCTCATGCAGTATCAGAACCAGACAGCCAGAATGCGAGCAGGGCAGTATGCATGGCAGGCAGAGTATCAACTACCGATTGAGCTTTCCAGCTACCGATTGAGAGGAGAGATAGGAGGGTGGAGAGACCTGTAACTAGCACAGGGATCCCAGCTTCTCCTCCTCCCTGCCTGGGTGTCTGGGTCCTATGTAACCTGGCATTATTCAACTATTAGTTTAAATCTAATATACCCCATTGGATTAAATTTAATATACACAATCCATACATCCTAACATGACTCAGTCCTGGAGGGACAACATGCTATATTAAGTTATGACTGCAATCACCTGTGTTGAAACACCTTTCATATCTATGAAGTAGTTCAACACAGGTGACAACAATCATATATTAAGAAGGAAGTCCAGGTAAACAGCATTTTGTTCCTCCTGGAATGGGTCATGTTGGGGGGTATGCACAATCTAAAATACACTCCCCCGCCTTCCACCAGGGGCCCCCTTGTCTTAAGTGCTTCGGGCAACCCCAAGGCTTAATCCGGCCCTGGTGACCAACACCCAAAGTTATGTAAAATTAGGATAAGCGACCTATCGCTGGATGGGGTCAGTGGGTTTGGTAATGGTTTAAAATTAAAATATAACTAAACTAGCAGCATAATTGTGCTCATGCGAACAAAACAGGGATCTGCTGTAGTTGCTCCTTGTTACATTTAGCCAATATTTACCTTTTACAGGGATCTCCCAAAAATAGACGTTTCCTACAAAATAACTTTTCTGCGAAATAAATATGCCTCTAAAGGTGCATACCCACTAGGAGATATTACAAACACATACCTCCCAACATGACCCTCTCCAGGAGGGACAGAATGCTCTGCTCCTGGACTTCTCCCTTAATGTATGATTGCCATCACCTGTAGTGAAATGCCTTTCTTATCCATTAACCTGTTCAAAACAGGTGCCGGCAATCAGAAATTAAGAAAAAAGTCCAGGAGCAGAGCATTATGTCCCTCCTGGAGAGGGTCATGTTGGGAGGTATGCAAACGATATTGCTCAGAAGGGTGAAAATAATATCGCCTAATGTGTATGCACTTTAAGAGTGGGATTAGGGGCGGCTCAGACAGATGAAGACCCCGGAACTGAGTCATGTGTGAATAGCAACGGGCCTATAGATTGCTATGGAGACAGAAAGATTGGCCCAATCACATCCAGTCTCTGTAGTTCAACAACTACTGTATATCAGTAACTGGCACTCATTGGTGAATGATGATATACCTGAATATACCTGGCAGCAGTGCCCTCTTTAAGGGGACTCACCCCAATAGATAACAGCAGTGGGACTCCCATAGTTTTCAAAGGGACAGCACATATAATTCCCCCTGTAGCAGTGACGCTTATACACATAATGCTCCCTGTAGTAATGCCGCTTACACACGTAACGCCCCCTGTAGCAGTGACGCTTACACATGTAACGCCCCCTGTAGCAGTGACGCTACACACGTAATGCCCCCTGTACCAGTAATGCTTACACGCGTAAAGCCCCCAGTAGTAGTAACGCTTGCACACGTAACGCCCACTGTAGTAGTGATGCTTACACATGTAACACCCCCTGTAGCAGTGATGCTTGCACACGTAACGCCCCCTGTACCAGTGATGCTTGTACACGTAACGCCCCCTGTACCAGTGACGCTTACACGTAACGCCCCTGTAGCAGGGACGGTTATAAAAGATGCCCCTGTAGCAGTGACGCTTACACACATTATGCCGCACAGTCACACATACACGCACGCATACTGTACATACACTACACACATACACAGTCGCACATGCACATACACACACATACTTATACAGATACTGTATACATACACACGCACGCACACATACAGTACATACATATACACACACACACACACACACACACACACACACACACACACACACACACACTTTCACTCACTCACTCACTCACTCTCTTTCCAGCCACTTACATAAGGAAGTCTGGCAGCTCATCCTCCTGTGTTGCTCCTGTGTTGCAGGCTGCAGCCTGGCCCCGTGTAGCTCTGCCCCCCTTTAGGTACACACACTGCACTCTGTGAGTCTGTGACAGGGGAGGGGAGAGGAGGCTTCATGCTGCCGGCGCCGCTGCCTGTGGTAGACTGTGACAGGCGCTGCAGACGGCGGCAGCAGGGACATTTGCTCAGCACAGGGATACTGAGCAGGGAGAGCACATCTCCTTCCTGGCGCCTCCCTGCACTGCATCCCTTTGCTGAGCGGTTAGCGCCGGGCCTGACTATAGCCGACCTCCCAACACAAGGATTAGTACAATGCTCACCGCTGTTAGGGGTTCCTTAGCAAAACTCCTGGTATAGCCAGTCAGCGGTGATGTCAGTGAATGCCTGCTGCTGTAAGGCTGCAGCAGCCAGTGGATGTTTATGCAGAAGGAGAATGCTGGCAAGGGTATTCAGCAGCCAGACGGCACCTGGACATCGAGCACCGAGGTGAAGGTGCAGCTGCGGATCGGCGTCCAACAACTGAGTGCCGGAGGAAGGGGGGGCGAAGCTGGAGTAAGTGTGGTGCAGTCACGATCTGGCTTGTAATGTTAAGCTTCACAGGAGAACTCCCTTGACGCGTTTCTCCACTGTGTGCAATTAGCGGTTTCTTCAGAAGGAATGAATGGGTGTGAGGTGGACCCGATAGTTAAATGATCCAATAACCAATCCACAGATCCCATTAATAATGGAATCCTGGTGTGTAACCACATAACGAACAAGTGCTCATGCATTCAAGCTTATAAAACATGCATTAAGATTAGTAATAATATAATTTAAAAAACATATTAACATACATTGCAGTATAAATAACTATACAATATATATATTAAAATTAATTGGTACAGAAATGGCAACACTATGTCTTTGGTGTTAGTTTTGTTTAATTTCAAACACCACATAGCTTCATATATTAGATTATTACCATTAACGACCACACAGGAGCTGTGGCTCCATACACTAATGCTAGAGACTAGTATGTGTAGAGACCCGGTAACCTTGAACTGAAGAACTCTTATTTTGATTATTATTTATAGTTTTATTTTTAATTCATTATTATTATAAATATAATAACTAAGTCAGAGGCGGCCAAAACGTTGATCGTGATCTACCGGTAGCTCGCGGAGCTCTCTCCGGTAGATCGTGAGTCCGGAGCATTCCCAATGATGCATTGCACGGGTAATGTCAGGACAGCAGCAGCGGGAATCCAGCAAGCCAGCGGTGATCCAGCCAGCGGGGATCCAGCCAGAGGTGATGCACTCAAGCCAGCCAGCGTAAGATAAAGTAATGTTAGTGTGGGCACATGGCACTGTGGGGGTATATCTAGCACTGTGGGTGCATAGCTGGCACTGTGGGGGCATATCTGGCAGTGTGGGCACTTGGCACTGTGGGGGCATATGTGTATCTGGCACTGTGGGGGCATATGTGGCACTGTGGGGGGCATATCTGGCACTGTGGGCGCATATGTGTTTGAGGTTTTTACCTGTGGGGGCCAATGTGTGATTTCGTGCGAGACAGTCAATACACCCTGTGCAGCAAGGTAACGTCCCTTTTTTCGTTATGCCACACCCTTTTTTGGGCACACACCTGCGGTGCACGCAATTATCCCGCCTAGGTAGATTACAAAAGCTTTTCAGCTTTCACAGTAGATCACCGACTCCAAAAGTCTGGCCACCCCTGAACTAAGCCCAAGTGTACTTTAATGTTGTTAAATTATACAGACATAAAAGTCATCTTTAATTCTACTATTAACAAAAGTATCCATATGTAAATAGGATAGAGAGTGATCAGGATGTGATCAAAAAAGTCTAGGACAGAAAATCCCTAAAATAGCACACACGTACAGACAGAGGCGGATTGGTCATAGGGTTTCCAGGGAAGATTCCCGGTGGGCCGACGCATTGGCGGGGCCTGTTTTGTTTGAGGAAACATGGTCCTTTTCATAGACATAATGAATAAGATGCAAAATAATTTGCATATATGAAAATTACTTTGCCACTTAGCCTGTGATTGCAGATGACATATAAGATTGAGTGAATAGTGATTGGGATACGGTTAATGTAATAAGCAAGAAAATATATCTTTCTAAAGAATGATATAGTTTCCTAAATTCTGAAGGTGTATCATATAATGTGTTCATAATATTTAATTTTATTTCTTTTTAACTTCCCCCTTGATGTTGGACATGTCCACTATCTGGAAAGTTTTGGGGGGAGGGTGCTGCTGCCATGGCCCATGGCTAGACCTTACACCTCTGATGCTGCCCATGTGGGGCCACTAGTACAAATTTTTCCAGGGCCGCTTTTTGTTTCCAATCTGCCCCTGTGTACAGATATATATTCAGGATTATCTACATATAAGTGTGTATATAACATAAGTGACATACACAAACCTAATAATAATGAAACTAAATTAATTTATTTATTTTTAAAGTAAGTTTAGGCACATCATTGGTGAGCTAGACCAGCCAATTGCAATAGAATCTAGTAGTAAGAGTCACAGGTAATAAACATCGTCAGTTCTTCAAGATAGAAGCAAGAATGCATTTTTAAAAAAGAAGGGAGGAGTCCACCTTCAAACAGAAACCACAAGAAAAACGGATTCGATTTCATGTAGCTTAGAGAAGGCAATAGAGTAGTGTCACATAATTAATTCTAGACTAGAGGTGACAAATAGAGGAGGATATATGGTCAATGTATTCATAAGTGAGAAAATATTTTTTATTATTATAAATAATATTAAATATTATTGAGTACAATTGATTCATTCAATCCCGCAGGAAACAAAGTCCCCAGCGAGAAGATCCAGAAAGCTTCCCATTTACATAAAAAGTTAAAACGATCTCCTCCTATAGAGGTCACTTTGATACTTTCTATGCCTTGTATATGAAGGACATTGACATTCCCTTGATGTTTAGACTGCACATGCTGAGACAGGCAATGTAAATGCATGCTGTGCATCATGGGAGATGATGTCATGCCGAGGTGACTCACTTCCTGTTTGTCTCCTGTTACTTCCACTTGGTGTCTGGCTCATGCTGAGTAAAGACCTGTATTACACTGATGCTGCAAGTATCGTCCTGATTTTGTTGTTACACATCTACATGGTGTCAGAAGTGGGATGCCATGGCACAAGAATAGATCAGCTGATATTTGATGAAAACGTGGCTGACAACTGGCTGAGGTTTAAAAGGGAATGGCACATATACTCCATAGCAGGCCTTTCAGGCAGGTCAAAAAAGTCCAGGCATACACGCTGCTGAACCTCGCAGGCACCGATGCTGTAGACAAATCAGATGCTTTTGTAAACGCAGACGGAGACGACAGAGAGGATCCTGACATCCTAATTACAAAGTTTGGAGAGATCTGCATGCCAGTAAAGAATGTAATTATGGACAGGCATGTTTTCAACAGCACAAACCAAAAGGGTGATGACATTATACAGTCCTATGTCTCCACGCTAAAGCTGCTGGCAAAGAAGTGCCCTTTTTTTGTATCCTCACAGAGGAGCTCATCCATGACAGAATCGTATGCGGCATACGCAGCGACAAGATACGCGCCCAGCTGCTGCGGGAGAATGGCCTCACATTAAAAACTGCCATAAATATCTGTATGTTAAATGAGCAGTCTGAAAAGGCCCTCTATGTACGGTGACGTTGACCGTGCTCTCTCGTTTTGTGCAGCCTGCAATGACTTGTGTCCACACCTTCCATGGGAGCCTATGCTGCTCCATGACTTTGCTGATCTTCCATGATCCATTCTTGTGGCTGATCTATTCGAATGGAGGGGGAAGGAGTACCTGGTACTAGTTGACTCCTATTCAGGATGGTTCAAGATAAACTACTTGCCCAGCACCACAAGTCAAATTGTCATTGCAAAGCTGAAGAGACACTTTGCAGCACATGGCACCCCACAGCAGCTGATCACTGATAATCCCATGCAATTCAAGAGTAGAGAGTTGCTGTGCATCATGGGAGATGATGTCATGCCAAGGTGACTCACTTCCTGTTTGTCTCCTGTTACTTCCACTTGGTGTCTGGCTCATGCTGAGTAAAGACCTGTATTACACTGATGCTGCAAATGTCGTCCTGATTTTGTTGTTACATATCTACAGGCTATGTAAACAAAACCCTCTAAGAACATTCCACCTATGTTCTAGGAATCTAATGTTCAATGAACGGGTCATTCTTCCAACGTACTGTAAACCGCAGTAACATGTGATTAATATATTATAAATGCAGAATTTACAGTTAATATGACTGGTGATGTCAAACATGGTATCAAGTATGCTAGAACTGAATTGAGTACTTCTATTCAATAGAAGATAACAAGTTACACACTTTGTTCTCCATATTTGAAACAGCCCTTTACATTAGTAATCTCACCCAACCATGAAGAACTCCTAGAACTTGGTTTTAAGTCTGGTTTAAAATGGCTGGGTGCCAAAAAAACTCTGTAAATTCCTATTCTGTTTGAAGACAATTTTGGGGTCTTCTTCTAGAAAGAGGATTGCAAAATTTTTCTTTATAATCTGTTTGATCTTTAGAATACGGATAAAAGTTAGACACAAAAACTGGAGCGTGTTCGAATTCTGTGGTTGTGAGCTGATTTACTTCACTTTTGGTTTTATTCAAATAAATCTATCTTTATAGCAAGCCTCTTCATATGCAGATCTAAGGATGTTATCTGGATAACCTTGGTCAGCAAGGGCAGTTGTAAGGTCTTTCGCTTATAGAGCAAACTGCTCAAACTCAGAGCAGTTTCTCAGAAGTCTATAGTATTGACTCTTAGGTATGTTGTCCAACCAAGGCTTGTGGTGGCAACTGCGATAATTCAAGTAGCTATTACAGTCTACCTCTTTTTTAAAAGTAGATGTTGAGATCCTATCATTCTCAATACTAAGAGCAATATCCAGGAAGGTAATACACTTACTGTGAGTAGTGCTGGTGAACTTTAAACCAAAAGTGTTAGTGTTAAGATAAGTGAGAAAATGAGATGCTGATAACAAATCCCCATCCCAAATAAAAAACATATCATCTATGTACCGCCCATAGAGCACCAGAATCGCCCCGAATGGGCCGCTCCAGATATACTGTTCTTCAAAGCGGCCCATGTAAAGATTGGCAAAATTCTGGACGAACCTGGTGCCCATAGCGGTACCAAGAATCTATAGTTAAAAACCACCATCAAATGTGAAAAAATATGAGATAAAATAAATTGAACGGCATTCAAAATGAATTGACGTCTTGTGTCAAACAGACTGGAATCCATATCTAAATAATGTTGAAGGGCCAGTCCACCATCTTTATGTGGAATATTAGTGTACAATGACTCAGCGTCACAGGTCATTAGTAAATACTTATGATCCCATTTGACCCCTTTAATAAGATTCAAAAAGTGGGTTGAATCTTTAATGTTTTTGAAGAAAGTGATCAACAAAGACAGATAAATTCGAAGTGAGGGACCCGCCACCAGAAATAATAGGATGGCCACGAGGTGATATGAGGGTTTTGTGAATCTTAGGTAAGTGATAGTATGTAGGAACAGGATGGGGGTTAAACAAAAATCAGTATTCCTTACTGGATATTGCCCCTTCTTCCAATGCACATTCCAAAAAACCTTTTAATTCCTTCAAAAAATTAGAGGTAGTATTGCAAGATAGAGTTCTGTACAATTTTGCATTATTCAATTGTCGATAGGCCTCAATTACGTAATCACTCTTGTTCTGGATTACAGTGCCACCACCCTTGTCAGCTGCCATAATCACAATTGATTCATTTTTCATCAATTTGGTTAAGGCCTTATGTTCATTCGGATGTAAGCTATCGCGTTTACCCTTTCTAGACATAGAGTACACAGATCCCTAAACTCATTCGGGGAGATTCACTTGTTTGAAAAGTCAGTTGGGTGTCTGTTTTTCCTATCTAATAGACAGGAAAAAACAGACACCCAACCGACTTTTCAAACATTTGAATTCCCCCCATTGAGTGTTGAGCAGTAAAAGGCTTCAATACAACCATTTTTATGTTGTGTCAGAAGAATTCCAATTTTTTCTTTAGTTTGGTTATATGTTCTCTAGTAACATCATAAATCTGTTCAAACACAGCTGGTATGGTATTCTCTGATTCTAATTCTCTAAGGGTTTCAAGAGCCTCATTATCTCCTTGATCTAATAAGATAGGAAAGAGCTATTCTTCCTTATATTTCAATCTTTTGTTTGTAAAATAACATTGTCTACATAAATCTCTAGTGTAACTGTTCAATTCAACAAATAATTCAAAGGGCTCTGGTCCTGTAGAAGGTGGAAATTTGAGGCACTTAGAGATGACAGCCTTCTCACTTTTGGTCAGTGTCTTAGATGATAAATTAAAGATGACCTTATTCCTCAGTCTTTTTTTGCACATTTTGATTGACTCCTTAAGTCCTCCTCTAGATCCTCGGTATCGGGTGCCTTTCTTTTTGGTGATTCTTGGTTTAATGTACTGTACCATTTCTGTTTTTTCCAGGTTGGGTACAGATCCTTCTATAAAAAAGTCTGAGATGATTGTGTATTTCACTTGGTAGGATGTTTTCGGTCTAGTTCCCCTTTGTACATTTAAAAAAGGGTCCTTCAATTCAGGTACCTTTTTTATAAAAATATAAATTTCCACAGTAAAAAACACACAGTCGGTAACACATTGCAGGTAACAAACATAGAAGAGAAAAAATAACTGGGCTTATCTGTCCATAAGGAAGTCCAAGGCACTATGTACTAACGCGTTTTGTCTCAGTCTGGAGACTTCATCAAGAAGATATTGATGTGCGGACAGTAGAGCATATTTATAGCTAACCAGTGATTAAGATGGAGGCCACATGTGGCTCAAACAACGTGACATCACTTCCTGTCCCAAGGGACAAGAAGTGCCTATATTAACTACAGATAGGTCACAATACCTAGTACAGAATGCTCAGTACATTATATAGTATATAGCTAGATTGATATCATATATTTGGAGCTACATACAAGGCACAAATGGAGAAAAAGGAATTCTAAATCTTATAAACTGTTTAGAAACGTTGGTGGGCCACATAGCGTTACATCCACAGTATAGTACTCTGGGTAGGCTCCTGGTTCCATAGAAAGTAGCAATGGAATGCAGGTGGCTCGCACTGCTTCACTCTCACTCTTTGTGTTGTCTGGATTCCACGGTGGAATATATATACATATTATCCCTGAGGAAGTCCTAAAGAGAGGACTCACTTATTTTAATGAAGCTCTATGTACTTTGGATTCCATTAAAAACCCATGAAAAACACTGTCAGTGACCTTGTGAGGAGCTCCATAAAGACATGAGATAAGCTGATATTTCTTTTATACATGGTACGGGTTCACTTATAGCCCCATTTACACTTATGGTGTTGGTTTCTTCATTACATAGTAACATAGTTTCTGAGGTTGAAAAAAGACAATTTGTCCATCGAGTTCAGCCTATTTATGGTCTCCTACGCTGTATTATTTTTATGACTAATTTTTTGTCGGTTGCTAATTTTGGCCGTTGTGTTTATTCCTCTTTTTTATTTTAATAACTACAGTGTGTGACTACGCTCCACAACCCTGTATATTCTTATCCATTAGGTACTTATCTAGCCCAATCTTAAAAGTGTTGGCCGAGTCCGCCATCACTACCCTCTCAGGCAGGGAATTCCAAACACGTATTGTCCTTATTGTGAAGAAACCTTTACGTCTCTGTGTGTGAAATCTCCTCTCCTCTAACCTAAGCGGGTGTCCACATGTCCTCTGTGTTGATCTTACCAAAAACAGATCCCCCGCAAGCTCTGTGTATTGTCCCCTTATATATTTGTAAATGTTGATCAAGTCCCCTCTTAGTCTCCTCTTTTCCAGTGTAAACATGCCCAGCCTTGCAAGCCTCTCCTCGTATTCCAGCGTCTCCATCCCCTTAATTAGTTTAGTTGCCCCACCTCTGAACCCTTTCTAGTTTCAGAATATTTTTTTTTGTAGTATGGTGCCCAAAATTGTGCACAGTATTCAAAATGTGGCCTCACAAGGGATTTATATAATGGGAGTATAACTCTCTTATCCCTTGCATCAATTCACCTCTTTATACATGCTAATACTAGAGATGAGCGGATTCGGTTTTACTCGGTTTTACTCGGTTCTCAAAACCGAATCTTATTGGCTATCCAAAACACGTGACATCCGTGAGCCAATAAGATTCGGTTTTGAGAACCGAGTAAAACCGAGTAAAACCGAATCCGCTCATCTCTAGCTAATACCTTGTTAGTCTTCTTAGCTGCAATCCTACTTAGATTTTGCAAAAGCCTTCGATACAGTGCCTCACAGGAGACTGATCGTCAAATTAAAGGAGCTTAGCCTAGAAAATACTGTTTGTACATTGATAAGTAACTGGCTGGATAACAGGGTACAGCGATTAGTGGTCAACGGGAAGTCCTCAAGCTGGACACCAGTAGAATACCAAAAGGGTCCGTACTCGGGCCACTACTGTTCAACATATTTATCAATGACCTAGAAATTGGCCTGGAAAGCACAGTGTCAATCTTTGCAGATGATATTAAACTGTGTAGGGTAATTAATTCAGAAATAGATGTGGAGTCTCTGCAAAATGACTTATCTAAACTTGAAATCTGGGCTTCTAAATGTAGAATGAGGTTCAATATAGAAAAATGCAAGGTTATGCATTTCAGGACTAAAAACAAATTTGCATCCTACATATTAAATGGGAAAAGCCTAGGGGCAACAGTATTGGAAAAAGATTTTGATAATAGGCTTAATAACCGTATACAATGTCAAAGCGCACTAAAGAAGGCAAGTAAGGTGCTAGAGTGCATAAAACGGGGAATTGAGTCAAGGGATGAGAGTGTAATCTTACTAGGTTGAATATGTATACACTGGAAAAGAGGCGTCTAAGAGGAGACATTATTAATATCTTCAAATATGTAAAGGGACATTACAAAGTGTTATCAGAAAAATTATTTATTAAAAGAACTCTGTTTAGGACACGTGGGCACTCGCTGCGACTGGAGGAGAGAAAATTCCATACGCAACGTAGGAAAGGGTTCGTCACTGTTAGGGCAATAAGGATTTGGAATTCCCTACCAGGGAAGGTGGTAATGGCGGACTCTGTAAATGCATTTAAAATCGGATTGGATAAATTTCTGATTGAAAATAATATCCAAGGTTATAACATTTCAAATATTGAAGTTGATAATCCGGGTGGAACATGATTTATAGTTGTTAACTAGTCATAAAACATTACTTCAGAAGGTACATTATAATCAACTCAACTTAATACAGAATACAGGTTGAACACTATGGGCATTTTGCCTCTATTCAACCTCATTTACTATGTTTTACTATGCTTAACAATTTTGGATTTCAGAATATTTAACATATTAGTCCTTCAGCCATAGGAGATGCAACCAGTATATATATTACATATTCCATTTTTTTTTATCATTTAATCACATAGACCTGGCTTCTACAACTAGAGGTGTTATATATATTTTTTTTACAGTAAATAGATATGTTTTTTTTAAATTTTTAAAGAAGTCCAGAACCAAAACCACATGAGGATTTTCTTTGGCGTAACCAAAACCAATATCAAAACACCAAGATGGCTTTATACCCCAAACCAAAACACAGGAGTCCATGCACATCTCTTCTTAATACATTACTGAAGCACTCAGCACGTAAATATTTAATGTTGATAGTTTATTGCTTATTAAGTGTTTAAACCAGTGGTTCCCAAACTGTGTGCCTAGGCACCCTGGGGTGACCCGAGGTTCTTGCAAGGTTGCCTCGGGTTGGTGGACTAGGATCATATCAAATAATTTATGGTCAAAATGATAGGCAAAACCGGTGCTAGTGCTGCCAATCTTGCAACATGTGGACGATCAGAAGCACAGTTGTACACCACCACACAACTAACCCTAAGGATAACAGATAAGCACAATTTACTTTTTGAATAAATTTATCAATAAAAAAAACTTTTATCCTAGGGTTGGCATGAAAAAAATGGTGATACTTTAGGGAGTCGTGATTCAAGAAAGTTTGTGAACCACTGGTTTAAACAGTAAAAATGAAAATATGTTAATTTAAAAAGAAAGTTTCCAGAAAACATGATTATTTTGGCACATTTTAAGCCACCCCATTAATAAAGCTGACTTTTAAAAACCTTCAGGAAAAGCAATAAAAATTGCCCTAAAACATTTTTTGACTTCCACATTAAAAATAAATTGTGATTTTTGTTCCCTCTGTTTTTCCAAACTTTTTATTTACCAATATACAAAAGAATGTGAAATGTCCAATTCCCTACAAAGCAACACATGGTATTGCAATAAAGCAAAAGCACTCAACCATGTAACATCCTCCCCACACATTTCAGTCGCTAGTTTAACATATGTTAACTTCCATGGAGGTTCTCTTCTTCCTGAGCACAGGCAGACCAGAGAGTAGACTGGTGGCATTGTCCTAGGGTTGCACAGACCGTTTTCTTTCTTGTTTTTTTTTTTTTAGCAGGAAAATTTCCCTGTTGAAAGTGGGATAGATTTATTACCTAAACTACATTCCAGCTCCTCTTAGACAGTCATAATGCTTGGAAGAGAGAGAGAAGTGAGAGGGAGCAAGATCTAACTACTGTAGATAGACAGATAGATAGATAGATAGATAGTTAGATAGATAGATAGATAGATAGATAGATAGATAGATACACACATAAACAGGAGGTAGACAAATGGACAGATTAATAGACAGACAGACATACGGATGGACGGATGGATGATAGATAGATAAATAGATAGATAGATAAATATGAGGTAGACAAATTGACAGCTGTAGATAAATAATTTATAGGTAGACAGATAGATCAGAGGGTCAGGGCCGTCTCTGAATGGACAGTTGCTCAAGGGTCCCAGGATTCTTATGGCCCATGATCCCCAGGATTTTAAGGGCCCATGACCAAAACCCTCCCATCGCTAGACAGCTAGTGCTGATAGCAACCCCCCGCAGACATCTAAGCACCCTCCGTCCTGATTGCAAACACACCCTCACCCCTCTGGACATCACCACGGGTCTACTACGGTATGCTGGCACTCAGGATCCCATCTCCAGCACTGCATGGACAAGCAGGAAGCTGAGTTCCACTTGCCTCTCCCACCATACATTCACAGGGGTGGTATTCATGTGACCGGCAGTCTGCTGACCGACAGTCACATGACCTCCTCCATCGTCCCGAAGGCTCGCTATCCCGATGGTCGGCATGCCGACCAACAGGGACTATTTCCACTCGTGGGTGTCCACGACACCCATAGAGTGGGAATAGAACCCGTGGCGACCGCAGGTCGCCACCGAGCCCGCAGCGTGGTGAGCGCAGCGAGCCCGCAAGGGGCTTGCTGCACTCGCCCCTCCCCGCCGGGATCCCGGCGTCGGTATGCTGCCGGGATACCGGTGTCGGTAAGCTGACCGGCGGTCAGGAGACCGCTGGTCAGCCATACTACACCCCATTCACAGATGCCTGCACGTGAAGCTCTCTGTGGGCCCAGGATCCATCTCTGAAACACTGGAAGATTGTGCTGCAGCCTGGCCCAGACTAGTTCATTGAAACCAATCAGTTTCCTCCCTCCCAGCACTGTCTGAACCCCCCCCCCATATTTATCCCTGGATATCAAATCCTCTGCCGCCGATAGCACCCTATCCCCTGGGCATTTCCAACACATCATAGCCGGCGCTGGTAGGGGCCGCCGGTGCATTGCTTTGCCCAGGGGCCTACACTGCTGTGAAGACGTCCCTGAGGAGGGTTTGGTTGCTTGGGGAGGGGATTAGGGGTAGGGATTAGGGGCTAGGGATAGCTGTGAAATACTTACTGGAGCGTTGGAGGATTGGAGATCTGACACGGAAGTTAAAGCTAAAAAAAAAGATGGCCGCCGGCAGAGCTGCTGCGCATGTGCAGCCGCAGCAGCCCCCCATAAGCATCTGTAGGGCTGGGTCATCAGTCACCACTGATGGCTCTACATCCTGGACCGCCTCCAACCCTGAGTCTTCCTCTGGCCCCAGACAGCCACAGTTTCCCTCCAGAGTCCAGCCAGCCGCAGCTGCCAGGCAATTCTTAATTTCTTAGTAAGTAAAAGCCACACTGTGTCCAACATGATGTGCCTGACTGCTGTATATATATATATATATATATGTATATATGTAAATAAATATATATGTATATATTAGTATGTTCCCTTAGTGCGCTCTTATTATACACTACTGAAATGTCTAATTACTTTATGTCAGTTAGTGTCTGAGTTTACTAACATAAATACTATTATATTTCCAAACGGGAAAGCAAGCTTCAACACAGAGAGAATCCTTTGTCGGTAAGGATCAAAAATAGATAAAAGAAGAAATATCTCTATGGAGCGCTCTTATTCTATAATCTGATATAATTAGATGACTGTTGGTGGATGTTATATAAAGAGAGGATGACCTTACACATTTATACACCCATATTAGAATCACATATATCTCTTTATTAAAAGATTTTGATTTAAAACTTATCATAAAACTTTTCCTTTTCTTTTACATTGGAGATACAATTGTATATTTCAACATTATTTGTATAAGGAAAAAAACAACAATATAATGAGCTTTCACCCAACGCGTTTCGTCTATATCGACTTCTTCAGGGGTGTTTTCTAAATAACAGCTCTCTGTTTATATTGGAATAACTGTAGTATTCAAAAGGTATGAAGTTCTAATTGAACCAAAGTTGTACCAAGTTGAAAAAACTTGAAGAAAATTATTCCCAGAATATGATAGCGTTTATTGGGATTCCTTATTATAGGCCACCTAATGAATTATATTCTTCTCCAGCATGTAGATATATATTTCATTCATTTTTCTTGGCTCATTGGGTTGGCATTTCCTCAGTTTTTCAAAGTATCAGTGAAGTCCAACAGAAGGGATCCACTTGTAAACTTAGGATAAAAATATCCCTTTAATTTTCCAGCAGTTGTCCTATAGGTCTGCCTGCATAGGTATCCAATATATAGACGAAACGCGTTGGGTGAAAGCTCATTATATTGTTGTTTTTTTCCTTATACAAATAATGTTGAAATATACAATTGTATCTCCAATGTAAAAGAAAAGGAAAAGTTTTATGATAAGTTTTAAATCAAAATCTTTTAATAAAGAGATATATGTGATTCTAATATGGGTGTATAAATGTGTAAGGTCATCCTATCTTTATATAACATCCACCAACAGTCATCTAATTATATCAGATTATAGAATAAGAGCGCTCCATAGAGATATTTCTTCTTTTATATATGTGTATATGTGTATATATTAGGGATGAGTGGGTTCGGTTCCTCGGAAACCGAACCCCCCCGAACTTCACCTATTTTACACGGGTCCGAGGCATGCTCGGATTCTCCCGTATGGCTCGGTTAATCCGAGAGCGCCCGAACGTCATCATCCCGCTGTCGGATTCTCGCGAGATTCGGATTTTATATAAGCAGCTGCGCGTCGCCGCCATTTTCACTCGTGCATTGGAAATGTTAGGGAGAGGACGTGGCTGGCGTCCTCTCCGTTTATTAATGTTGATGCAAATATTTGTGCTTATTGCTTAATTGTGGGGACTGCGGAGCAGCTGTATTATATAGGAGGAGTACAGTGCAGAGTTTTGCTGACAGTGACCACCAGTATATGTTGTCTTCCTGAAAAACACTCCATATCTGTGCTCAGTGTGCTGCATATATCTGTGCTCACACTGCTTAATTGTGGGGACTGGGGAGCAGCTGTATTATATAGGAGGAGTACAGTGCAGAGTTTTGCTGACAGTGACCACCAGTATACGTTGTCTGCCTGAAAAACACTCCATATCTGTGCTCAGTGTGCTGCATATATCTGTGCTCACACTGCTTTATTGTGGGGACTGGGAACCACCAGTATATTATATAGGAGGAGTACAGTGCAGAGTTTTGCTGACAGTGACCACCAGTATACGTTGTCTGCCTGAAAAACACTCCATATCTGTGCTCAGTGTGCTGCATATATCTGTGCTCACACTGCTTTATTGTGGGGACTGGGGACCAGCAGTATTATATAGGAGGAGTACAGTGCAGAGTTTTGCTGACAGTGACCACCAGTATACGTTGTCTGCCTGAAAAACACTCCATATCTGTGCTCAGTGTGCTGCATATATCTGTGCTCACACTGCTTTATTGTGGGGACTGGGGACCACCAGTATATTATATAGGAGGAGTACAGTGCAGAGTTTTGCTGACAGTGACCACCAGTATACGTTGTCTGCCTGAAAAACACTCCATATCTGTGCTCAGTGTGCTGCATATATCTGTGCTCACACTGCTTTATTGTGGGGACTGGGGACCAGCAGTATTATATAGGAGGAGTACAGTGCAGAGTTTTGCTGACAGTGACCACCAGTATACGTTGTCTGCCTGAAAAACACTCCATATCTGTGCTCAGTGTGCTGCATATATCTGTGCTCACACTGCTTTATTGTGGGGACTGGGGACCACCAGTATATTATATAGGAGGAGTACAGTGCAGAGTTTTGCTGACAGTGACCACCAGTATACGTTGTCTGCCTGAAAAACACTCCATATCTGTGCTCAGTGTGCTGCATATATCTGTGCTCACACTGCTTTATTGTGGGGACTGGGGACCACCAGTATATTATATAGGAGGAGTACAGTGCAGAGTTTTGCTGACCAGTGACCACCAGTATACGTTGTCTGCCTGAAAAACACTCCATATCTGTGCTCAGTGTGCTGCATATATCTGTGCTCACACTGCTTTATTGTGGGGACTGGGGACCACCAGTATATTATATAGGAGGAGTACAGTGCAGAGTTTTGCTGACCAGTGACCACCAGTATACGTTGTCTGCCTGAAAAACACTCCATATCTGTGCTCAGTGTGCTGCATATATCTGTGCTCATACTGCTTTATTGTGGGGACTGGGGACCAGCAGTATTATATAGGAGGAGTACAGTGCAGAGTTTTGCTGACAGTGACCACCAGTATATATAGCAGTACGGTACGGAAGGCCACTGCTCTACCTACCTCTGTGTCGTCAAGTATACTATCCATCTAGATTCTATACCTGTGGTGCATTTTAGTTTTGCAGTTTGCTGACAGTGACCACCAGTATATATAGCAGTACGGTACGGAAGGCCACTGCTCTACCTACCTCTGTGTCGTCAAGTATACTATCCATCTAGATTCTATACCTGTGGTGCATTTTAGATTTGCAGTTTGCTGACAGTGACCACCAGTATATATAGCAGTACGGTACGGAAGGCCACTGCTCTACCTACCTCTGTGTCGTCAAGTATACTATCCATCCATACCTGTGGTACATTTCAGTTGTGCGCAGTATATATAGTAGTAGGCCATTGCTATTGATAGTTACTGGCATATAAATCCACACATTAAAAAATGGAGAACAAAAATGTGGAGGTTAAAATAGGGAAAGATCAAGATCCACTTCCACCTCGTGCTGAAGCTGCTGCCACTAGTCATGGCCGAGACGATGAAATGCCATCAACGTCGTCTGCCAAGGCCGATGCCCAATGTCATAGTAGAGAGCATGTAAAATCCAAAAAACAAAAGTTCAGTAAAATGACCCAAAAATCAAAATTGAAAGCGTCTGATGAGAAGCGTAAACTTGCCAATATGCCATTTACGACACGGAGTGGCAAGGAACGGCTGAGGCCCTGGCCTATGTTCATGGCTAGTGGTTCAGATTCACATGAGGATGGAAGCACTCATCCTTTCGCTAGAAAACTGCAATGCCACTCCTAGATGGGCCAGGTGTTTGTGTCGGCCACTTGTGTCGCTTAGCTTAGTCACACAGCGACCTTGGTGCACCTCTTTTTTTCTTTGCATCATGTGCTGTTTGGGGACAATTTTTTTGAAGTGCCATCCTGCCTGACACTGCAGTGCCACTCCTAGATGGGCCAGGTGTTTGTGTCGGTCACTTGTGTCGCTTAGCTTAGTCACACAGCGACCTTGGTGCGCCTCTTTTTTTCTTTGCATCATGTGCTGTTTGGGGACAATTTTTTTGAAGTGCCATCCTGTCTGACACTGCAGTGCCACTCCTAGATGGGCCAGGTGTTTGTGTCGGCCACTTGTGTCGCTTAGCTTAGTCACACAGCGACCTTGGTGCGCCTCTTTTTTTCTTTGCATCATGTGCTGTTTGGGGACAATTTTTTTGAAGTGCCATCCTGCCTGACACTGCAGTGCCACTCCTAGATTGGCCAGGTGTTTGTGTCGGCCACTTGGGTCGCTTAGCTTAGCCATCCAGCGACCTCGGTGCAAATTTTAGGACTAAAAATAATATTGTGAGGTGTGAGGTGTTCAGAATAGACTGAAAATGAGTGGAAATTATGGTTATTGAGGTTAATAATACTATGGGATCAAAATGACCCCCAAATTCTATGATTTAAGCTGTTTTTGAGTGTTTTTTGTAAAAAAACACCCGAATCCAAAACACACCCGAATCCGACAAAAAATTTTCAGGGAGGTTTTGCCAAAACGCGTCCGAATCCAAAACACGGCCGTGGAACCGAATCCAAAACCAAAACACAAAACCCGAAAAATTTCCGGTGCACATCACTAGTATATATATATATATATATATATGTGATAATCTGAAGGTGTTATAGAATGTTTGTGGGTTAGTTCGCTCGGGTTTCTTCTGAGGTAAGTATCAGGTAAGGTTTTGACAGATGTGTAAAATTTACCTTATGTTCTTTCTCTCTTTACAGGTTCTTCCTAGTTCTGCGTCCGAGTTCCTTCAAGTGTTAAACTCTGACCGAAGTATTCTTTTAATGAATCTCCCCTTTGGGAAATGAATGTAGCACAACTATGACTAAATGTATACACTTTACAATAATGGAAGACGGCTACATTAAAGGCAAATGATTTATTGAACTGGATTCAGGAACACCGTGATCCTCTTTATCACGGTTACTGGAAAGGACTAAATAAAGGTTAGTTCCCTAACACAACCAAATATCAATAAAGCACAACTTATACCAGTATACAGTATTACCACGCTTGCATATTATAAGGCTTTTCCCGTACAACCCTTAGTGTTCCCGTAAGTCTACCCCAGTTCAGCTGAGCGCTCTCTCGTTGGTGCACATAAACTAGTCTAATGGTTAAATTATACTCCCCGTTGTCAATCGCTTCCTGTCGTGTATTATCAGCTGGTCTTCCTAAAAGATACAGGATACTTATCAATTTCCTGTCCTGTTTCCTATTACTAGTTTTGTAATCCACTGGAAAAATTGACAGTCACAATGTGTCTCCGATCCATATGTAACTAGTTCAATAGCAACAGTATCTTTCCTATGGGAGTATGCCTTCCTTGTTAGCGATTAACAATTTTGCCTCAGCTGTCTGTCCTCGCAGGTATTGACTATAGGTTAGTATGATTTCTGGGTCGCGGAATTCGTTACCGCTTGCCAGCTGTAGAAACTACTCTAGAGGGGAGGGCTGTTCCTTCTTGTATTATTAACCTCAATTAATTAGGATAATTGCGATGTAAAATGTCAGAGTCCGATGTCACCTCCGTGGTTTTTGGGGAAAATCTCTGTGTGAAGTGTAGGGTCGGAGTAGAGATAGACGGGCACTGACTTGCAATATTGACAGTTTCACCGCTCACTTATTTTACACAGAGGTACGGAGCGTTGGTGTAGGAGCTTTCGGCACCATATCTATCATAGAATTGGGCGGTGATGTGTGAAGGGTATCTATGGCACTATTGTTTCTCCAACTGCATTGACCATATTTTAATAGTTATCAGAGGTGTAAAGGGAGATGGCCAACTATACTGTAGCGTTTGGCAGTTCACCCTGACTGCACGGATTTTCCTTCCCTCTCTTTCTTATTGGGGTACGCCTCCACTGTGGGCTAATTACTATTCACTTCCCCGCTCAATCAATCCTCCCCTAGGGCAGATCTCCACTGTAGTGGGTGGGTGTAGTTTGCCCCGTCACTCACTAGTATATGGGCGGATCTCTCCATCTGCGTCCCGGCTCTCTGGACGCCGGACGCCGGCTTCCTGCTGCCTCCGCTCCGCTCGCCAGGATCCCGTACTGCTCAACAGCGGTAAGACCCTGACAGGGATCCTACTCTGGGTGTCAGCTGGCCGGTCTCTCAGTCAGCTCCTTTCCTCAACGCGCTCCCGGTCTCTCCGTCCTTCCCTCTCTTTGCCTCCTGCGTCAGAACCACCGTTGCCCTCCAACAGCTTCCCCTTTTATTCCCTCGCTGCTCTTCCCCGTATGTGTCCCGCCAGCAGCGCGGGGACACACCGTCCGTCTCGTCTCTCTCCTCTGGGTCTATATGACCTCCAGGTACCCCTCCGGGCGCACTGCTCTATATTGTCCTGTTCCCTACATCTGGCTGCTTTTACACCGTGATACCTCTATTTTTATCACAGTCAAGGGTCTCAAATCCCGGGTATCACATATATATATATATATATATATATATATATAATACCTCCAAGTGCGGCACTCCTGTATACTAGAATTGATTTTCTAGTGTCCAGGAGTGCCGCACTTGGAGGTATCGGACCAGTAACAATAGTACATGAAGAGCCGGACCACAGTGGGGTAAAAAAGCATTTGGACAGCCACCAATTGTGCAAGTTGACCCACTTAAAAAGATGAGAGAGGTCTGTAATTTCCATCATAGGTACACTTCAACTGTGAGAGACAGAATCTGACAAAAAAAAAAAAAGGAAATCACATTGTATGATTTTTTTAACAATTTACTTGTATATTCTAGTGGAAAATAAATATTTGGACACCTACCAAGCAGCAAGATTTCTGGCTCTCACAGCCCTGTTACTTCTTCTTTAAGAAGCTCCTCTATCCTCCACTCGTTACCGGTATTAATCACACCTTTTTGAACTGGTCATCTGTATAAAAGACACCTGTCCACACCCTCAAACAGCCAGACTGCTACCTCTCCACCATGGCCATGACCAGAGAGCTGTCTGAGGACACCAGGGATAAAATTGTAGAGCTGCACAAGGCTGGGATGAGCTACTCGACAATAGGCAAGCAGCTTGGTGAGATCAACTGTTGGCGCAATTCTTAAAAATGGAAGAAATACAAGATCACTGAAAATCTCCCTCAACCTGGGGCTCCATGCAAGATCTCACCTCGTGGGGTATCAATGATCTTGAGAACGGTGAGGAATCAGCTCAGAACTACACAGGGGAACCTGGTCAATGACCTCAAGAGAGCTGGGACCACAGTCAAAAAGGTTACCATTAGTAACACACTACATCGTCATGGATTGAAATCCTGCAGAGCCCGAAAGGGCCCCCTGCTTAAGCCAGCACATGTCCAGGCCTGTCTAAAGTTTGCCAGTGACCATCTGGATAATCCAGAGGAGGATTGGGAGAATGTAATGTGGTCAGATGAGAGCAAAATCAAACTTTTTGTTTTAAACTCCACTCGCCATGTTTGGAGGGAGAAGAATGATGAACACCATACCCTCTGTGAAGCATGGGAGTGGAAACATCATGCTTTGGGTCAGCTTTTTTGCAAAGGGGACAGGACGACTGATCCGTATTAAGGATAGGATGAATGGGGCCATGTATCGTGAGATTTTGGGCAAAACCTCCTTCCCTCAGTAAAAGCATTGAAGATGGAACGTGGCTGGGTCTTCCAGCATGAAAATGACCCCAAACACACCGCCCGGGCAACTAAGGGGTGGCTCCGTAAGAAGCATTCCAAGGTCCTGGAGTGGCCTAGCCAGTCCCCAGACCTCAACCCAATAGAAAATCTGTGGAGGGAGTTGAAAGTTCGTGTTGCCTGGCGACAGCCCCAAAACATGACCGATCTAGAGAAGAGCTGCATGGAAAAGTGGGCCAAAATACCTGCTACAGTGTGTGCAAACCTGGTCAAGAACTACAGGAATCGTTTGACCTCTGTAATTGCCAACCGAGGTTATATTACAAAGTATTGAGTTAAACTTTTTGATTGTCCAAATATTTATTTTCCGCAAGAATATACAAATAAATTGTTTCAAAATCATACAATGTGATCTCCTAGTTTTTTTCCCTTCAGATTCTGTCTCTCACAGTTGAAGTGTACCTATGATGGAAGTTACAGACCTCTCATCTTTTTAAGTGGGTCAATTTGCACAATCGGTGGCTGTCCAGATACTTTTTTTGCTCTAATAAATAAATATATATATATATATGTAAGGCAGGGGAAAAGAACAGGCGCCATATGGTGTAGTATTTAGGAATAAATGGAGTGATATGTATGTGAATAAAATATAAGTACCGGATAGATTCTTGAGATTAAGCCTGTATATCTCAGATAATTCTTTGTGGCTGTTTCCCCACCAGATAAATTCTTGAGATTTAAGCCTGTATATCTCGGACAATTCTTTGTGGCTGTTCCCCACCTAGGAAATAAAGATCATCGCCATATGGTGTAGTAACCTCAGGTATATCTTGGGGTGCCCCCCCCTTTCTATTTTAAGCGTACCAGATGGAAAATTCAATAAAACATGTAGGATATATATATATCCATGTAGAACAAGTCGGTCCAGTGATGTGTGATAGCTTGAATCAATCGTCTGCTACTGCCTTATATATTATCAATAAAGTATTTAATCATTAACAATAATAATACACAAATTCAAAAATAAAATAAATCATAAATCTTAGCTGATTGATATAGGCAGTAGATAGGTCAGTCTCAACGCGTTTCGCCTCCAGGGCTTCCTCAGGAGAATACATCATGTCAGAAAGTGCACATATTTATACTACTTTCAGTTTCATTTTCGACTGCACTTCCGGTTCGCGTCATTTCCGGAACCGGAAGTGCTTGGTCCGACTTATAAAAGTATACAAAGCATCATATATGTTATTTAACCCATATCCATATGTTACATTGGTGGTACAGTGAAATAATAAAGGGTAATCTAATGGTTGCAGAGCGCCACGGACACACAATACATGTGCTCCGTGAGCTCCGTGAAACCGGAAGTGACGCGGCCGCGTCACTTCCGGTTTTAGACTGGAGAGCCACATGCGTTCCAGCAATAACATCCTGTTAGTGGTTGGCACAGTGGTTGGCGGAAGTAACTCCAATGCAGTAAAACTGATTTAGAAGCAGAATAGTAAAGTCCATTATCATTAATATTGCTCCGCAGCATACTTATACATGATAAATTACATAAATAGATAAATAAGTAATACAGAAGTGCTAGATTAATATATATATATATGAAATATGCCAATTTTAAAAAATATATATAAAAATAAAAATATAACATCCTGTTAGTGGTTGGCACAGTGGTTGGCGGAAGTAACTCCAATGCAGTAAAACTGATTTAGAAGCAGAATAGTAAAGTCCATTATCATTAATATTGCTCCGCAGCATACTTATACATGATAAATTACATAAATAAATAAATAAGTAATACAGAATTGCTAGATTAATATATATATATATGAGAAATATGCCAGTTTTAAAAAATATATAAAAATAAAAATATATATAAAAATATATATAAAAATACATATAAAAATATATATAAAAATATATATAAATATATAAATACATATAGAGATAAAAACAGTTAAAACATATTCCATGATCCCAGGTATATTTCTTATGTGATGTGAAATAAAAAACGTGATCTTTCATAATAAAAATAGATAAATAAATGATTAATTAAATAAATAAATTAATTAATTACAGGGAAGATCAAGCACACTAATTTTGGGAAATACAAAGGGAGCTGTTTCTCGGCGAGCTCATGGTTCAGATATGAGGCTTAAGTGTGTCTCATAGAAAGGGGGCAATCTCGTAGCCTTCATTATGGCCGCGAGGTTGGAGGGTATTTAGAGTAAAAATCCAATACATTTCCCTCTGGGATAGTTTTTTTAGGAGATCCCCTCCTCTAGGTCCTAATGTAACATGTTCGATGGCTCTGAAAGTAAATGTATCCAGGCAGGAGTTGTGGGATTCGGTAAAATGTCTGGAGAGTGGATGACTTTCAATTTTGTTTTTGATATTACGTACATGTTCTTGGATTCGAAGTTTCAGAAGTCTTTTAGTCTTTCCCACATACTTACGATGGCATCCACACTCTATCACGTATATAACTGAAGACGTGTTGCAATTAACAAAGTCCTTCATATTAAATTCTTTGGTTTGGTCAGAATTAAAAAAGGATCGCCTATTCGGGTGGACGAATTTACACATAATGCAGTGTCCGCATTTATACATGCCCTTACATCTGGGAAGACTCGTAGTAGTGGTCCCCTTGCTTCTAATCATGCTTGGAGCCAGGATTTCCTTGATATTCTGGGATTTTCTGAATAGGACTTGTGGGCGTTCTGGTAGGATTTCTCTCAGCACAGGATCCAATTTTAGAACATGCCAGTGTTTTGAAAAAGACTTTCTAATTCGATTCTCTTCACAACTGTATTGTGTGATGAATGGTACTGCGTGGTTCCTAGTTGTTTCTTTCTTCTTTGGATGAATGAGGGTTTTTCTGTCCAGTGCTTCGCCCCGATCTATTGCCTCTTTAATGATCTTTTCCGGATAACCCCTTTCTCTGAATCTATCTGCATAGATTAGGGATTGTTCTGTGTATGTTTCGTTCGTCGTGCAGTTTCTTCGTAACCTATACATAGTTGAGAATGGAATGTTGTTTTTCCATTTAATAGCATGACTGCTATTATAATGTAAATAGCTGTTAGTGTCGACAGTTTTTATAAAGTTCTTTGTGACTACTTGCTCTCCGTCGTGGCTTAGGATCAGGTCCAAAAACTCAATGTGACTTTTGTTGGTTGTACTCGTAAATTTCAGGTTAAAATCATTAATACCGATATATTCCATAAAACCTTTAAAACTCTCTAGATCGCCATCCCAGACCATGATAATGTCGTCTATGTACCTTTTATAAAAACATATATTCTCTTTGAATGTAGCATTGTTGTAAATGAACCTTTGTTCCCACATACCCATTAAAATATTGGCATAACTAGGGGCAAAAACTGTCCCCATCGCGGTGCCACAGACTTGTAAAAAGAATGTATCTTGAAATTTAAAATAATTGTGGGTTAAAATGAATTGGATAAGGGAACATATAAATTCACAGTGATCCTGGGTGATCTTTGGATCGGTCTCCAATTTGTCTCGGCATGCTTCTATTCCCTTGTCATGGGTAATACTGGTATAAAGAGCTTGTACGTCGATAGTGGTCCATAGGTACGTATCTTTCCACTGGAAAGCTTCAAAGTGGTTTAGGACACTGGTGGTGTCCTTCAGGTACGAAGGCAAACCCTGAACAAGCGGTTTCAAAAAAATATCCACGTACTCTGAGAGATGTGACGTTAATGAGTCAATGCCGGCAATGATCGGTCTCCCTGGTGGACAGTCCAGTTGTTTATGTATTTTCGGCAGGTGATAAAAAATTGGAATAATGGGGTTGTGGTTCATGAGGTACTGGAATTCATCTTTAGTAATTAGATGTTTACGTAATCCCTCGACGAGGATTAATCTCAGTTCCTCTGTGAATCCCTCTGTAGGGTCTTTAGGTTGTTTCTTATATGATGCAGTATCATTGAGGAGTCTCTGTGCTTCCTTTAGGTAATCATCTTTGTCTTGTATGACCAGGCCTCCTCCTTTATCCGCCGGTCTGAGGATGATCTTGTCTAGATCTTGTAGTTCTTTCATGGCATGTTTCTCTGAATTGCTGAGATTGGATTTCTTCACATGAGGGGTATCTCCTTCAATTAGATCCCTTTTGACCAGGTCATAAAAAGTATTAATGTAGGATCCTTTGGATTCCAGTGGATAAAACTTTGATGTAGGTTTTAATCCAGATTTTGATGTATTAAAATTCGTCTGGATAGCTGTGTCTTGTCTGGCAAAATGTCGCTTAAGAGTGAGGTTGCGGACATACTTGTTTAGATCAATGAAAGTCTGAAATTTGTCTGGCTTTTTTGATGGTGCAAATGTTATACCCTTGCCGAGTAATGCAATCTGTGGCTGCGATAAAACATGGGAGGATAGATTGAATATACCTTTTTCTTTTGGGTTCATTATTTGTTGTATTTTTTTCTTGGATTTCCGTTTTCTTCCTCCTCGTTTTCCTCGTCTTGTAATCTTCGTTTTAAGGGTGAAGCTGTATGAATACTTTCCCTTATTCTTCCCTGTTGATCCTTGTCCCTGTACGGTCTCTGTTGTCTTCTCTCTAAAAAATGGTGGTTGTCCTCATTATTCATGTTGCTTGTAGTAGGCACTTCTAAGGGCAGGTAACGATTCTCTGTTCGCACGGTTTCTTGCTTGGATCTAAATCCGGGTTTATGATAGGAACCTGATCTGTTCCTGGGATTATTATCCCTAGACCAATCCCTGGAACGATGTGGAATTCTTCCCCTGTTTTGTGGGGGGATTCTTGACCAATTTTTGACTTTGTTGTTTTCATAGTCCTTTTTATCTCTCATGAACTTATGTTCCTTATTTTTGATCACTTCTTCCTCTATTTTCTCCAATTTTTTGTTAAGGACTTTTTCATTAATAGTATACTCCTCACTGTCTTTAAATTTGCTTAAAATTGAGTCTTTATTCTTCAGAGTTTCTTCAATAGTAACCAATTCTGAGCGTTTTTCTTTGACAATCAGTTTCATGAGGTTCACGGAACACTCATGTATGATTTTATCCCATTCATTCATAAAATCCGCTCTATCTGTACCAAACGTAGGGTTTTTATTTATTCTCAGGCCTCTCGGGACTCTGTCAACCTTGAGGTAATGCTCCAGTCCCTTAATGTCCCACCATACCCTGATCTCCTTGACAAGGGTTTTCTCGATATCCCAAAATAGGGAGTCAATATTATCATTAGTAGGTATATTGCTAGAGGTTTTTTTCTCATCAAAAACTCTTTGGCAGAGATCTGATCTTTTTTTGGTCAGGCCACATAAACGCAACATTTTTTACAAAATAATGTTAAATTGAAATAGTACTATGATATATACTTAAACACTTCAAAATTGAACAGAGACAGCAGCTCCAACCTAGAATACCAAGAAATGTGAAAAGAGTTTTTTTAGGTCGGTGCGCTTAATCACACGTTCAAATGTTTACTGTAGAGCAATTGGTCGTCAGAAAGTTCTGCTATTTCTTAGGTTAAGTCAGTCGTAGACACTCCGTTAAAGGACACCTCCCAAGCTTCTTTGGAGGCTGCACCGTTCTTCAAAAATGACTTGGGTATGTTCAGTCATGCAATTCTGTAAGGCAGGGGAAAAGAACAGGCGCCATATGGTGTAGTATTTAGGAATAAATGGAGTGATATGTATGTGAATAAAATATAAGTACCGGATAGATTCTTGAGATTAAGCCTGTATATCTCAGATAATTCTTTGTGGCTGTTTCCCCACCAGATAAATTCTTGAGATTTAAGCCTGTATATCTCGGACAATTCTTTGTGGCTGTTCCCCACCTAGGAAATAAAGATCATCGCCATATGGTGTAGTAACCTCAGGTATATCTTGGGGTGCCCCCCCCTTTCTATTTTAAGCGTACCAGATGGAAAATTCAATAAAACATGTAGGATATATATATATCCATGTAGAACAAGTCGGTCCAGTGATGTGTGATAGCTTGAATCAATCGTCTGCTACTGCCTTATATATTATCAATAAAGTATTTAATCATTAACAATAATAATACACAAATTCAAAAATAAAATAAATCATAAATCTTAGCTGATTGATATAGGCAGTAGATAGGTCAGTCTCAACGCGTTTCGCCTCCAGGGCTTCCTCAGGAGAATACATCATGTCAGAAAGTGCACATATTTATACTACTTTCAGTTTCATTTTCGACTGCACTTCCGGTTCGCGTCATTTCCGGAACCGGAAGTGCTTGGTCCGACTTATAAAAGTATACAAAGCATCATATATGTTATTTAACCCATATCCATATGTTACATTGGTGGTACAGTGAAATAATAAAGGGTAATCTAATGGTTGCAGAGCGCCACGGACACACAATACATGTGCGCCGTGAGCTCCGTGAAATCATACATGAGTGTTCCGTGAACCTCATGAAACTGATTGTCAAAGAAAAACGCTCAGAATTGGTTACTATTGAAGAAACTCTGAAGAATAAAGACTCAATTTTAAGCAAATTTAAAGACAGTGAGGAGTATACTATTAATGAAAAAGTCCTTAACAAAAAATTGGAGAAAATAGAGGAAGAAGTGATCAAAAATAAGGAACATAAGTTCATGAGAGATAAAAAGGACTATGAAAACAACAAAGTCAAAAATTGGTCAAGAATCCCCCCACAAAACAGGGGAAGAATTCCACATCGTTCCAGGGATTGGTCTAGGGATAATAATCCCAGGAACAGATCAGGTTCCTATCATAAACCCGGATTTAGATCCAAGCAAGAAACCGTGCGAACAGAGAATCGTTACCTGCCCTTAGAAGTGCCTACTACAAGCAACATGAATAATGAGGACAACCACCATTTTTTAGAGAGAAGACAACAGAGACCGTACAGGGACAAGGATCAACAGGGAAGAATAAGGGAAAGTATTCATACAGCTTCACCCTTAAAACGAAGATTACAAGACGAGGAAAACGAGGAGGAAGAAAACGGAAATCCAAGAAAAAAATACAACAAATAATGAACCCAAAAGAAAAAGGTATATTCAATCTATCCTCCCATGTTTTATCGCAGCCACAGATTGCATTACTCGGCAAGGGTATAACATTTGCACCATCAAAAAAGCCAGACAAATTTCAGACTTTCATTGATCTAAACAAGTATGTCCGCAACCTCACTCTTAAGCGACATTTTGCCAGACAAGACACAGCTATCCAGACGAATTTTAATACATCAAAATCTGGATTAAAACCTACATCAAAGTTTTATCCACTGGAATCCAAAGGATCCTACATTAATACTTTTTATGACCTGGTCAAAAGGGATCTAATTGAAGGAGATACCCCTCATGTGAAGAAATCCAATCTCAGCAATTCAGAGAAACATGCCATGAAAGAACTACAAGATCTAGACAAGATCATCCTCAGACCGGCGGATAAAGGAGGAGGCCTGGTCATACAAGGCAAAGATGATTACCTAAAGGAAGCACAGAGACTCCTCAATGATACTGCATCATATAAGAAACAACCTAAAGACCCTACAGAGGGATTCACAGAGGAACTGAGATTAATCCTCGTCGAGGGATTACGTAAACATCTAATTACTAAAGATGAATTCCAGTACCTCATGAACCACAACCCCATTATTCCAATTTTTTATCACCTGCCGAAAATACATAAACAACTGGACTGTCCACCAGGGAGACCGATCATTGCCGGCATTGACTCATTAACGTCACATCTCTCAGAGTACGTGGATATTTTTTTGAAACCGCTTGTTCAGGGTTTGCCTTCGTACCTGAAGGACACCACCAGTGTCCTAAACCACTTTGAAGCTTTCCAGTGGAAAGATACGTACCTATGGACCACTATCGACGTACAAGCTCTTTATACCAGTATTACCCATGACAAGGGAATAGAAGCATGCCGAGACAAATTGGAGACCGATCCAAAGATCACCCAGGATCACTGTGAATTTATATGTTCCCTTATCCAATTCATTTTAACCCACAATTATTTTAAATTTCAAGATACATTCTTTTTACAAGTCTGTGGCACCGCGATGGGGACAGTTTTTGCCCCTAGTTATGCCAATATTTTAATGGGTATGTGGGAACAAAGGTTCATTTACAACAATGCTACATTCAAAGAGAATATATGTTTTTATAAAAGGTACATAGACGACATTATCATGGTCTGGGATGGCGATCTAGAGAGTTTTAAAGGTTTTATGGAATATATCGGTATTAATGATTTTAACCTGAAATTTACGAGTACAACCAACAAAAGTCACATTGAGTTTTTGGACCTGATCCTAAGCCACGACGGAGAGCAAGTAGTCACAAAGAACTTTATAAAAACTGTCGACACTAACAGCTATTTACATTATAATAGCAGTCATGCTATTAAATGGAAAAACAACATTCCATTCTCAACTATGTATAGGTTACGAAGAAACTGCACGACGAACGAAACATACACAGAACAATCCCTAATCTATGCAGATAGATTCAGAGAAAGGGGTTATCCGGAAAAGATCATTAAAGAGGCAATAGATCGGGGCGAAGCACTGGACAGAAAAACCCTCATTCATCCAAAGAAGAAAGAAACAACTAGGAACCACGCAGTACCATTCATCACACAATACAGTTGTGAAGAGAATCGAATTAGAAAGTCTTTTTCAAAACACTGGCATGTTCTAAAATTGGATCCTGTGCTGAGAGAAATCCTACCAGAACGCCCACAAGTCCTATTCAGAAAATCCCAGAATATCAAGGAAATCCTGGCTCCAAGCATGATTAGAAGCAAGGGGACCACTACTACGAGTCTTCCCAGATGTAAGGGCATGTATAAATGCGGACACTGCATTATGTGTAAATTCGTCCACCCGAATAGGCGATCCTTTTTTAATTCTGACCAAACCAAAGAATTTAATATGAAGGACTTTGTTAATTGCAACACGTCTTCAGTTATATACGTGATAGAGTGTGGATGCCATCGTAAGTATGTGGGAAAGACTAAAAGACTTCTGAAACTTCGAATCCAAGAACATGTACGTAATATCAAAAACAAAATTGAAAGTCATCCACTCTCCAGACATTTTACCGAATCCCACAACTCCTGCCTGGATACATTTACTTTCAGAGCCATCGAACATGTTACATTAGGACCTAGAGGAGGGGATCTCCTAAAAAAACTATCCCAGAGGGAAATGTATTGGATTTTTACTCTAAATACCCTCCAACCTCGCGGCCATAATGAAGGCTACGAGATTGCCCCCTTTCTATGAGACACACTTAAGCCTCATATCTGAACCATGAGCTCGCCGAGAAACAGCTCCCTTTGTATTTCCCAAAATTAGTGTGCTTGATCTTCCCTGTAATTAATTAATTTATTTATTTAATTAATCATTTATTTATCTATTTTTATTATGAAAGATCACGTTTTTTATTTCACATCACATAAGAAATATACCTGGGATCATGGAATATGTTTTAACTGTTTTTATCTCTATATGTATTTATATATTTATATATATTTTTATATATATTTTTATATGTATTTTTATATATATTTTTATATATATTTTTATTTTTATATATTTTTTAAAACTGGCATATTTCTCATATATATATATATTAATCTAGCAATTCTGTATTACTTATTTATTTATTTATGTAATTTATCATGTATAAGTATGCTGCGGAGCAATATTAATGATAATGGACTTTACTATTCTGCTTCTAAATCAGTTTTACTGCATTGGAGTTACTTCCGCCAACCACTGTGCCAACCACTAACAGGATGTTATATTTTTATTTTTATATATATTTTTTAAAATTGGCATATTTCATATATATATATATTAATCTAGCACTTCTGTATTACTTATTTATCTATTTATGTAATTTATCATGTATAAGTATGCTGCGGAGCAATATTAATGATAATGGACTTTACTATTCTGCTTCTAAATCAGTTTTACTGCATTGGAGTTACTTCCGCCAACCACTGTGCCAACCACTAACAGGATGTTATTGCTGGAACGCATGTGGCTCTCCAGTCTAAAACCGGAAGTGACGCGGCCGCGTCACTTCCGGTTTCACGGAGCTCACGGAGCACATGTATTGTGTGTCCGTGGCGCTCTGCAACCATTAGATTACCCTTTATTATTTCACTGTACCACCAATGTAACATATGGATATGGGTTAAATAACATATATGATGCTTTGTATACTTTTATAAGTCGGACCAAGCACTTCCGGTTCCGGAAATGACGCGAACCGGAAGTGCAGTCGAAAATGAAACTGAAAGTAGTATAAATATGTGCACTTTCTGACATGATGTATTCTCCTGAGGAAGCCCTGGAGGCGAAACGCGTTGAGACTGACCTATCTACTGCCTATATCAATCAGCTAAGATTTATGATTTATTTTATTTTTGAATTTGTGTATTATTATTGTTAATGATTAAATACTTTATTGATAATATATAAGGCAGTAGCAGACGATTGATTCAAGCTATCACACATCACTGGACCGACTTGTTCTACATGGATATATATATATCCTACATGTTTTATTGAATTTTCCATCTGGTACGCTTAAAATAGAAAGGGGGGGGCACCCCAAGATATACCTGAGGTTACTACACCATATGGCGATGATCTTTATTTCCTAGGTGGGGAACAGCCACAAAGAATTGTCCGAGATATACAGGCTTAAATCTCAAGAATTTATCTGGTGGGGAAACAGCCACAAAGAATTATCTGAGATATACAGGCTTAATCTCAAGAATCTATCCGGTACTTATTTTTTATTCACATACATATCACTCCATTTATTCCTAAATACTACACCATATGGCGCCTGTTCTTTTCCCCTGCCTTACAGAATTGCATGACTGAACATACCCAAGTCATTTTTGAAGAACGGTGCAGCCTCCAAAGAAGCTTGGGAGGTGTCCTTTAACGGAGTGTCTACGACTGACTTAACCTAAGAAATAGCAGAACTTTCTGACGACCAATTGCTCTACAGTAAACATTTGAACGTGTGATTAAGCGCACCGACCTAAAAAAACTCTTTTCATATATATATATATATATATATATATAGTGAGAACGGGAACAGCCGGCACTCATAGAGACTCTATGAAGTAACTTGACACAGCGCAGCAGCTATAGTCAACGTTTCAGGACAAAATCCTTTTATCAAGACCAACTGCATAATGAAAATATAAACATATAAATACATTACCAATCACCACGTGTGAACACCGTCCTCCGGTCTCCGGGACTCTCAGTGACGTCATGGGCGCGCGCCGGCGACCTGCATCCACGGGGGGCGGAGCCAATGTGAAGTGTACCCATCACCATGGAAACCCGGCTGTACATGCCTAACAATAGGAAAGCAATGAAAGTAAATGTATACAATACATACGGGTAACTGGGACAACCGGCGCAGAAACATAGTATATAATAAACCGGTCTAAATGTTTCATGAATGAGCAATAGGAACATAGATGAAAAAAGCAAATAGCGTGACACAAACTAACCGGTATAATGGGCACTATATGGTAACTGTTGTTGACGCTCAATAAACAATTAGGGAAATCATGTATATACCACAATATTCAAAAGGGCAACTAACAAGAGGCCCTACGAATAATTAAATGTGGATTACACATAAACTAGCAGTAGCCACAATAGGAACGATAACAAAGACACGCTGTGAAGTCACAGAAAACATGTATAGGAAAGAATCTTGTTCAAACCCAACAGTTTGACTGTTTGTAGGGTGTAGATCCAGCGTGCTTCTTTCTGTAAAAAAATTTTTCCACGATCTCCGCCCCTTTTGGATTCAGGCACTCCATCTATGATTTTATAGCGAATTGACGCTAGATTATGATGGCAGTCCCTAAAGTGGCGAGCCACTGGTTGATCGGAACCTTTCCCCTCCAGAGCTGCTCTGATACTTGATCGGTGGAGGGCTATCCTTTCCTTAAATTGGCAGATAGTTTTTCAAACGTAGAGGAGTCCGCATGGACATTTGATATAGTAAATAACAAAGCAACTAGAACACGTATATGGAGCTGTGATCGTGAATTTCTTACCCGATCTCGGGTGATAAAAAAACTGTCCCGTTTCCAGACAACGGCAGGTGGTGCAGCCCAAACACCTATAGTTGCCTGGTTTACGTGTGAGAAAATGCGTGGAGATCGTCTTGTTGAAATTGGAAATATCGTTGTGCACGTTAATGTCCTTGATATTTCTGCCTCTGTGGAAAGCTGGGAGAATGGACGTTTATTTAAAGGTTGGTAGTGCTTTATCACTTGAAATGATGGGCCAAATTCGCTTGGCTGAACTGACAGTGTGAACACTGTTAGTAGAAAAGTCCTGCGGCCACACTATGTGATCCCTGGAGTCCGTGAGGGCTCTTTTTTGGAGTAGATCCCTGCGATTCTTGGAAAGTACCTTTTCCTTGGCTTTTTTAAGATATTTGAGTTTATAACCCCTGACCAGAAACTTGCGTAACATCGTATCAATCTGATTGCTTGCATCCATGCTGTCACTGCAAATGCGGTAAATCCTGAGAAATTGGGAATAGGGTAAACCCCATTTCATGGCCGGGGGGTGATGACTATTGGCGTGTAAGGTAGTGTTCCTGTCAGTTTCTTTTACATAGAGAGTCGTGTGTAAGCAATGGTTGTGGTCTTGTATGACTGTCACGTCTAAATAATGAATGGTGTCAAAATCAGAAGAGAATGTGAATTTGATGGAGGTGTCTAATGAATTAACATGACACATAGCACTACTGAATTCCTCTTCTGTACCTGACCACAGGATGAAAATATCATCGATGTAGCGATGGTATGACTTAATCTTGCTCGACATCACTGGGTTTGTGAGAAACAGGTCCTTTTCTACCTCACACATGAACAGGTTAGCCAGGCTAGGAGCTACACAAGAACCCATGGCACACCCTGACTGTTGTTGATACAGTTTGCCATCAAAAATGAAATAATTGCGTTTCAAAGTGAGCTCTAAAAGCTGAATGAAGAAGTTAACATCTGGCCCAGTGTAACTCGTGTTGCCAGTAATACAACGTCTGATAGCCTCTATTCCCCGATGATGGGGGATATTGGTGTACAGGCTAACGACATCTAACGACATCTACTGTACACATGAGATATTTGTCCGGCAGCGGAGTGAGTGCCAGAATTTTAGTCAAAAAGGCAGTAGTGTCTTTAAGACAAGTCGCTTGTTCACTAACGATTGGCTGGAGGAACATCCAAATACTTGGAAATCGTGTAGTATAGTGAGTCACGTGCCGCAATAATGGGACGACCGTGAGGGCGTGTAGGGTTCTTGTGTAGCTTCGGGATAGTGTATAGCACTGGGATGACTGGCCAATCCTGAGTCAAAACCGCTTGCGTCTTAGGGTCAATCACATTAGTGACCACCGCTTCACTCAGTAATGCTTCTATTTCTGCTTTATACTTGACAGTTGGATCTTCAAGTAGCAGGTGATACGTGCGGGTATCCGCAAGTTGAGTATAGACCTCAGACTTATAGGCCATGAGGTCTTGTACCACAACACCCCCACCCTTATCTGCAGGGCGGATGACTATATCAGAATATGAACATAATGCCTTTAGAGCTTTATGCTCTGCAGCAGATAAATTGACACCACCTGTGGTGTTTGCTGGTTGAGACTCCTCATAGATGTTGTTCATGAAATTGATAAAGCATTTGATATTGGGATTGTGGGAAACTGGATCAAAGGTGGAGGGGTTGAATAGTGTGGGTACCTCAGGGGTCTTTTGTTGACTACCGGCAAAATGTTCTTTCAGACGTAATCTGCGTCCAAATTTATAAAGGTAAATTTTATTGCGAAAGACATCTGGATTATGCGTAGGGACATATGAGAGACCCTTATTAAGCACCGAAATTTCGTCCTGCGTGAGACTCCTAGATGACAAATTGAACACTAGGTTTTCTTGTTCACAGTCTTTTTGGATTTGGCGCGCCCACTGTCCGCTGCGCCGAGTGTACCTCCTTTTTTGGGGTTTCGCTGGCCCCTTGTTGTCACCCCCGCCGGGGGTTTTGAGGAGTTTTTTGACTGTTGGGCGCCTACACATTCCGTCTCACTGGAAGAAATGGCGCTGGAATTTTCAGTATCTGTGTTAAATTTTCTTTGGCGTCTAAATCTTGTTTTTTTACCACCGGTGGTATTGCGGTTGTATGCCCAGCTGTACACCAGATTTTCTTGATAATCTCTATCAACTGTGTTCCGCTTGGCTTTTTTAAATTCAATGAGGTCAGTCCTATATTTCGCCAGATCAGCCGTTAACTTATCGACAAGTGGTCGTGACGTGTCTAAATGGATCAGGTCACTGTGGGTCTGTTCAAAGCCGGCAATTTTTTCCTTGGCACAAGTCAACTCCCGACGAGATTCCTCTATCACTAGAAGGATTAAGTCGTATGAGCACTTGTTCAACACTGCCGCCCATCGTCTGCAAAATTCTGGATTGTGACGGCCAATCGTAGGGGTGTTGCGAATGCGAAATCCTCGCGGGATTTTTTTGTCGCGGTAATAGTCTGATAAGGTGACGCCGTGAAAATAGAAATCTATTTCACGTTTCTTTAATTTGTCCAATTGGAAAAAGACTTGTTCTGCTGTGTCTCCCCCGCAGGTGTCCTGGAATTCATCAGTAAACAGGATAGTGTCAGCCTCAGAATCGGTCAAGCTGAGGGCTTCTCCGACAGGCAATATGACATTATGGAAACCAGGCACTGCATCCGTGTTTGACATGTTCCAGCAACTTCAACCACAGAATAAAACCAAAAATGGTCCCAGAGCATGTAGAGTAGAATAGGGTGCCTTAATAACACATACTTGGAAGCAATCCGCTGTATAGTGACCCCTTGTGAGACCACATGCTGGTGCGGTTGGCCCTGGGTTCCTCCTAATGCAAGACAATGCTAGACCTCATGTGTCTGGAGTGTGTCAGCAGTTCCTAAAAGACGAAGACATTGATGCTATGGACTGGTCAGCCCGTTCCCCAGACCTGAATCCAATTGAGCACATCTGCGACATCATGTCTCGCTCCATCCACCAACAGACTGTCCAGGAGTTGGCGGATGCTTTAGTCCAGGTCTGGGAGGAGATCCCTCAGGAGACCATCCCCACCTCATCAGGCACATGCCCAGGCGTTGTAGGGAGGTCATACAGGCACGTGGAGGCCACACACACTACTAAGCCTCATTTTGACTTGTTTTAAGGACATTACATCAAAGTTGGATCAGCCTGTAGTATGTTTTTCCACTTTAATTTTGAGTGTGACTCCAAATCCAGACCTCCATGGGTTAATAAATTTGATTTCCATTGATAATTTTTGCGTGATTTTGTTGTCAGCACATTCAACTATGTAAAGAACAAAGTATTTTTTTTTTTTGAGCAGTGTATAGATATATATATATATATACATACATGAAAAGTATCTCTGTGGAGCGCACTTCTTTGACAAATTTATACAATTATTAGTCTAATAGAAACTTATGTTTCTGAATATATATAGAGGATGACCTTACACATTTAGACACCCATATTTTAAAACTCATATAACTTTTTATTATTAAAACAAAAAAGTCCAAATTCACATTTGCATTAAAAAATTATTTTACAAAGTAATGTTTGTCATTGGAAATACTGGCCCTCATTCCGAGTCGTTCGCTCGGTAATTTTCATCGCATCGCAGTGAAATTCCGCTTAGTACGCATGCGCAATATTCGCACTGCGACTGCGCCAAGTAATTTAACAATGAAGATAGTATTTTTACTCACGGCTTTTTCTTCGCTCCGGCGATCGTAGTGTGATTGACAGGAAATGGGTGTTACTGGGCGGAAACACGGCGTTTTATGGGCGTGTGGATAAAAACGCTACCGTTTCCGGAAAAAACGCAGGAGTGGCCGGAGAAACGGGGGAGTGTCTGAGCGAACGCTGGGTGTGTTTGTGACGTCAAACCAGGAACGATAAGCACTGAACTGATCGCAGATGCCGAGTAAGTCTGAAGCTACTCTGAAACTGCTAAGTAGTTTGTAATCGCAATATTGCGAATACATCGGTCGCAATTTAAAGAAGCTAAGATTCACTCCCAGTAGGCGGCGGCTTAGCGTGTGTAACTCTGCTAAAATCGCCTTGCGAGCGATCAACTCGGATTGATGACCACAGTTGTTTGTTAACTTGTGCTTTTAAAATGATAATAAAAATGCTTATCATTTTTTTATTTTTATTATCATTTTAAAAGCACAAAATGAACAAACAACAGTATTTCCAATGACAAACATTACTTTGTAAAATAATTTTTTAATGCAAATGTGAATTTGGACTTTTTTGTCTTAATAATAAAAAGTTATATGTGTTTTAAAATATGGGTATCTAAATGTGTAAGGTCATCCTCTCTTTATATATATTCAAGTTTCTATTAGACTAATAATTGTATAAATTTGTCAAAGAAGTGCGCTCCACAGAGATACTTTTCATGTATCTATCTCAGTATTGATCTCTGTCGACAAGGGATCCTTTCTCTGTGTTGAAGCTTGCCTATAAAATAAATAGTGTTAAACTAACTAACAAACTGATATAGAATAAGCAGTGGCGGAACTAGCGAGCGGTGGGCCCAGGTGCGACAAAATTCTTTGCCCCCCCCCCCCCATCCCATCCAAGTCCACCCCCTCACCCCTGGAGAGGATCTGGTGAGGGGGACCTGCTCAGGGCCAGAGAAATGGATACCTAGCAACAGTGCCGTAACTAGACATTTTAGCACTGTGTGCAAGAAACGGCATCGGAGCCCCACCCCTGCATGCAAAACAGGGGCAGTGCGCGCCGTAGGCGCGCGCTAAAATATATAGTGGCGTGGCTTCGTGGGGAAGGGGTGTGGCCACAAAATAATACCAATTCATAAAACGGTGCACAGTAGTCTCCATTATTCAAATTACGCCACACAGTAGCACCACTACACCAGGTAGAGACCCTTTTACACCTTACAGCGGACAGATTCCTCTTTTTACACATTACGGCAGACAGCGTGCACTTTTTACACATAGCGGCAGACAGCGTGCCCTTGTTACACATAGCGGCAGACAGCGTACACTTTTTACACATAACGGCAGACAGCGTGCCCTTGTTAAACATAGCGGCAGACAGCGTACACTTTTTACACATAACGGCAGACAGCGTACACTTTTTACACATTACGGCAGACAGCGTCCCCTTTTTACACATTACGGCAGACAGCGTCCCCTTTTTACACATTACGGCAGACAGCGTACACTTTTTACACATAACGGCAGACAGCGTACACTTTTTACACATAACGGCAGACAGCGTCCCCTTTTTACACATTACGGCAGACAGCGTGCCCTTGTTACACATTACGGCAGACAGCGTCCCCCTTTTTACACATTACGGCAGGCAGATTCCCCCTTTTTACACATTGCGGCAGGCAGATTCCCCATTTTTACACATAGCGGCAGGCAGATTCCCCATTTTTACCCATTGCGGCAGGCAGATTCCCCATTTTTACACATTGCGGCAGGCAGATTCCCCCTTTTTACACATAGCGGCAGGCAGATTCCCCATTTTTACACATAGCGACAGGCAGATTCCTCAGGGGGGCCCAGGGTACAGCTCCCCACCTTAATCTGCCTATGCTCTGTCGCTATTGCTGTAATTTTTGGAAGCCCTGAAGAATTAAAAGACCTGCTTAGCAACTACATTATCACATTACCCCAGTCATGTCATGTGGGCAGTAGCCTGATTTCAAGATTATCTCAAACTCTGCGACATCAGACTGTGTGTGCCATATACCATCACTAACAGACCGAGGGGGTCATTCAGACCTAATCGCACGCTGCACTTCTTCGCAGCCGTGTGATCGGGTCGGAACTGCGCATGCGCGGCGGCCGCATTGTGCAGGCGCATCGTTGCCCATTTTTACACATTGCGGCAGGCAGTCCCAAGAAAGAAAGAAAGAAAGAAAGAAAGAAAGAAAGAAAGAAAGAAAGAAAGAAAGAAGAATTATACCTCCCCTCCCCGCTGGCTCAGGCTCCTCGGTGCAGCTTGACGATTCCCGGGCAGTAGAGGAGGAGGAGGAGGGAGGTGGAGCGCACAGCCGCCCGGAGAAGAGAGGAGCAGCGGTACGGGAGAAGGAGGAGGAGGGAGGTGGAGGAGGGAGCCGCAGCAGCGCTGTGTTATTGGTGGAGGCGCTGCTGCCCCTCTGCTTCACTATAGGCTGTTCTCGGAAGACAGCCTATAGTGAAGCAGAGGGGCAGCAGCAGCAGCGCCTCCACCAGTAACAAAGCGCTGCTGCGGCTGCCTCCTCCACCTCCCTCCTCCTCCTTCCCCCGTACCGCTGCTCCTCTCCTCTCCGGGCGGCTGTGCGCTGTGGGCAGCGGTTGCCCGCAGCACACAGCGGCATGTAATGAGTCAGTTTGACTCATTACATGCTTTGGGCCCCTGGACAGAGGCGGGCCCCAGTGCAACGCACTGGTTGCACTGGCGGTAGTTCCGCCTTTGAGAATAAGCAAAAGAACAGTAGTTTTATATTAAGAGCGCATCAAGGAACTCCATTATCATACATATATATATATATATATATATATATTTATATATATATATATATATATATATATATATATAGCAGACAAAAAGAGGCGGCACTCCCGGTATTTTAAAGTAGAATTTTTTTTGTCTGCTATACATTTGAGACTCACTATCTCGCGGAGGGCACCCCAGGAAGCTATTGAATGGTGACGCTGCCCCATTGAGTGCCGGGTTGGATGTATATATATATATATATATATATATATATAGCAGACAGACAGGCGGCACTCAGAAATAATGACATGCAACAAGCAGGATAAAGCATGCTTTATCCTGCTTGTTGCATGTCATTATTTCTGAGTTCCGCCCGTCTGTCTGCTATTTTGGACCTTACAGCTATTGAGGTACCTAGGAGCGCACCAGGCAAGTAATCATTGTGAGTGAGGAGTGCTGCCACAACCATGGTATATATATATATATATATATATATATATTAGGCAATTTGTTAGTGGCGGCACTCACCGGTCTTATACATATTTGCTAAAAATATGGTGACAATGCATACAAACAAGCGCATCAAAAGAACGATTGCGTCATGGACCAACTGCGATGTATGGTCCTTTCACAAATGATTTCCAATGGACATCGCAGTTGGTCCATGACGCAATCGTTCTTTTGATGCGCTTGTTTGTATGTATTGTCACCATATTTTTTGCAATTGTTTGAACCTTTCTGGGTGGAGGTATTTTGGAGAGTTACCTCTGAGTGACCTTTACACACTACTGAGCTGTTAATCTAGTGCGCACTGATAATAGCTTCTATACCTTGGTCTTATACATAGGATTAAACCTCAAAATGTTTGTACTGTGCTGGTGGTAGTGCAGTGTATTTATTTGTATGTATAAGTCCGGTGAGTGCCGCCTCTAGCAAATGCCTGTCTAACTTCTTAAGGATGGCACCACAGCCGTTGTAACGTCTATCAGGAGTGCCGGGCTCTGCTGCAGATATATATATATATATATATATATATATGTGTGTGTATAATGTGCTCTACCTGGTGCAATGTGTATGACGTGCTCTGCCTGGCGCAAAGTGTATAATTTGCCCTACCTATTGCAATGTGTATAACGTGCTTTACCTGGTGCAATGTGTATAACGTGCTCTGCCTGGCACAAAGTGTATAATGTGCTCTACCTGGTGCAATGTGTATAATGTGCTCTGCCTGGCGCAGAGTGTATAACGTGCTCTACCCGGTGCAGTGTGTATAATGTGCTTTACCTGGTGCACTGTGTATAATGTGCTCTGCCTGGCGCAAAGTGTATAACAAGCTCTACCTGGCACAATGTGTATAACGTGCTTTACCCGCTGCAATATGTATAACGTGCTCTACCTGGTGCAATGTGTATAACGTGCTCTACCTGGTGCAATATGTATAACGTGCTCTACCTGGTGCAATGTGTATAACGTGCTCCACCTGGTGCAATGTGTATAACGTGCTCTACCTGGTGCAATGTGTATAACGTGCTATACCTGGTGCAATATGTATAATGTGCTCTACCTGGCGCAATGTGTATAATGTGCTCTACCTGGCGCAAAGTGTAGAACGTGCTCTACCTGGCGCAAAGTGCAAAACATGCTCTATCTGGCGCAGTGTGTATAGGAGGTTCTACCTGGTGCAATGTGTATAAGCGGCACTACTGTGTGGTGTAATGTGAATTGGCACTATTATGTGGCCACGCCCTTCCACATGAAGCCACGCCCCTACATTTTTGCTGCGCGCCTCTGGCGCGCACTTTCCTTGCAGGCTTTTACTCTAGCCTTCTGACCAGTAATCCCTCCTACCTGACAGACTCCACCCCCTCAACAGACCCCCCACCCCTATTAGGGCTGCTTCCCTAAATTTCCCCCGCTGGTTTTTTATCCCAATCTGCCCCTGAATGTCGACATGGTCAAAGTCGACATTATCACTATGTTGAGGAAAGAAAGAAAGAAAGAAAGAAAGAAAGAAAGAAAGAAAGAAAGAAAGAAAGAAAGAAAGAAAGAAAGAAAGAAAGAAAGAAAGTCAGATATATAGAGCTACACTTTAGATCAGCTCTTTGCTCTCATAGTCTGGGATGGCAGAGGAAAATGAAAAGGTCTTGTGTGGAGTCATCACACCAAGTACAGGATTGTTTTGAAGAGTCAATTGGAATCCCATCTTAGTTCAGCTCCAAGGAGTTTAAGCATCAATGCTGTTGTCATCTCTATTATTCATTTGATGATCTACATGGTCTCCTTGATGATCTCTGGCCTGACTTGCATAGTGTAGTAGCAAATCTGATATTCACTTACTGCAATAGACTCCGTGTCCTTGGGGTAAGTAGGGTCAAACTGGACTGACCTCTGACTATGGTGAGTGGTTCTTATCATGGTTGCCAGTAGGTGCTTTAATATTGGTTGTTGCTAATGCTTCTGACTTAAAGTAGCCACACACGCTTTCTCCACCACCGTCTACAATTTTTATTTCGATACCTCATTGCATCCAACACTTCTTAGATTGTAAACTCACTTGGGCATGGCCATATTTATCTTCTCGCATGTTAATTATTTGCTAGATAGAAAAATTTATAGTTATCAGACAGATGTACATACAAAAAGATAGACATGTACAAGATAGATAGATAGATAGATAGATAGATAGATAGATAGATAGATAGATTATAGAAAAGAATGCACTCAAAATGGATTTTAAAATAAAAGGTATCTTATGGAAAATAAATTTTGGCCCAGGACAGGTTCAGGAACCTAGTTCCTTATTATGTCATATTTAATGAGAGGTTCAGAAACTGAGTTCCTGCTGAAAAATAGCATTGGATACTGTAGATAGATACTGTACATGAGGTAGATATATAAAGATCAATATGAGATAGATAGATAGATAGATAGATAGATAGATAGATAGATAGATAGATAGATAGATAGATAGTTATGAGGTAGATAAATGGATAGATTGGAAAGAGATGTGTGATTGTTTCATTGATTGATTGATGAACAATGATAGATAGATAGATAGATAGATAGATAGATAGATAGATAGATAGATAGATAGATAGATAGATAGATAGATAGATGGATAGATACAGTAGAGGGAAAGACCAGCTACAATTTTTCCGCAGTCTCATTGCAAATAAGAGCTCTTGGATTGTAGGAAAATTTAGATAGATAGATAGATAGATAGATAGATAGATAGATAGATAGATAGATAGATAGATAGATCGGTATTTGGACACCTTGGTGATGCGTGAAATGTTTTCCCAGTGAATAGTGCACTCTGCACCTTATACTGTATGCGTTGTGGAGGTGGCTGAAAAGATCATATAATTGCTTCTTGCCTTCCTATAAATCTCACCTCTTTCTATTATTTGTTTCTTATTCCTTGATTCTTCGTTGTAACACTGCGTCTGAGCTGTCCTGTGAGTCACTTTATTACAGACACCAGCAGGATAAAGCAGGAAGATGAAAGTGACTAAAAATACATAGGAAAGGTTATATTTTTGTTAGCCCTGTTGAACAAAAGATGTAACAATTTACATTCTGTAGGTAAGCAGTGTTCTGGTTCAATTCTCTAATGAACTGGTTTACTGGGAGCATTACAAAGCAGCTAACAGTTTATTTGTGCACATCTCTTGCAGCCAGTCTCATAAGCAGAACTGTTCAAAGCCCATAGCAAGATTTTGAACAAGGTTTCTAATGCATCTACAAATCCGTCAAATTCATCACTGGCTCTGCTGGTCCACCTGATCCAGGGAGGCCCGCATTGGCTGCTGTCCAAACTACCACGCTAATTCTTCCCCCACATGCATCTATTCTTGCTTAGGATTTTATAGGAAAAGTCATGTACATCTAACTACAAAGGAAGGAGGGAGAACCTGGTACAGGCTATCGGGCCCAGAGATTAGGACGCAGGATCTTTGTTTAGCATCTTGGTAGTCTTGGTAGCCAGGTCATGGTGAGAATGGACAGCTGCCCAACACAATTCTCCTCTGCCTCCTGCCGCTGCTTGTGTATAATCTAGCCCCCTCCCCATGTGTTCCTCTGTTCACCTCCCTATATGTGCCTGTACCCAACCGGCCCATGTGAGCATTTGCACGCTACCCCCTATCTGTGTGCTTCTGCTTCGAGGGTCCTACTTGTTGAATTTGTACTGGGGCCTACAAATTTTATTGGAAGCCCTGCCCACAACCACTACATCCTTGGAAACGCCTGGAAATAATAACAAAAAAAAAACACAAAATATATTTTAGAAGAAAGACTGATGGTGTTCCTTGACAATTTAAAATTTTTGTTCAGTGTGCCCCCCAAATCACTGTTTTAAAATGCTCATGGCAGTATGATTGGGAAAGACAGGCCTCAGTGGCTTCCTGTTTGGAAATGTAATTGGTCTTGTAGGTGGACCAGACACACTCTTAAAATCCCAACAATGGCTCCCCATAATCTCCAAAATTGAAATCACATTGTTTACCCACACATACCTACCCTCAACAACACCACCCGACCATATATCTCAGACCTCAGCTCAGAAATATGTCCCTCATGTCCAGGTGTGGAACAGTGCATGACTAATATAAATAGAAAAACTTTGGTACAGTAGGAGCCAAGCAATGCTACTCTAGTTTAACAAGATTTTTTAAGCTTGAGTGGCCTGCAACCAGTGCCCTCGGAGAGAGTAGAGCTTTGGTGGCAGTGGACTCATGAGTCGGAACTCACATGCTCAGAAATTCCTCTTATGTCTACTCTGCGTCTCATAGTGTCATAGTGTGATAACCACCTCTCACCTATAAAGACTTCTTTAATGCAGTTGCCCACTTACGGAAGTCACTGTAGACACCGTCGAGACATTATGGGTAGAAATTGCATGCAGGGAAAAAGGAATAAAAAAGTTAGTATTGGGTGTATGCTATAGGCCGCCTGGTATCAATGCATCTGATGATGAATTGTTACTAAAGCAAATTGAAAGAGCAGCAGGAGTAGGAGACATAGTAGTGATGGGAGATTTTAACTATCCAGAGATAAACTGGAAAAACGACTTATGTGATACTGCTAGGGGCAATATGTTTTTAAACACACTTAATGATAACTACTTAGTCCAACTAATTGAGGAACCAACTAGGTACAATGCAATCTTAGACCTGGTATTAACAAACAATGGGGATTTGGTATCAGGTATTATAGTAGGGGAACCCATAGGAAACAGCGACCACAATATGGTCACATTCAATATCAGTTTGTCACAACTGAGGGCCTGAGCTGACGGAAGGCAGCCTCAGTTGTAGGGGCTGAGATGTACCGGAACCTGGGAGGTTGTATCAGACCCCTGGACATGTAAGTAACATGAAGAGAAACCGCCCGAAGGCGTGACCACGACAACTTGAGTAAAAGTCAATGATATTTATTTATGACAAACTCCATGCATCACAGTAGCAGTAAAAAGAAACATAAAAATCAGCAGAGAAATAATAATACAGTTCCTGGGTACTACAGGGTGGCAGGGGCCACAGAGCTCTGGTGGTATGAGACAGTTCTTATTATCTGCAAGTTGGAAAGTCCTTACCAGGCTCAACTGTAGCAATGAGGAAAGCCCAGGGTCGTACCAGCTGGTGTTCCAGGGAAAGCTGGACTGCTGTAGATAAAATGCTGCTGTGGGTACTGGTTAGAACCAGACAGGTGTTGGCACGGAGTGGATACTGGCTGGAACCAGTTAAATAATAAATAAAGCTTGAGAGCGATGCAATATAGATGAAATGTAGAATTTGAGAGCGGAGAAATAATAATACCGGTGGAGAGTGGTAAACTGCAGAAAGGACACCGGCCCTTTAAGAGAAGCTGTACACTGCTGGAAGCTGAGCTGGAAGCAGGTGATGTTGTAGCTGGAAACAGGTGAGTCCAGAATGGATTGGAGAGTCAGGCTACACCGCAGATGGAATGCTGGTGCGGGTCTCTATAGCAGAAGTCTGGAGACAGGAGCTGGAGCCTGGAAGACAATCACAGGAGAGAGACAAACTGGAACTAGGTTTGACAACCAAAGCACTGACGCCTTCCTTGCTCAGGCACAACCTATTTATACCTGCAGCAAGGAAGGCATTGGCTAGGCAATTATGCAAATTAATAATACTGACAACGGATTGGTAGGAAAGATCAGCTGACAGAATCCAAGATGGCTGCGCCCATGCAGACACTTGGAGGGAAGTTTGGATTGTAATCCATGTGGTCTGGAAAACAGTAATGGCGGCGCCGGCCACCGGAGACAGGAGACGCCAGGCTGACAGATGCACATCCGACCACGCGGACACAGCGGAGGCCGCGGCTGACGTAATCGCCACTCTGAATGCAGAAGCTCAGGGACGGCGGCGGAGGCCGCGGGAGATGCCATGCCAGATGTATAAGGCGTTACTGTGACTGCGTCCAGAGAGACAGGAGAGGATGCGGGAATGTGCACATCAGGATAACAGATGGGATCCGGTCCTGGAGCGCTGAGCCAGCCTTAGGAGGCATCTGATAGGTAAGAAATGGCGTCCAGATACCCGGATCGTGACAGCACCCCCCCCTTTAGGAGTGGCCCCAGGACACTTCTTTGGCTTTTGAGGAAACTTGGAATGGAATCTCCGGACCAAGGCAGGAGCATGGACATCAGAAGCATTGGTCCATGAACGTTCCTCAGGGCCATAACCCTTCCAGTCAATAAGATACTGAAGTTGACCGTAACGGTGACGTGAGTCCAGGATCTTGGCTACTTCATACTCAACGCCTCGTTGAGTTTGGACTTTCGGAGTTGGAGGAAGTGAGGAATGAAACCGATTCAAGAAGATTAGCGGTTTCAACAGGGAAACACGGAATGTCCTGGGTATTTTTAAGAAGGGAGGCAACTGGAGTCTGTAAGCAACAGGATTGATGACTTGATCAATTTTAAAAGGACCGATGTAGCGAGGTGCAAACTTCATACTGAGTACTCTTAACCTCAAATTCTTCGTGGATAACCATACCCGATCACCCACCTTGAGAGCAGGAACTGCTCGACGCTTCTTATCCGCAAACTTCTTGTACCTGAACGATGCCTTGAGCAGAGCTGATCGTACGCTCTTCCAGATATTGGCAAACTGATGCAAGGTGATATCCACTGCGGGAACAGAAGTTGCTGGAAGCGGTTCGAACTCAGGGACTTTAGGGTGGAATCCAAAGTTGGTGAAGAATGGTTCCAAACAAAGAAATATATCAACTGCGCTGAAATGCAAGGGGTGCAGCTACTCAACAGGTTACCACAAACCTAGAATACATATATGAGACAACAAAATTATGAATAGCGCTCCCCAATTGGGATATATATCACCAAAACGTAATGTCCATCAGATTCTTGCAAGGAATAGTGATGACAGTGTTTCACGTTCTGATATCTTCTTACATAGACGTCCAAGATACCTCAAATGAGATCAGAAAAAGACGCCTCCCATAGCGTAAAACAATTTTTTCATTTATTCTAAAACTTTTTAAAATTCATGTAGTAACAATGAACAGGTTATCCACCACCATACAGAGTAACTGCGTACCAGAGTGGGCCTATACAAGGCATATGTTGCACATGGAAGGGTTAATCCCGGGCGTAACTCCTCCGTGGAGGAGTTACGCCCGGGATTAACCCTTCCATGTGCAACATATGCCTTGTATAGGCCCACTCTGGTACGCAGTTACTCTGTATGGTGGTGGATAACCTGTTCATTGTTACTACATGAATTTTAAAAAGTTTTAGAATAAATGAAAAAATTGTTTTACGCTATGGGAGGCGTCTTTTTCTGATCTCATTTGAGGTATCTTGGACGTCTATGTAAGAAGATATCAGAACGTGAAACACTGTCATCACTATTCCTTGCAAGAATCTGATGGACATTACGTTTTGGTGATATATATCCCAATTGGGGAGCGCTATTCATAATTTTGGTGAAGAATGGTGTTGAAGAAGATGAAGAATGATACTGGTTGTTATGACAGAACTCGGCCCAGGGAAGTAATTGAACCCAGTCATCTTGAGAGGAGGACACATAGATGCGGAGGAAGGACTCCAAGTCCTGATTCACCCTCTCAGTTTGACCATTGGTCTGAGGATGGTAAGCCGTGGAAAACTTTAGCTTGACTTGGAGGACTTGACATAAACTTCGCCAGAATTTGGCTGTGAATTGAACTCCTCGATCTGAGATAATTTCTTCTGGAAGACCGTGGAGTCGAAAGATCTCTTGTATGAATACTTGAGCCAACTTGGAAGCTGACGGAAGACCGGTAAGAGGAATGAAGTGTGCCATCTTGGTGAACCGGTCAACTACCACCCAGATGGTATTAAACTTGTTGCACATGGGCAAATCTGTAATAAAATCCATCGACAAATGGGTCCATGGTCGACGGGGAACAGATAGTGGAACCAGTTGCCCCGCAGGCGACTGGCGGGATACTTTATGTTGAGCACACTTTGGGCAAGATGCAATAAACTCCAAAACGTCCTTTTTCAGAGTTGGCCACCAATAGGACCTAGAGATAAACTCCAGGGTTTTTTGGATACCTGTATGTCCGGCAAAGCGGGAAGCATGGGCCCAATGCATGAGCTTCTTCCTTAGTGTCGGCTTCACAAAACTTTTCCCTGATGGGGGCGTAGAGTCCATCCCTACCGTGGAGAATGCCAACGGATTTATAATAGGATGCTTGTCTGAAGACTCTGACTCATTTTCTTGCTCCCATGAGCGGGAAAGGGCATCGGCCTTGCGATTCTGAGAGCCCGGACAGAACTGGAGTTTAAAGTCGAACCTGGAAAAGAAAAGTGCCCATCTGGCCTGACGAGGGTTGAGACATTGTGCGCCTTTCAGATATAGAAGGTTCATGTGGTCTGTAAGGATGGTGATTGAATGAGAAGCTCCCTCCAACAGATATCTCCACTCCTCTAGAGCGAGCTTGATGGCTAGCAACTCCTGGTCGCCAATGGCATAGTTGCGCTCCGCTGGGGAGAACTTCCATGAGAAGAAACTGCAAGGATGTAAATGGCCATCTTTAGCCCTCTGAGATAACACCGCTCCTACTCCAACGGAGGAGGCATCCACCTCTAAGATGAAAGGAGAGTCGATGTCAGGCTGTTTCAGGACAGGCGCAGAGATGAACCTCTGTTTTAAAAGATGAAAAGCTTGCATGGCTTCTTCAGACCACTTGGACGGGTTAGCACCCTTCTTGGTGAAAGCAGTAATAGGCGCCACAATGGTGCAAAAGTCTCGTATAAACTTTCGGTAATAATTGGCGAACCCTAAGAACCTCTGGACCCCTTTGAGGGTTAAGGGTACCGGCCAATTCTGGATTGCTTGTAGTTTCTCAGGATCCATCTCTAGTCCGAAACCGGACACAATGTACCCTAGAAACGGAATGGACTTGACTTCAAAGACGCATTTCTCTAATTTGCAATAGAGATGATTGACACGGAGACGGGACAGAACCTCCTTTACCCAAAAACGATGTTCCTCTAAATTGTTGGCAAAAATGAGGATATCATCTAGATAGACCACGACATGACGGTATAGAATGTCTCTGAAAATCTCATTGACGAAATGCTGGAAGACAGCTGGAGCATTGCTCAATCCGAAGGGCATGACGAGGTACTCATAATGTCCGTCACGGGTGTTAAATGCGGTCTTCCACTCGTCACCCTCACGGATCCGGATGAGATTGTATGCACCTCTCAAGTCCAGCTTTGTAAAGATGGTAGCTCCGCTAACTCTGTCAAAGAGCTCAGTAATCAGGGGTAAAGGATAGCGGTTCTTGATGGTAATGTCGTTCAAACCTCTGTAGTCGATGCACGGCCGCAGACCACCATCTTTCTTTTTTACAAAAAAGAAGCCTGCGCCGGCTGGAGAAGAAGAAGGTCGAATGAACCCCTTTGCTAGGTTCTCTTTAATGTATTCCTCCATAGAATGCGTCTCAGGCAGAGACAACGGATAAGTTCGGCCTCGAGGTGGAACATTCCCTGGAACGAGATCAATCGGGCAGTCCCATTCTCTATGAGGAGGAAGGATATCAGCAGAAGCTTTACTGAACACATCCGTGAAATCTTGATATGGAGGAGGTGGAACATCAGACGACCTGGGGGAGGAAGAACAGACAGGCAACACTTTAAACAAACATGTCTCAGCACAGGAGGGACCCCATCCCAGAATTTGCGTAGTCGTCCAATCAATTGTAGGATTGTGAAGACGGAGCCATGGAAGGCCCAGGACCACAGGATGTGTGGCTCTTGGAATCACTAAAAGTGAAATAAGTTCGGAATGAAGAACTCCCACTCTCAGACGAACTGGTAGAGTCCTTAGAGCAATAACTGTATCAAAAATTTTACTGCCATCCACGGCAGTTAAGGAAAAGGAGGAAGGAAGTCTCTCGGTGGGTAGGGACCACCGTTTAACATAGGCTTCGGTAATAAAGTTCCCAGCTGCTCCGGAATCCAAGAGGGCAATGACGTTCTGATAACGTTGAGCAACTTGAAGCGAGACTGGGAGATTACAATCTTGAGGAGATGGAGAGGAGATCATTACTCCTAGCCGGCCCTCTCCTTGGCGAGCTAGGATTTGGAGTTTCCCGGACGTTTGGGACAGGCATTAATAGTGTGAGATGGAGCTGCACAATACAGACAGAGAGACTCAGAGAGACGTCTTCGGCGCTCAGCAGGAGTTAAACGGGAACGGCCAATTTGCATGGGTTCATCTTTAGTTGGTGACAGTTGGCGAGGAGGAGGAGCAGAAGATTTTGGAGCAGATGATCTTCCACGCTCAGTTGCTCTCTCTCTGAAACGTAAGTCAACTTTCGTACAAAGTGAGATTAGCTCATCTAACTTGGAGGGTAAGTCTCTGGTAGCTAACTCATCTTTAATACGCTCGGATAAACCATGCCAGAATGCAGCATACAGGGCCTCGTCGTTCCATGCCAGTTCAGATGCCAGAATCTGGAACTGTATAAGATATTGTCCTACAGTACGTGATCCCTGGCGTAAACGGAGAATCTCAGACGAAGCTGAAGTTACCCGGCCTGGCTCGTTGAAGATGCGCCTGAATGTTGACACGAATGCAGTGTAAGAAGATAGCAGGGTGTCGGACCTCTCCCATAACGGTGATGCCCAGTCGAGGGCTGAGCCACTGAGAAGAGAGATGATGTAGGCAATTTTTGTACGGTCACTGGGAAAATTGCCAGGTTGTAGCTCAAACTGAATCTCACACTGGTTGAGAAATCCCCTGCAGAATCTTGGAGATCCGTCAAATTTTGCTGGCGTTGGAAGATGAAGACGTGGAGCAGAAACGGGTAAGGTGGGTGGGGTTATAGTTGGAGTCACTGTGGTTGACGCCCCAGATGCGCCTGATCCACGGAGAGTTGTCTGAATCCCATCCAGCCGAGTAGAGAGATCCTGGAGACAGCGGATGATGTGGCCCTGTGCAGCCTCCTGATGTTCAAGTCGGGCTGCCAGTTCTTGCATCGGCCTGGCCGCTTGATCCTGGTCTCCGGCTGGATTCATTTGGTCAGTGCTTACTGTCACAACTGAGGGCCTGAGCTGACGGAAGGCAGCCTCAGTTGTAGGGGCTGAGATGTACCGGAACCTGGGAGGTTGTATCAGACCCCTGGACATGTAAGTAACATGAAGAGAAACCGCCCGAAGGCGTGACCACGACAACTTGAGTAAAAGTCAATGATATTTATTTATGACAAACTCCATGCATCACAGTAGCAGTAAAAAGAAACATAAAAATCAGCAGAGAAATAATAATACAGTTCCTGGGTACTACAGGGTGGCAGGGGCCACAGAGCTCTGGTGGTATGAGACAGTTCTTATTATCTGCAAGTTGGAAAGTCCTTACCAGGCTCAACTGTAGCAATGAGGAAAGCCCAGGGTCATACCAGCTGGTGTTCCAGGGAAAGCTGGACTGCTGTAGATAAAATGCTGCTGTGGGTACTGGTTAGAACCAGACAGGTGTTGGCACGGAGTGGATACTGGCTGGAACCAGTTAAATAATAAATAAAGCTTGAGAGCGATGCAATATAGATGAAATGTAGAATTTGAGAGCGGAGAAATAATAATACCGGTGGAGAGTGGTAAACTGCAGAAAGGACACCGGCCCTTTAAGAGAAGCTGTACACTGCTGGAAGCTGAGCTGGAAGCAGGTGATGTTGTAGCTGGAAACAGGTGAGTCCAGAATGGATCGGAGAGTCAGGCTACACCGCAGATGGAATGCTGGTGCGGGTCTCTATAGCAGAAGTCTGGAGACAGGAGCTGGAACCTGGAAGACAATCACAGGAGAGAGACAAACTGGAACTAGGTTTGACAACCAAAGCACTGACGCCTTCCTTGCTCAGGCACAACCTATTTATACCTGCAGCAAGGAAGGCATTGGCTAGGCAATTATGCAAATTAATAATACTGACAACGGATTGGTAGGAAAGATCAGCTGACAGAATCCAAGATGGCTGCGCCCATGCAGACACTTGGAGGGAAGTTTGGATTGTAATCCATGTGGTCTGGAAAACAGTAATGATGGCGCCGGCCACCGGAGACAGGAGACGCCAGGCTGACAGATGCACATCCGACCACGCGGACACAGCGGAGGCCGCGGCTGACGTAATCGCCACTCTGAATGCAGAAGCTCAGGGACGGCGGCGGAGGCCGCGGGAGACGCCATGCCAGATGTATAAGGCGTTACTGTGACTGCGTCCAGAGAGACAGGAGAGGATGCGGGAATGTGCACATCAGGATAACAGATGGGATCCGGTCCTGGAGCGCTGAGCCAGCCTTAGGAGGCATCTGATAGGTAAGAAATGGCGTCCAGATACCCGGATCGTGACACAGTTTCTATAAACAGCCCTATACTGGCTCAACTAGGACTTTAAACTTTAGCAAAGCAAATTTTGAAAAGATGAGAGTATTTTTCAGGGATATTGAATGGGAAGGTTTGTTTTTAGGAAAAAATACTACGGAGAAATGGGAGGTACTAAAATTCCTGCTAGCTAAAAATACACTCAAATGTATTCCTATGAGTAGCAAAAAAAGGAATAAAGGGGGTAATTCCAAGTTGATCGCAGCAGGATTTTTGATAGCAATTGGGCAAAACCATGTACACTGCAGGGGGGGCAGATATAACATGTGCAGAAAGAGTTAGATTTGGGTGGGTTATTTTATTTCTGTGCAGGGTAAATACTGGCTGCTTTATTTTTACACTGCAAATTAGATTGCAGATTGAACACACCTCACCCAAATCTAACTCTCTCTGCACGTTATATCTGCCTCCCCTGCAGTGCACATGGTTTTGCCCAATTGCTAACAAAAATCCTGCTGCGATCAACTTGGAATTACCCCTAAAAATCATAAACCGATGTGGCTTAACAAAAAGATTAAGGAACTTATGGGCAAGAAAAAGCGAGCATTTAAAAAATACAAATCTGACGGGGAAGCAGAGTAATTTCAGCACTATAAGGAATGTAACAAAATTTGCAAAAAGGAAATAAGAGCGGCTAAAGTAGAAACTGAAAATCTAGTAGCAAAGGAAAGCAAAGCGAATCCCAAAAAATTATTTAAATACATTAATAGCAATAGATTAAAGAAGGAGAGAATAGGCCCTTTAAAAGACAAGTTGGGAGTCTTAAGCAAAAATGATAATGACATAGCGGACACACTAAATTAGTTTTTTTCAACAGTATTCACTAGAGAGGACCCAATTCAGGGACTGACACACAATCTCAATAATGAGAATATCACACTGATAGGTACTTATTTAAGCGAGGAAGTAGTCTGTGACCGATTAAAACATTTAAAGATTAATAAATCACCAGGGCCCGATGGCATTCATCCAAGGGTTCTAATGGAGCTTCACTCTGAACTGGCAAAACCGCTATCTTTGATCTTTAAGGATTCAGTTATATCAGGTATGGTTCCCAAAGACTGGCGTATAGCGGAAGTAGTGCCTATATTCAAAAAAGGAAGTAAAGCTGAACCAGGTGATTATAGACCAGTTAGTCTTACATCTATAGTGGGGAAAGTATTGGAAGGTATTCTAAGAGATAGTATTCAGAAGTTCCTTGAAACCAATAAGGTCATTAAAAGGAATCAACATGGATTTATGAAGGACATATCCTGTCAAACCAACTTACTTGGCTTTTATGAAACAGTAAGCGCAAACCTAGATCAGGGTAAAGACGTGGATGTAATCTTTGTAGACTTTGCAAAAGCGTTCGATACTGTACCACACATGAGACTAATCTACAAGCTACAAGAATCAGGGCTAGGAAGCACAATATGCACTTGGGTCAAAAACTGGTTAGATAATAGGGAGCAGCGCGTTGTGGTTAATGGATCTTTCTCAACTTGGACTGAAGTGCTAAGTGGTGTGCCGCAAGGCTCAGTATTAGGACCGCTATTGTTCAATATTTCCATTAACGACCTAACAGAAGGTCTAGAGAGCATGGTGTCAATTTTTGCAGATGATACCAAATTGTGTAAGGCTATAAATACAGAGGAGGATGCCGAGTCTCTTCAGAACGACTTAGTTAAATTAGAAGCATGGGCAGCCAAATGGAGAATGCGCTTCAACACAGACAAGTGTAAGGTAATGCACTGTGGTAACAAGAACAAAAATTACACCTACCTACTAAATGGGGTAAAATTAGGGGATTCTGTACTGGAAAAGGACTTAGGTGTCCTCATAGATAACAAGCTAAGCAGTAGTACCCAAAGTAGGACTGCAGCAAAGAAGGCTAATAAGATATTAGCATGCATAAAACGGGGTATTGATGCTAGGGACGATAGTATTATACTCCCGTTATATAAATCACTAGTGAGGCCACACCTTGAATACTGTGTACAATTCTGGGCACCGTACTACAAAAAGGATATCCTGGAGCTTGAAAAGGTACAGAGGAGGGCGACCAAACTAATTAAGGGCATGGAGACGATGGAATACAAGGAAAGGCTTGAAAGACTAGGCATGTTTACATTGGAAAAGCGGAGACTAAGAGGGGATATGATCAACATCTACACATATATAAGGGGACAATACACAGAGCTTGCGCGGGACCTGTTTTTGGTTAGATCAACACAGAGGACTCGTGGACACTCGCTCAGGTTAGAGGAGAGGAGATTCCGCACAATACGGCGTAAAGGCTTTTTCACGGTAAGGACAATACGTGTTTGGAATTCCCTTCCCGAGGGAGTTGCAATGGCGGAATCTGTCAACACCTTTAAGAATGGGTTAGATAAATTCCTAATGGATAATGATATCCAGGGGTATGGTGCATAGTCATGCATTATAGTTACTATAAATAGGGATAAAATGCAATGGCTGACAGCAGCATCAGTCAGAAATTTTAGTCAAATCATCATGCATAGGAGACCACAAATAGGTTGAACTCGATGGACAATTGTCTTTTTTCAACCTCAGATACTATGTTACTATGTTACTATGTTACTACACATACAATCAGACTTCTTCCACCCCTCAAATCTTTAAATGCTCTCTAAAAGCCAACCTCTTTTTTAGATGAAGCAATCTCCAGTCCTTTTTCTCTCGGCTGAGATATTTGCCCACTAGATTTTAATCTCATGAGTAGGGTCCTCAATACCTTATATAATCACATCTGCATTTTTTAATTAACCTATTTTCTATATATCCTTTTTTTCCAATTCTGTAACGCTAGAAACCACTGTGAAGCCTTAACTCACCAATGATAATGCTTGGCCTGCATTTGTTTGAGGATGTCATTTCAAGGATGCAGTTAGAAGCGGAATTGAAATCCCATCTCTACTTTCTTCTTCACAGGTAAAAACCATCTTCACGTTTATGTATCTGAGTTTTCCCTCTCTCTCTGGCTACACTTTTCACACCACAAGAAAGTTTATATGCAACTGTGATCCTGTGTGCAATGCAACCTCCCCTCTGTTAATTAGATAGCTGAACATACTGATGAACACATTTCCCCCTGTGCCAGCTGATATAGTGTGTAGTATTTAAGAACATTATTGTCAAGGCCTGCAGTCAGGGCTTGGCCTGCATTTGTTAAGGATGTCATTTCAAGGATGCAGTTAGAACCGGAGTTTGAACTGGGTTTGGAATTTGGATGACTCTAGAATCTCAAATGTAACAAGTTTCACAAACACTGCAGCCCAGGATCATTACGTGGCCTCTCCTCACCTCTGCCATAAGAACACCAAGACCAGGCCCACTACCGCTCCGGCTGAGAACATCAGGACTGCCCCCGGGCCTACCCCTCAATGTGAGCAAGGAGCTATGGGGAAAGAGCACCAAGAGCAGGCTCAGCAGGTACATTTCCATAGGACATTAGTGTGCTCCCCACATTCTGACACCTGCCCGCACTGCTCCCATGAGACCAGGACATTTATAATTTTCTCAAAATAATATGCTATCTCAATTTTCCTCCTTCCGTGATTACCTGTAAAGGTGTACTTACCATGTGCCTGTCTTGTTGTTTATTTTCTTTCTTACAGTGAACTTCCACCCCACCATGTGCTATTACTGTAAAGTGTACCTCCATGGTTTGCACACCCTGCCAGCATCAACCTACGCAGTGCACCCCAGATGGCTGCCTCGGATGGTAACTCCATGTGCAGGATATTCTTTACGTGGAACTTACCATGCAGGGTATACCATACTAAAATGTCAGTTTGCACATATGTGCATTGGGCCCTTGTATGGCTCACCTCCCACAGTATAACCTTTGTAGCGCGCCCAGCACGGCTGCCTCCTCTGGTACGCTTGTGGATGGGATGAAAAATACATGGACCTTACGGTGTTGTTAGGACCTTACTGTGAGCGTTAGGAAGCTGCAATCTCCCCATTTTGTGTCATCTCTTCTAGGGGTAGACTATTCCACCCAGGGTAATCCTACACAGTGAGCCCAAGATGGCTGCCTCACCTGGTACCTTGTAAGGGTGCAATACACAACCCGTGGAAGCTATTACCCAAAATGCCTGCACCAATCCTGCATTATGCTTACACTGCGCTCTAGAGTTTATTTTTTTTTATGTCTCAGTGGCTTGTCTATTGCTGTATTACTTAAATCTTCTGTACTATGGGGGTCATTCCGAGTTGATCGCTCGCTAGCAGTTTTTAGCAGCCGTGCAAATGCTATGCCACCGTGTATTTTAGCTTAGCAGAAGTGCGAATGCTTGTGGAGCCGAGCTCTGCAAAAACAGTTTGTGCAGTTTCAGAGTAGCTCTGAACCTACTCAGCACTTGCGATCACTTCAGCATATTCGTGTCCGGATTTGACGTCATACACCCGCCCAGCGAATACCCAGCCACGCCTGCGTTTTTTCAGACACGCCTGCGTTTTTGCAAACACTCCCTGAAAACGGTCAGTTGACACCCAGAAACGCCCCCTTCCTGTCAATCTTCTTGCGGCCGTCAGTGCGACTGAAAACTTAGCTAGAACCTGAGCACAATCACAAAGGGCTTTGTACCCGTATGTCGCGCGTGCGCATTGAGGGCATACGCATGCACGTAAATGCCATTTTGTCACCTGATCACTGCGCTGCGAAAATCGGCAGCGAGCGATCAACTCGGAATGACCCGCTATGTGCATTGTTTTTTATGTCTGTAAAGCACCTTGAGTCCTGTTGGAGAAAGAGCACTATGGTGGTCATTCCGAGTTGTTTGCTCGTTGCGGTTTTTCGCAATGCAGCGATTAGGTGGAAAATGCGCATGCGCATGGTACGCAGCGCGCATGCGCTTAGTAATATAACACAAAACTTTGGAGATTTACACAAGCTCGAGTGACGTTTTTTCAACGCTCGAGTGATCGTAGTATGATTGACAGGAAGTGGGTGTTTCTGGGTGGTAACTGGCCGTTTCCAGGGAGTGTGCTAAAAAACGCAGGCGTGCCAGGTAAAAACGCAGGAGTGGCTGGAAAAACGGGGGAGTGGCTAGCCGAACACTGGGCGTGTTTGTGATGTCAAACCAGGAACTAAACGGACCAAGGTGATCGCAGTCTAGGAGTAGGTCTGGAGCTACTCAGAAACTGCAAGGAATTATTTAGTAGCAATTCTGCTAATCTTTCGTTCGCTATTCTGCTAAGCTAAGATACACTCCCAGAGGGCGGCGGCCTAATGCTTGCAATGCTGCTAAAAGCAGCTAGCGAGCGAACAACTCGGAATGAGGGCCAATATAAATAAAATGATTCTTATTGTTAGCCTTATTATTATTTGAGGTGATATTTCATAATATACATTTTCTGCAAGGAAATGACGCACACCCTCCAGTCTTATACTCCCCTGAAAGTTGCACCAAGTACACTGATTTACCCATTTGACTTCATTCCTTGCTTTTAGCCATGTTTTTATATAATCGGGAGGAGGTATCGTTTTCTCAACCTGGATATAACACAGCCCTGCTGCGTTCTATACACTGCACAAAACTGCTTTAATAAAAATGCTTTATGCTGTATTCTATGGCTATGAACATAAACAACTCTACCTCATAATATAAAGCCTGGCTGAAAAGCATGAAAACGGTAGCTTGCCCGGGAAGGAAATCTCTTTAGTAAAACTGGCAGACTGGCATGAACAACCCAATAAATAACAGAAGCTGGAAGCCTATTTAAAGGCCATTAGAGTCAATAGTGTATTTTATGCAAATGTCCTTTTTATAGTCAGCTCAGCAAAAGATAAATATGAGACAAGTATATTTTCACTATTACAGGTTGAGCATTTAATAACCATATAGTATAATGGATTTTGTCTGATACAAGCAGTGTAATCCTTTGCATTATTAGTGCATCGTATCTGTACCTATAGCTGTATGACTTTGTCAATGCAGCACAATATCTTACTGACTATATAGCCATACGTATACTACAGAGCGTTCCTGAAGATCCGCCGGCGCTGCCCCTCTGTCAGCTGTTTTCCTTTCACAGAAAACAGAAACATAATTAATGGCTTTGGAGTCATTATTTCTAGGATTAATGGGCCCAAATGTGCTGATTTTGTGTTTGTGGAGTTAAAAATTATGAATACCATTACAATAGAGTAAAACTGTCCTGCATACTAATTTGTATATATTCCTTTTTATGACCCATAAACATATATTCAGTGAGACATAATCTGCTATGTTATGAGACAATAAACTTCAGCATCACTAATGGATGGCATAAGCAGAAATTTCCGCAAAGAGGGAAAGAAACGGCCATCGTTTGTTTTCTTTTGAATGTACGAGACAGAAAATTCTGTAACTGTTCAACATTAGGAGTTTTAAGGGTTTCTAATCCTGGGAAATAATTTAGGCCAGTTTGGACAACTCCTACTGAATCTAGGCTGCCATATTTACAAATTTGGGGGGTTACCACCAGGAAACCCTAATACTTGACAAAGTGTGTGTCTCTCTCCTGTCCCAAAGGGTAGCAGTTGATTTACAGACGGACACAAAATTCTCATAATCCCGACAGCCATTGACTGACAGTCAAAATACTGACATGATCAAAATAAACAGACATTCATAATGCCGACATGTTCAAAATGCTGACATAGTCAGAATACCGACGTTTGAAATGCCAACATAATATATATAATATCAAAATATAATAGTGTGCCGAGCGCAATGAGGCACCGTGCGAGCCATGCGAGGGGATGCGGTACACTTAGACGGTGTCCATGTCGACCAATGTCGACATTGACATACAAAACAGAAAAACTTATGTCAGTATTTAGACATGACGGCATTTACATTGTCGGTATTCTGACTATGTCAGGATTTTGACCATGGGCAATATTTACTAATATTCGTGTTTGATTCGGTTTGTGTAGTGTTTAAACTCGTTTTGTATCGGGTGCATTTTCATGCAACTTTTTGAATCCATATACGCAAAGTTACGAAGCAGTCGACTTTATGGTTTTCGTGTTTTCCGATGTCGATGTCAGTCGTTTTTTTTTTGGCACATTTACGGTCGTCATTGTCGTTTGCGTACGTGTTTTTGTTGTATTTGCTGTTTTTTTCCCTAAGTTAAACGCGGCAGGGTTTTTTTTCCCCGCGGCCGCATTTTCACTTTCAGTTTCGTTTTTCATCCCCGTTCGTGATTGGTTGTGTTTCAGATGGTAGGAGTGTCTGTGCGCAACCATATAAATACGCCCCAAACCGTCCGCACCTCGTGGGTTTAGTTAGTGGTGAGGAGGAGGGAGGTTGTGCTGTGGAGGTAGGTGAATTTGTGGTTTGGTGAGGAGTGTTGGTAGCGATTTCTGAGTGTGGTATTGTGTTTGAAAGTCATCTTGTCATTCTTGTAGTCTTGTATTTTGTGGTTTTGTTTCATTTTTAGTCCAAGTTATTTTTCTTTATAGTCCCTTGTCAGTGTGTGTGTGTGTGTGTGTGTGTGTGAGAGTTGTGTAGTGGTAGTGGAGGAGTGTGTTGTTTGTATTTTTTTTTCTGTGTTAACTGTTTAGACACACAATTATGTGTGACTCAGAGGTGGGTGAGGTGGAGGGTGTGAGTGAGGGGGAGGAGGTCGGTCAGGTGGAGGAGGTGAGTGTTAGTGAGGTTAGTGAGGTGGAGGAGGTGGGTGAGGTTGCTGCAGCAGCCTTAAGTGATAGTGACAGTCAGAGTGCTCCGCAGCCACGCACCACTACTAAGACTTGGCGGAATGTAAAGTTTAGTTTTGCTGAAAATGTGGCATTGGTGCGTGAGCTGATGAAGGATCAGAGGCAGCTATTTGGCCCTGAGTCCGCCAAGGTGCCAACACGGAGGAAGACGGTGTTGTGGGCGAAAGTTGTTGCTGCTGTCAATAGTGAGGGGGTGGTCAAGCGGACGGAGGACACGTGCCGCAAACGGTACTATGACATAAAGCGACGTGTCAAGTCCAAAATGGCCAAGGAGGCGAAGTCTGCTCGAAAAACCGGTGGTGGGCAGCCCTATATTGCAAGATATCTGGAGTATGAGGAGCCCATGCGGAGTGTAATACCTCCTGAAGTAGTCTCTGCAACCCATGTCCGGGATTCCGATAGGCCCAGGAAGAATGGTGAGCATGTGTATTTGCATTTACATTCTATGACCTTTTTTTTTTTTTTTAAATGTGTGTCATGTGACGTTGCATATTACTCCCATCTTCAAGTGTGTGTCAGCAAATACATTGTTTTGGTTAATGTTTTATACAAAAGCCAATGTAACATCTTACTTTATTGTATGTCATGTGTTTTTATGAAAGATATTTTGCATGTGTAGTTTGGACGGTTCCGGTATGAATGGTCGACCATGTTATGGTCGACAGTCATTAGGTCGACCACTATTGGTCGACATTGGCATGGTTGACATGGACACATGGTCGACACATGAAAATGGTCGACACATGAAAGGTCGACACATGAAAAGGTCGACAGTTTTTTTAACTTTTTTTGGTGTCGTTTTTTGCGTAAAGTGACTGGGAACCCCAATTAGTGCACCGCGTCCCCTCGCATGACTCACTTCGCTCGCCATGCTTCAGGCATGGTGCCTTCGCTCCGCTACCGCTTCGCTCGGCACAGATTACCGTTCCAATTGTAGTCCACGTGGATCGTAAAGTATGGAAAAGTTCCCCAAAAGAAAAAAAAGTTAAAAAACTCATGTCGACCTTTTCATGTGTCGACCATTTTCATGTGTCGACCATGTGTCCATGTCGACCATGTCAATGTCGACCAATAGTGGTCGACCTAATGACTGTCGACCATAACATGGTCGACCATGTGAACGGATACCAGTTTGGACTTGGTGTGTCTCTGAATTGTCCTGCAATAATGTTTTCCTTTTGGGACTTTTTTTTTAAATAATTGTGACTATGTTTTATATTTATGTGATCCATGTGCAATGTTTAAAAAACAGTGGTTGTCATGTTAGAGGCTGGAGTAGTGGAAAGTGGTTTGGAAACCACTTAGATGTGTAATGTCATTATTAGATAATGTAATATATTTTAACAAAATACCACTATTTCTTTGATAAATTTTAGTTTGTATTTGTACCGTGACACCACACTGCAGTGTAATTTTTAAAATATTTATACATTTTGGTTTGGCTCATATAGTGGTAATGTGTGTTTGGAGTGCCACATCACAGAGCAATTTATATATTGCATCTGTAATATTTTTCCTTTCAATACAAAATAAGGATGTGTGTGTTTTTGGTTGGTAATGTTTTTTTTTAACTTGTGGCCTATGTCAGTGTCCTGTACATGTTATCCTGTGTTGATTTTTCCATAGTGCATATGTCTATTGGACAATGTTTATTGTTTTATGTATTGTTTTTTTTGTTTCTGGTCCTTATGTTTTTATTAAAAATAAAGCAAGCATTTCTTAAAGAATAAATGTTTATAAGCATAATGGGTGGATGTATCAACAATAGCATGAATATTTTTTTTTTTTAATACAGTGTTTGAAAAAAGCAGTACTACTCGTCAGCCAGTAACTCCTATCACATCTGATGATGATGACGCTGCGGAAGCAGGTAAAGTGTCCATTGTAGTATAGGGTATGTTTGTAAAGGAATGGCCATAACAAAATTGCACTTTCATTAATAGGTCCATCAAAAGAAGTATGGAGCAGCAGAAGTGGGACTTCTGTAAGACATCACCACAAAAAAACCTGTGGCCGAAAAGAAAGCAAGGTCGTATGTCCCGGGCCAACCACAGCAGGCTACCCCGCCACGAAGATTATCGTCCGTATGTTCTGTCCCCCCACTCCAAATTTTGGACACACCTCCCCTCATCTTGATTGTGAGTATCAAACTGAAATAAATGTTAAAAATTTCAGAACGTAATCCAAATTTTTCTTAACCGCATTAAGTCAAAACACATCAAAAACTTAGATACTTACTTACTTAGGTAAGTAAAACCTGAAATGGAATCCAAGCTAAATGGCCTTGTCCACATCCAGTAAAGATATAGATGTCCACTTGAGCCATACAGTATGACATTGTGTGTAAGATGCTGCAACAAAAAAGCATGTTTTTTTTTAGAAAAAAGTAAGGTTGTTTTTCCAAATTTCACATGTGTGTTTGAGGTAACATTGCAAAATACATATAAAAACATTACTATGTTTGTTTGATCAAAGCTATAAGGTAACACATTATGGATTCCAATGTGTTTTTATGGTGGAGTATGTGTGAGCTACAATAAAACTAAAGTGTTTGCTTTCACAATTAAGTAACCAGACACATTTGCCACAAACAGGCATATGTATGTATTTAAGTTATGAGTGATGATGTTGCTCGGCAGAATATTTGAAAGCAACAGGGAATGACGTGTTCCATGTGTAGTGATTTGTTTACATTTCTCAAACATATGGATAGCTAACAGAGATTTGTTTAACATTTCAGCTTCTAGTCCTGGGAACAGCATCCCTCTGCAACAACAGCAACACAGTGACATGGAGGAGACAAACATCTTAGAAATGCAGCCATTAAGGCAAGGAATGAGCCCCCCAGCACCTGTGAGTACACCACCACAGCAAAGCACACCACCTCCACAACACAGCCCAACAACACCAGTAACACAAGGCCTTGATCAGGTGTTTTGGACCATTTGGGCTAGACAGCAGGCCACTAATGAAGATTGCCTGCATAGGCAGACACAAATGTTTGCAAGCCTACCATGTCACCTCAGAAGAATATCAAGAAATCTGAGTAGACAAAATGAACAAACAACCAGAATTGGCAATACCATGGAACTCATGTGTACAGACATTACACAGGTCATGGGCAACTTACAGCACATAATGGAAGAACAGCACAGACTAATGGAAGAACAGCACAGACAACAGCAAAGTTATATGAACATTTTTCAAAACAATCAAAAGATTAATGAAAGTTTATTCCGAATTGTAGACAATCAAAATGCTGCTACACGTGAACTCAATGCCACCCTCACTAACCTGAATGAAACACTCAGATGCATGCACCAACAGCATACAAGCAGCAGTTCTGGTACGACTACTCCAAATATCACGCCAGTCTCATCACTACCAAGATGCTCCACCAGAGCACGACAACATGACAGTGCTAAAGGCAAAGGGCAGGACAAGCAGCCACCAAAAAAAACGTGAAAAAAATACAAGTTAGACATTTGTGATAAGTAACTCGAAATAGTTAGTAAGTGTATGTTTGGCAAAAAATATATAACACTTAGCTCCTTGACAATTTATACAACATCATTAATTATAAGTGGTACAAACAACAACATAAAATTTGTACGCACTTTTATTCTTTACCATTTTTTCTTTGTATTGGAGGAGGGAAATGTTGATGGAGCCTCACATACATGTTAGCAGGAAGTAAACAGACCACTTGATTTTTTTTCTAATCATTACTCTTTCTAGATTCCAATCATTCTCATATCCTGCAGACACAATAATTGGCAGCCAGGCAGAATGTCTTTAGCAGGAAGTAAACAGACCACTTGATTTTTTTCAAATCATTACTCTTTCTAGATTCCAATCATTCTCATATCCTGCAGACACAATAATTGGCAGCCAGGCAGAATGTCTTTAGCAGGAAGTAAACAGACCACTTGATTTTTTTTCTAATCATTACTCTTTCTAGATTCCAATCATTCTCATATCCTGCAGACAATCCAAATTACAATGTTATTGATAACTATTTTACCTTTCTTCTCTATACAACATTACAAGAAGAACACAGTTGAGTTGCGTAAAAAGCTTTTAATATGTTGGCATTGAATTTTTTTAAAAACATTGACAAAATGAATGTCAGTATTGTTGGGACATGTTTGTGTGTGTTAAAAATTAGTAAGAATGTTATTACACACGATGCAGAAACCAACAAATAAGAACTTTTTAACAAAAAAACAAATAATGTGTATAATAATGTATATATGTGGCAAACTGTGTATTTACTTACACATCAGCAAGTTTACTGCAGCAAACATTAGGAAATAAATTATTTCTGATTACAGTAAGTTTGTGTCCCTTAAATATGATGGAGCATCACACATAGGGACACATGTATTCCTCAAGGCTAACATATTATATGTTGAGGAGTGTTTTTTGGGAACACAGGTTCTCAAACTCGGCCCTCAGGACCCCACACAGTGCATGTTTTGCAGGTCTACTCACAGAATCACAAGTGACATAATTAGCTCCACCTGTGAACCTTTTAACATATGTCTGTGAGTAATTCATACACCTGTGCTTCTACTGGGTTATGTGAAAAACATGCACTGTGTGTGGTCCTGAGGGCCGAGTTTGTGAACCTGTGCATTAGGACGTTACACACAATGATAAAGTAAAATACTAAATGGATTATGTGTGCTTGTAATAAATTAGCACTGCAAGTTTACGATCACTTATCCAGACTTAATGCATGCCACTCATAATCTGCTGTTTTGAGTTTTAAAATACACACAATACACATGCAACATTTGTTTTGCATAAAGCGAGGGTATGTTTGTTGTTTGTATGTGTCAAGGAGACAGACACATTCTGAGTAATGGTTTTGCCAATAAAAATGGCAAAACATCTATTTATGATTACACAACAAATGAAATAAGCAAACCAAACTTACCTTAGAAATAGCGAGTGATGAGCTCTTGCCTAACCTACCTCCCTACATCTGTACTCCAAGTATCACCAGATGTCTCTAATTCCTCTGCTTGCTGGCTGCTTTCTTCCTCCTCCTCCTCCTCCTCAACATGTGGCAGATGTTGTTGCAAACGCATGTTATGAAGAAAGCAGCAGCAGAACACAATTTGAGTCACCTTGGAGGGATTATACAACAAAAGGCCACCAGACTTATCCAGACACCGAAACCTAGATTTCAGCACACCAAAACATCTTTCTATCACATTCCGCGTGGACTTATGTGCATGATTGTAATTGTGTTCAGCAGGGGTATCAGGTCGGGACAATGGAGTTAGAAGCCAAGAGAAACAGCCATATCCTCCATCACCTAAAAGACAGATATAGTAACGTGATTCATGTTAAGATACAGCAACATATAAGTAACACACTGTGGGGCAGATGTATTAACCTGTACAAGGCATAAGGAAGTGATAAACCAGTGATATGTACAAGGCAATAAAGGCAGCAGACAATCTGTTCCTAAATGTTCATTTACATATTGGAGCAGATTGGCTGGTGCCTTTATCACCTTGCACATATCACTGGTTTCTCACTTCCTTATGCCTTCTACAGGTTAATACATTTGCACCTGTATTTGGGCAAAGTATACGCAGGCCTACACATATCAAATTACATACCCAGCAGCCATCCATCTGGCATTTGTCCGTCCTCAAACTTATCAAAGAGGGATGACTGACTGAGGATGAAGGAGTCATGGCAGCCCCAAGGCTAACCAGCAACAACACTCATTATTTTGAGATTTGCATCACAAACCACCTGCACATTTGTGGAGTGTTCGAAATGGCGATTAGTATATATGTGCTGCCTGCCCCTAGGTGGTCTCAGCTGAATGTGTGTGCAATCTATGGCTCCAAGCACATTGGGCATGCCAGCCAGCTCATAGAAATCTACCCTGACGGCATGCCACTGAGACTCCTGGGTAGGGAAGCAGATTGAGGCCTCGATGTGGGGCTGCAAAACAGCCAACACCTGTGTGTGTATATTTTAAAGAACAATAAACATGAGATTTTAGGACAGAACTGGCCACCGAGAAATTAAAACAAACAAAAAACAGAAGAGGTAGTTAGGTATACATCACCTGTGTTAAGATTCTGGAAAATGAGGGCTGTGAGATTCCTATGACATCCCCAGACACAGCCTGAAAGCTGCCAGTAGCCATAAAGTACAACACAGCCAGGAGTTTGTGCAGGCCTGAGACAGAGCGAGAGCGTGCTGTCTCAGGTTCTAGGCCCAGTTTGACAAGGTCATACGGACGAAAAATGTTGTTGCGATTTAGACGGAACATCTGTATGACCTTATCATCGGACAATGCGTTCAAGTTTAAACGCCCCCTAAAAAAACGAGGCCTGCGCAGCCTCCGCGGAACCTGTACAACCTGCTGACCATGTTCAGTTTCTTGGCCCTGGGTACTCACAGGCTGATGTCTGAGTCTGAGGAATCCCACAGCACACAAAAGATCACTGGCCCACAGTCCTGCTGCCATTTCTGAGTGTAGGTGTATTGAAATGGGACTAACATCCTTTTATAGGCATCCTAATTCAGGTGTGATTGATTTTTGAGTTGCAACACATGTAAACACGATTGAAAAAAGCAGGTCTAATTTTTTTGACACTTTTTTTACCTACTCGCAAAAAAATACGACCGCAATTGAGCACTCAGAAACTAACACCCAAATACGAATGAATAGTGAATTCCCGTATTGTATGAAATAACAGCCGCGTTTGACCGATGGTCTATTCATTCGTATTTCGGAACTTTGCAAATCAAACCATTACGAATAGTCCAAACACTGCCGAGATTGGTGCTTGGTGAATTCCTGGATTGGGACTTAGAAATAAAAACACAAATCGGACAAACTCGAATTCTTAGTAAATATTGGCCCATGTCGATATAATGTTGGTATAATGCATGTCTGTACTTTGACCGTGTCAGTATGTTGACTGTCGGTAAATGGTTGCCACTTACATGTAACGCCCCAGTAGTAGCGCAGCTTACACGTAATGCCTCCAGTAGTAGCGCGACTTACACGTTACGCCCCAGTAGTAGCGCAGCTTACACGTTATGCCCCAGTAGTAGCGCAGCTTACACATAATGCCCCCTGTAGTAGCGCAACTTACATGTTATGCCCCAGTAGTAGCGCAACTTACACACAACGCCCCAGTAGTAGCGCATCTTACACATAACACCCCCAGTAGTAGCGCAGCTTACACATAACACCAGCAGTAGTAATTCCACATGCACACACACACACACACACACACACATACACACACACACACACACACACACACACACACACACACACACACACACACACACACTCTTTATCACTTACTCTCCCTGGCTGGCAGGATCTGGAGCAGCATGTCCTCCTCTGTGGCACTGCACTCTGTGTAGCTCCACCCCTTCCACTTGTGTAGCTCCACCCCCTTTTCGGCCAATCAGTCACTGCCTCTGTCACAGGAGGGGTAGAGGAGGCCTTAAGCTGCCGTCGCCGCTGCCTGTCATGTAGTCAGTAGCGGATCTTGCCACGGGCAAGCAGGACTTTTGCCCGGGGCGCCGCCTTCCGGAGGGCGCAGGGCGCTGCACCAGGGTAAGATCCGCTGCTGCTGTGCCCCCCGCTGCCCGTTGCCCCCCGCTGCCGCTGTGAAGAGAAATTAGATGCGTACGCATCTGGTTTCCCTTCGTGGAGAGGTCCTTTACTGTGCGGTGCGCGATGACGTCATCACGCACCGCACATCATTTCAGTCTGTACAGGGGGCGTAAATGACCACTCCCCCTGTACGTAGCCACGCCCCCTATTGTCATCCGGGGCGCCCAGCGCCCAAGAACTGGCCCTGCATGCAGTGACAGGAACAGCAGCTAGTAGCAGTAGGGAGGCCAGGCGCAGCAGCGGGTATGCAGAGCAGGGAGACCCTGGTGCCTACCTGCTCTGCATCCCTTTGCTGCGCAAGTAGCGCCGAGCCTGCTTACAGCCCTCTCTCTAATACAGTACTCCTGAGTGTCTGCACTGCATGCTCTTCTTCTCACAGTCTGACAGGTTCTTCCTTCTTCTGCTGCACAGGAGGCAGAGCCAGTTATGTCAGTGTGCCCTTGCCAGGGTCCCTCCCTGACAGAGGGGGGCCCAGGGTACAGCTCCCCACCTTAATCTGCCCATGCTCTGTCGCTATTGCTGTAATTTTTGGAAGCCCTGAAGAATTAATAGACCTGCTTAGCAACTACATTATCACATTACCCCAGTCATGTGATGTGGGCAGTAGCCTGATTTCAAGATTATCTCAAACTCTGCGATCTCAAACTCTGCCATATACCATCACTAACAGACCGAGGGGGTCATTCTGACCTGATCGCACGCTGCACTTCTTCGCAGCCGTGCGATCGGGTCGGAACTGCGCATGCGCCGCGGCCGCATTGTGCAGGCGCATCATTGCCCAGCGACGGCCGTCGCCGGGCAGCGACGCCACGAATGAAGAAAGTGGTCACAGCAGCGACCGCAAGAAGATTGACAGGAGGTAGGCGGAACCGGGCGTCAACTCACCGTTTTCGAGGAGTGGTGAGTCCAACGCAGGCGTGTCCAGGCGTTTGGAGGGCGGATGTCTGACGTCAATTTCGGAACATGCATCGGTGGATCGATCGCACAGGGTAAGTAACTCTTACCCTGGTCTTCGTTTACACAAAACTTTTTTTGCATGGCAGGGCTGCACAAGCGATCGCAGCCCTGCTATGCAGAAATACACTCCCACATGGGCGGCGTCTAGTTGTTCGAGCAGCAAAAAGTTGCTACGTACGCTCAACTCGGAATGACCCTCAAATGTTATTCGGCTGAGTGGTAATTATTCAGATCTGTCCAATTTAATTTAGAAAAAAAAATAGCGACTAGATAATTCTGAAAGTAGGCTGCTTTTCTATCTAAGTTGAGAAGTATTAATATATATATTTTTTTTTTACTATATTGCACTGTAATTCTTTTCAAAGTGGTGGAATCATTAAAATGTTTTATACATTTATATGCAATATAAATATTTCATTAATTTAATATAGAAGATGCATAATTTTTGACATAGCTATTGATTTTCTCCTCGGTATCAGTTTTAAATGGAATATAATAAAGTGACAAGATGTAGATGTTGCTATTAGTATCTATAAAAAGTGATTAGAGTATGTATAAACTATTCATATGTAGCATTTGAAACAGTGCAAGCATCCCTTTTTAAATCACTGATAGTAGCTGTACAAAACATGTAGTGTTCAGCAGTGATACACCCCCTAAGAAGTGTTGACACTGGACAGTTTCCAAATGTAGCTAAGCATATAGCTCCATCTACAGGCAGTTTGAAGGCGCTACACTACACTGTGCTCACTGCCACTCCTGCCAGCAATGTGACAAACCTCCTTGAATATTTTATTAAGTGCATTACATAGAAACATAGAAACATAGAATTTGACGGCAGATAAGAACCACTTGGCCCATCTAGTCTGCCCCTTTTTTATCCTTTAGGTAATCTCAACCCTTTTTGAACCCTAATTCTTTGTTAATTCTTTGTAAGGAAATTCATATGCCTATCCCAAGCATGTTTAAATTGCTCTACAGTCTTAGCCTCTACCACCTCTGATGGGAGCCTATTCCACTTATCCACTACCCTTTCTGTGAAATAATTTTTCCTTAAATTTCCCCTGAACCTGCCTCCCTCCAGTCTCAGTGTATGTCCTCGAGTTCTAATACTTCTCTTCCTTTGAAAAATGTTTCCCTTCTGAACTTTGTTAAAACCTTTGGTATATTTGAAAGTTTCTATCATGTCCCCCCTTTCCCTTCTCTGCTCCAAACTATACATGTTAAGATCTTTTAGCCTTTCCGGGTAAGTTTTGTGATGTAGGCCATGCATCATTTTAGTTGCCCTACTTTGTACACTCTCTAATGTATTTATATCCTTCTGGAGATATGGTCTCCAGAACTGGACACAATATTCCAGATGCACCAATGACCTATACAGTGGCATTATCACTTCTTTTTTCCTGCTACTGATTCCTCTCCCTATGCAACCAAGCATCTGACTTGCCTTTCTCATTGCTTTGTTGCATTGCTTTCCTGCCTTTAAGTCACTTGAAATAGTGACTCCTAAATCCCTTTCCTCCTCAGTAGTTTCCATTATAGTACCCTTGATACTACATTTAGCCTTTGGGTTTTTGAGACCCAAGTGCATGATTTTGCATTTTTTAGCATTAAACTGTAGTTGCCACGTTCTTGACCATTTTTCAAGCCTAGCTAGGTCATTAATCATTTGTTTTACCCCTCCTGGTGTGTCTACCCTGTTGCATATCTTTGTATCATCTGCAAAAAGGCATACTGAGAACTGGCCCGAGTACAGATCCCTGGGGTACTCCACTGGTAACATTTCCCTCCATAGATTTCACTCCATTGCTGTGTCTTTCTTGCTACTTTTACCCAATGTCTTTATGTCATCTAGGCAAAATTGTTTATTTTTGTAGGCCGTTCATACAACGCAGATTACCTCTCCCCTGTTCATTGGATAAAACTTATGGGTGTTTTTTTATTTATCAAATAGACATTTGTCAAAGCTTTTTTCTGCTTATTGCAGCAGTAGAAAATGTTCTATCTAACATCGACTTTACTGCCTTTTTAAATCTATTTCTAGGAATCCTCAAAAAAAGAAAATTAATTGTCCTCACTCTCTAATGCAGCGGTGGCCAACCCGCGGCTCTTTCATCCTCCGCATGCAGCTCGATCCGCTCCCGGCCACCGCTGCCCGACACACAGCAACTTCTAATGCTTAGAAGTTGCTGTGTGTTATCTAAGGTCTCTCCGGCGTGTGAGGAGGGGGGAGGAGAGCGCAGCGCGCGCCTCTCCTGCCCCTGTGACTCCTGCGGCGGTGCCTGCCCATGAGCCAATCAGAGCTCGCGGCCCGGCAGCTAAGCTCCTGATTGGCTGCCGGACCGTGAGCTCTGATTGGCTCACGGGACAGCGCTGAATTTAAGATAGACACAGCCGCCGGAGTCAGAGGAATAGGAGAGGCGCGTGCTGCGCTCTCCACCCCTCCCCTCACAGCAGCAGCACTGGGGGGGGGGCCACTGTGGGGACATGTGGATCTGCACTGGGAGCATAGCTGGCACTGTGGGGGCATGTGGATCTGCACTGGGGGCATACCTGGCACTGTGGGGGCATGTGGATCTGCACTGGGGGCATATCTGGCACTGTGGAGGCATGTGGATCTGCACTGGGGGCATACCTGGCACCGTGGGGGCATGTGGATCTGCACTGCAGGCATAGCTGGCACTGTGGGGGCATGTGGATCTGCACTGGAGGCATAGCTGGCACTGTGGGGGCATGTGTATCTGCACTGGGGGCATAGCTGGCACTGTGGGGGCATGTGGATCTGCACTGGAGGCATAGCTGGCACTGTGGGGACATGTGTAGCTGGCACTGGGGGCATATCTGGCACTGTAAGGACATGTGTAGCTGGCACTGGGGGCATATCTGGCACTGTAAGGACATGTGTATCTGCACTGGTGGCATATCTGGCACTGTGGGGGGCATGTGTATCTGCACTGGGGGCATATCTGGCACTGTAAGGACATGTGTATCTGGCACTGGGGGGCATATCTGGCACGGGGGCATATCTGGCACTGTAAGGACATGTGTATCTGCACTGGGGGCATATCTGGCACTGTGGGGACATGTGTATCTGCACTGGGGGCATATCTGGCACTGTAAGGACATGTGTATCTGGCACTGGGGGGCATATCTGGCACGGGGGCATATCTGGCACTGTTAGGACATGTGTATCTGGCACTGGGGGCATAGCTGGCACTGTGTGAACATGTGTATCTGCACTGGGGGCATATCTGGCACTGTGGGGGGCATCTGTATCTGGTACTGTGGGGGCATGTATATCTGGCACTGGGGGCATATACTTATCTGGCACTGTGTGGACATATGTGTATCTGGCACTGTGGAGGGGGGTATATGTATCTGGCACTGTGGAGGCACCCATTTTTTGGCATTTTTATATGTATGTGGCACTGTACTGGGGTATTATATCATATGTATGTGGCACTGTACAACATGACTAAAAACGGGGCTATGACACAAGGTCATACTCCTACAAATGTCATACCGAAGGGTGCGCGCACAAAAATGGGGTGTGGCTTTGTGAAAACTAGGCCACACCCCATTTTTGTGCACACGCCTTAGGCGCGCGCATGATAGTGGCTCTTGCCCTTTACTACGGATCTTTTCTGGCTCTTTGCCTCTGACTGGTTGGCCACCCCTGCTCTAATGTATCAAAACTTAAATTATCTTTCTAACAAATTTATTTTTGGTGGATATTTCTATTGTTTTTCTTTAAAAAAAAAAAGTTATTTCACTATTACAGTTTTTTACAAGCTTCTCCCAGTCATTTCAATGGTGTTTCCATCACGTATGAGACTCATTGAAATGATTGCTGCAAAATAAATAAACAGGAAAGCCAAGTAGCGTGAGTCTTGTTTCCACCACGGATCTGACTGGACTGGTTCCATTTGAATGTACCAAATTCTAAATAGGAGTATTGCCACTTCTGACCAATGAATTGATACACATCCATTCTTGTTTTTGCTGCTGAATTTTATATATCCATTTAATTTTATTTTTATTTTATTTATTGCTTTATTATTTTTTGTTGTTGTTTTGGTACATTATTGAAATTATTAAATATATTTTAAAGCTGAATCAATTCTGTTGTACTGACTCCAACTAGCACAGCTCCCTATTTGTTTCGTAAACATTTTGCCAGCGACATAAGGTTAGTCCAGAGGTTTCCAAACTCGGTCCCCAAGGCACCCCAACAGTACAGGTTTTAAAGATACCCGTGGCCCAGCACAGATGGTTAAATCATATTGACTGAGGTATAGGGCGGGATTAAGTCTGGTGGGGGCCCAGGGCAATGAAGGTATGGGGCCCCTCACTACTGAAGTTGCTGAACAACCCCCCCTATCAAAAGCGTGTCAACGGGCAGCCCTACCCCAACATGTGCGCACATACACACAGTACAAACACACAGAGTACACACACACAGAGTGTACACACACACACAGTACACAGTACCTGGCCATCACGGAACAGCGCCAGAGCAGCAGACGCCTCACAGTCACTGTTTCACTGGATTACCCATCACTATTCCGCGAGCCAGACATGGAGGAGCTCCTCAGCGGCCACTGTCAATAAACAGCTGAACCACCGGAGGGAGACTCCTCTGATTAAAAACACACTCTGTGGTGACCCCTAATGTGTCAGAGCACGGGGCAGCTGCCCCTGTCGCCCCTGCCTTAGTCCGGCTCTGCTGACGTACTAAATAAGTTACCTGTGGCCAAGAATGCATATAGCCAAAACCTGGACCATTAGGGTGCCTTGAGGACCGCGTTTGGGAACCTGGAACTCTGGGTTAGTCCACTGAGGGGAAGAGTTAGGATGAAGTTAAATAAAGACATTGATCAAGGCTGAGGATATGGGGAGTTGTTGTATCATAGCTATGAGTCATTCTAAATCAGTCATTGGATAATTGAGGATGGGTTTGGAGCCTCAAGGGTTTATCTTTTCTAGCACTGGGTTTCTTATGCCGGATACACACTAGACGATAAAGTGGATAATACAGCAGATACCGACACATCATTCACGATATCGTCTAATGTGTATGCACTATGTCGCTGATGATGCGCACTCCTACGCATCATCAGTGACATCACCCGTCGGCCATGCATGCCCCTGACCCTCCCCTACCACCGTCACCTGTGGCATTGGCATGTGTGTAAGCACTTGCCGATGCCACCAGCCCACCAGTATATACAATATACTATCGTCTAGTGCAGGGGTGGCCAACCTGTGGCTCTTTCTTTCTTCAAATGTGGCTCCCGACACTTGAAGTCACATTACCTCAATAGATCCGGTAACCACTGCACTCCAGAAAGACACGCGGAAGCACTACGAGGACTGTGGACTGAGGAAGCCAGATACTAGAGATAAAACACCCGCCGTCAAACCTTAAGCCCCTTTTACATCGCCAATGCAGGATACCACCCGGGAATTAGAAACAGTCCTTCCCGGGTGGGATCCGGCATTGGACCCTAACAGGTTGCTTCCCGACCCGGCAATTTGCTGGGTCGGTTGCCATAGCTGCAGGGCGGGGTGGGGGGGGGGGCGCGGCAGCGGGGGTGGAGGCAGCGTTGGGAGATGAGCTCATCTCCGCGCCGCCTCTCCCTATGTAGTAAACGGGTCCCATCGACCCAGGAACCCATTTACGCTGCCACTGACCTGGTGTTCAACCCAGGAATAACACTGCTTATAACGCGGGTTGAATTATCGGGTCAGGCAACCCAGGAATTCGACCATGGCCCATTCACACCGCACACCAACCCGGGTCGATACCGAGATATTTGTGCGGTATGAAAGGGGTAATAAGGAGCTGCTACAATGCCATGAGTTGGGGGGGGCTCTGAAGTGACACATGAGGGTTCTAGCAGGAGTGACACATGGGAAAGCTGGATGAAGTGACATAGGAGGGTGCTAGCAGGAGTGACACATGAGGGAGCTGACTGGAGTGACACATGGGAAAGCTGACTGGAGTGACACATGGGAGAGCTGAAGTGTACTATGTGAATCGTCTTTCATTATATTTTATATGGTTCTGGCTTTTTAAATTATTTTATGCGGAAGTGACTTCTTCAATGTATTTTATAAAGGATAATAATAATAATAATAATAATAATAATAATAAAAGAGAACATTGGGTCTTTCACATTGCCTGAGGAAGCCGACCAGGATACCTTGAAACGCGTTGCATTTTCTTTTTATTTTATGGGGTTTTTTTTATATTTGCATATAAAATAACATTATTCTTACATAGTTACATAGTTGTTGAGGTGGAAAAAAGACAGATGTCCATCGAGTTAATAATGTCTCCTCTCGGTCGCCTTTTTTTCAGTGTAAACAAATCTAACCTTTTAAGTCTTTCCTCATAATCCAGTGCCTCTGACCCCTTAACCAGTGCTTAAAGTGATCGTAGAGAGGTGGTGGAAATCACCCCCCCCCCTCCCCGGCGCCCATGCAATAAAGGTACTGCGCACTCCCCAAAAAGGGGGCATGGTCTAAAAAAGAAAGGGGCGTGGTCACACAATAGTAATAATACCCACAGTAATAGCACCCCCAATACACATAATGCCAACAGTAGTAGCACCCCGTAATACACAATGCCCACAGCAGTAGCGCCCTTTTTACAATGCCCACAGTAGTAGTGCTCCTTATGCAATGTCCACTGTACTAGGAGTGCCTACAGTGGTAGTGCCCCTTATATAGAGCCCATAGTAGTGGTACCCCTTATGCAATGCCCCCAGTAGTAATGCCCCTTGTGAAGTGCCCCCTTTACAATGCCCTCATTAGTAGTGCCCCCATTAGTAATGCCCTTAATGCTAATGCCCTTGTGTAGTATTGCCCCCAGTAGTAATGTCGCCTGTAGTAATGCCCCCAGTCGTTTAGCCCATGTAGTTTAGCCCCATGTAGTTTGCCCCAAGTAGTAATGCCCCCAGTAGTAATGCCCCAGTAGTAATGACCCCAGTAGTAATGCCCCAGTAGTAATGACCCCAGTAGTAATGCGCCCCTGTAGTTATGCCCCCACTAGTAATGTGCCCCTGTAGTTATGCCCTCAGTAGTAATGCGCCCCTGTAGATTTGCCCCATGTAGTTTGCCCCCAGTAGTTTGCCCCAAGTAGTAATGCCCCCAGTAGCTTGCCCCCTTGTAGTTAGCCCCTGTAGTTTAGCCCCCCTGTAGTTATGCCCCCAGTAGTAATCAGACTTTAAAAAAAAAAAAAACATACTTACCAATCCCCGCTCCCGCTGTAATACTCCTGGCGTCTGCTTCACTCCGCTTCCCAGCACTATGAGAGTGACGTCATGACGTCTCTCTTCATAGCGCGCATTGAGCCGGGAGCAGGAGCTCAGTAGTGAGCTTCTGCCGCCGGCTGCGCAGGGAGAGCCAGGTGCCGCTGATAACGCAATCACAGCGGGCGCCCCCGGCATCTCCCTGCGGCGCCGGCACACATGGGGTTAGGTGAGCCGGAGGAGGCGGAACTGCGTTCCGTCTCCAAGTGGAACTGATGGAACGCAGTTCCGCCCCGTTCCGGGTTACTTTAACCCCTGCCCTTTAACCAGTTTGGTGGATCGCCTCTGAACCTTTTCGAGTTCCAAGATATCTTTTTTATAGTGAGGTGCCCCGAACTGTACACAATATTCCAGGTGTTGTATTACCTGTTGTATTATGCATTGAATGTAATATTTCATGTATATCCCTGTTTTAAATATTGTATTATGCTTATGATATATTTATGGTAAGCACCCTACAAAGTTTAAATATGCTAAAATGCTGTGTGACATCAAAACACCCCAGACAGTTTGTATCCCTTTCCAATTGAATACACAATAAAAATGTTATGGTAGAGAAAACCCTTGGTGGATTATGACCTTATTTTGATAAACTGTGAGTAAAAAAGTTAATCCTAACTTTGGGCCTAATTCAGACCAGACCTGATTTTTGCACTGCTGCGATTATATAGTTGCCGCCTACAGGAGGAGTGTATTTTAGCTGTGCAAGTGTGCAATCGCATGTGTGTACAAACAGATTTTGTGCAGTGTCTTCACAGCCCAGGACTTACTCAGCCTGTCCGAGACCAAATTGACATCAGGAACCCTCCCTGCAAACGCTTGGACACGCCTGCGTTTTTCCAACCACTACCTGAAAACGGTCAGTCACCCCCCCTACGACTTTTTCCTGTCAATCTCCTTGCGATTGCCCGTGCGAATGGATTCTTCGCACAAACCTATCACTGAGCGGCGATCCATTTTGTACCCGTGTGACAACCTACACATTGTGGTGCATACACATGCGCAATTTAGACCTGATCGCCAGCTGTACAAAAACGCAGCCTAGCGATCAGGCCTGAATTACCCCCTTAGATTCCCAACCTAATGTATTTGGTGTTGCCTTACTATACCAACCAGAATTAGAGCCCAGATTTATTTAGGTCTTGAAAATTTCAGTCCATTTCTTTAGTTTTGAGAGCACTGTCCAGTGTTTCCCACCATCTGCCATTGTGGTGCATACTATAAAAGTCCTTTGTACTAGCAACAGATAAAAAACTAATTTTTGCCCTTATAACCCTTAAAAAATCAAATGGGATATTTCCTTTCTCCTTGGCTGCTACTAGGACTACATTCATAATTAATTATTCCATATTGGTGCCAGTTAGAACAAATCTAGATATCAGGAGCTTTCCATATGGGAGCAGTTTAACAGTTATGATGTAACAGAAATGATTACTGGCTGATGCCTCCTACAAGACATAGGTTGGTCAGGGGGTACACATGGAGAGATGTGTGCTGAGTGATCTAGCACAGAGCGCTCAGCACACATCTCTCCCCCCGCTCAGCACTCAGCGAGATGTGTGCTGAGCGAGGGAGGAAGGGGCAGGGGGGACGCTCACTTCACCCAGCGGTGAAGTGAGTGATCTAACTAGATTGTGCTTGCATTCAGGTCAATATAGAACGTCAATAGCGACGCGTGGGGCCGCGCATCGCTATTGCTGTGGGGCATACGCACGGAGAGATCCGTGCTTAATTTCTAAAGCAGAGATCTCTCCATGTGTAACCCCAGACTGCAGCCTTGGGGAGATATAGTAACTTTCCAACCTCTCCATAGGGGTATATAGAGTAGACAGAAATTTGCGCTGTCTCTGACACAAACAATGTATAAGGGTAATAAATCCAAACTAAATATGGAACATTCTTTTTACTTAGGGGGACATTTACTAAGCTGTGATAAGTGTGGAGAAGTGAGCCAGTGGAGAAGTTGCTCCATCAACCAATCAGCAGCTCTGTATAATTTTATAGTATGCAAATTATAGCTGTTACTTCAGTGTTGATTGGTTGCCATGGGCAACTTCTCCACTGGCTCACTTCTCCGCTCTTATCACTGCTTAGTAAATGCCCCCCCTTAGTCATGTAAAATATGGTCAGTAGTCTTTAGTTAGTTCGGAAAAAAAAAGAAAGATTTTTTTTTCGTTTATAAAAGAAGAACATGGCCTCATGTCCTGAAGTAAAGACTCCTATCCTATCTCACAGACAAAGGTACAATTTACAGCATGTCATTCATATTAGAACGAATTAAGAGAAACAGTGTGTATGCCCTGGAGAGGTAATAACTCTTATCAACAGTCATACAAAGTAATACTTTTTCCTTTCTGATAATGTTGTAACACATAATGGTGGTCATTCCGAGTTGATCGCTCATTTTTTTTTCCGCAACGGAGCGATTAGTTGCTAATGCGCATGCGCAATGTCCGCAGTGCGACTGCGCCAAGTAAATTTGCTATGCAGTTAGGTATTTTACTCACGGCATTACGAGGTTTTTTCTTCGTTCTGGTGATCGTAATGTGATTGACAGGAAGTGGGTGTTTCTGGGCGGAAACTGGCCGTTTTATGGGAGTGTGTGAAGAAACGCTACAGTTTCTGGGAAAAACGCGGGAGTGGCTGGAGAAACGGAAGAGTGTCTGGGCGAACGCTGGGTGTGTTTGTGAGTTGTGACGTCAAACCAGGAACGACAAGCACTGAACTGATCGCACTGGCAGAGTAAGTCTCGAGCTACTCAGAAACTGCACAGAGAAGTCTTTTCGCAATATTGCGAATCTTTCGTTCGCAATTTTGAGAAGCTAAGATTCACTCCCAGTAGGCGGCGGCTTAGCGTGTGCAAAGCTGCTAAAAGCGGCTTGCGAGCGAACAACTCGGAATGAGGGCCAATGTTCAGTGTCAAAGAATTGTGTATAGTATGACAATATGTCATATAAAAATAGATTAGGCAACCTCAAAAAACATATTACATACCCTCCAACATTTTGCACATAATAATCGGTACAAATTAGAAAAGGGGGCGTGGCCACGAGTAAAGGGTACGTGGCCACGCCCCTTTTCCTATACTTTCAGTGGAAGTTTAGAGAGCCAAACATAGGTACAGACCATAAAAAAAAGGTACTGTACCTGGTAAAAAGGTACAGTTGGAGGGTATGATATTAGCATATGGGCATTATTAGATTAGCTGAAGGCTGCATAAGCCTGAGGCCATATATGAGACCAACTTTTGGTGATTGGTTGTTGATGTCTTAGCAGTTGCTAGGCAGATCAGTTTTTTCCTGGTTGTTTTTCCTATTGGATTAGAGGGTTGTCCATCAAGCTTAATGGGTTGGTCTTAGGATAGTATATAGGGCAGGGTCATGTGCCTCAGACTTCCTCTTGCCATTCATTATATGGCCCAGGAAGGCTGAGTATATTCCACAGGTTATTTCATATTGTGTTACACTCTGTGCCTTTATATTGTTTCTCTGCTGCCCCCTTTTGTGCTCTTTCCTTTATAGAGTTATATCCAGCTGTCCTGTGTGTTTGCTGCCACCTGATATGCCTCGTCCACGCCGCTCCGCTCCCCCCTCCCGCCGCCTCGCGGAGGCCGTGGGCACTCCTCGCTCCCACTCCCGTAGTGCGGCCCCCCGGAGGTTGCTCCCGGCAGCGGCAGGGTCGGGCCGCGGCGGCCCGCTCCCCTGCCAGCGAAGTTCGTGCGGCTAGCGGCCGCTCTGCACGTGCTGCCGGGACGCGCGGCTCGGACAGGCCCCGGCGGCCTTGGTGCGCCGTGCAGCTCCCTCGTACGGCACGCTGGTCGACGCCTCGTCTCCTCTTCCCTCCCCGCCTACGGCTCTGAGCAACGGCTCGGGCGCCCACGTGGTGCCGGGCGGCCGCGATGGTGCTGCAGGGGGAGAGGGGGGGTACACGTCACAAGCAGGGGTTTTGAGTTTAGGACAGCAGGGTCCAGTGACCTCGGTACAAGGGGCTGCAACAGATTCAGAGGGGCCCCTCTCTACGGGGGGGCCCTTTGCGCCCGCATATAGGGTTGGGGATGGGGTGGCAGGGGTGAGCCCGGGGAGTTTTGGGGCGGGGAGTCTGACGGGTATTGCCGCGGCGCCCGCCCCGCTTGCTGTTTCGGGGCGTGGGTTCCCGGATGGGAATCCTGCATCTGGAACCTTTTTGCTGGGCTCTGCGTCGGCATCCCCGGGCGTCGGGCTACAGGCGCCCCCCCGGCCCGCAGGGGGCGTTGCAGCTGGTGGTGACTCAGTCGTCCATCGCAGCGGCGTTCCACCTACCCGGCCCTCCTCTTTCGTTTGCCGCGCCTCAAGGGTTCGCTGGGGGTCAGTTTTTCCCCAGTGGCCTTCCCTGGCCTCTTGCGCCGGCATCCCCTGCGTCTTCCGGAGCACCTTTCATAGGCCTACCGGTGACGTCCTCCCCGCAATTTTCACCGTACTTTGCCAGCGCGGCCGTCGGCGTCCAGCCCACATGGTCGGTCGGCGGCCCCCGGGTTAAGGTTCCCCCCCCTGCCTTTGCGGGGGTGGGGAATCGGGTCGTCCCCGGCTGGGGTGAACCCGTTAGCGCAATTTTTGCCGCCCCCCCAGCGCCTCCCCAGTTCCTATACGGTTTCGTCGGGATTTTCTGGGTCGATCGGTTGCATTCCGCCTCCTGCGTGGCGGCCTGCTTACACCATTGGTGGCGCTGCGGGGGTCGGGTCTGCCTTCCCCCACGCCTTTTCGTACCCCTCCGTTGGGGGTCCGCCCCCGCCGCCTCCCGCTGGCCCCCCTCCGCGTGGCGACTGGGCTTGGCCTCCTCCCCCGCCTGTTACCCCCATTTCTATTGATGCGCTGGTTTCACCTGCGCCTGTTGTCCATTCTGTTTCTTCCTCTCAGGTGCTGGCTGGTTCCGGGTCTTCGTCGCGGAGGGGCCGGAGGTCGGAGAGAGCCGCGGCCGCGGCACCGACGGTGGAAGTTCTGCCGCCACCGGAGTCGGGCGCAACGGACGATGCTGTTCCGGGTCCTTCAGGCACTGGTGAGCACGCTATTACTTCACACTGTTCGTCTAGTTCTTCTTCCTCATCGTCTAGCAGTGTTTCTTCAGGTTCTTCGCGGCGCCCGCGTAAATTAGCTAGACTTATCGTGCGGCGCATGGCGAAGGAATCGCGAAAAGGGACAGCGCCGGCGTCGGCAATTCCCCCCGACCCCCTGTTATACGGAGATGGTGCATTGCGCCAACACGGCAGTTACCCGGGGGGTTCGTAAGCGGATGCGCGAAAAAATTAGGAAAGGGAAGTACGTTGACATCTTCACCCTTACGGATGAGATGCGGCAGGGTTTTGATGCAGCTAAGAAACCGGGTGGCATTGGGGAAAGTGCTTTCCGCAATTTTCACCAGTGGTTGCGGGGGTTCTTGGTTTTTACGGCTTGCTACACGGAATCGCGGCCAGCTGAGTATTCCAATTTGGTCAAATACTTGTTTTTGGTGCATGACATGTACTTAAAATCCAAAGGTTCCGCTTGGCGGGATTACGATGAGAAATTCCGTCGTAATCAGGATGGTAACCCCATCCTGCCCGCGGGTTTTAAGGATGTCGAGGTGTGGTTGGAGGTCACACAGCAGGTCAAGCCCGCCCCGGACACCACTGTCAAGAAGCCCGTGGCGGCCGGGGCGTCGGGCTCCCGCTCGGTGGGGAAAGGAAAGTGTTTTGCCTACAACGAGGGCAAATGCGCCAGGGGGGTAAATTGTCGTTTTCGCCACTCGTGTAAGTTGTGCGGGGCCAATCACCCGGCCAAAGATTGCACCTCGGCGGCGAGCGGTAAGCCCTCCGCTCCGGCCGAGGCTGGGGGAATTGGCAAGTAAGGCCTTCTCCCCGATTCGAGTTCCCGAGTTGCGGCGCTGGCTGAGTTTATACCCCGACAAGTCGGCAGCGTCATTCCTCTTGGAGGGTTTTCGGCACGGTTTTCGTCTGCTCATTTCGGTGCACGTAGTGGCGCGCCAGAATTTGAGGTCAGCTCGCGAATTTCCACAGGAGGTCCGGCAGAAGGTGGACGCGGAGATCGGCTTGGGGCGCATGTGTGGGCCCTACGCCTTTCCCCCTATGCACTCCTTGTGCATTTCCCCCGTTGGGGTGGTGCCCAAGAAGGCCCCGGGCAAGTTCCGCCTGATACAGCACCTGTCGCATCCTACGGGCGTTTCGGTTAATGACTCCATTCCGCAGGCCGTGTGCAGGGTGCGTTATCAGTCTTTTGATGATGCTCTGCGCTTGGTGCGGGACTGTGGTCCGGGGGGCCTGTTGGCAAAATTGGACGTGGAGTCGGCTTTTCGGCTACTTCCACTACATCCGGAGTCCCTGCGGTTTCTGGGTTTCAAACTGGGGGACGAGTTTTACGTGGATCGGTGTCTCCCCATGGGTTGTTCGGTCTCCTGCGCCTATTTTGAGAGATTTAGCACGTTTTTGCACTGGTGCGTCCAGGCCGCCTCCGGCCAACTCGGGGTGGCTCATTACCTGGACGACTTTCTCTTTGTGGGCCCAGGGGGCAGTTCGATCTGCGGGGATATTCTGTCGGTGGCTAGGTCCTTGTTCGAAAGTTTGGAGGTGCCCGTCGCGCAGGACAAGTGTGAGGGCCCCTGCACTTGTCTTAGCTATTTAGGAATTGAAATAGACATGGTGGCGGGTTGCTGTCGCCTACCCGAGGATAAAGTGCGTAAGCTTTTGGGTTTAATTCACGATTGTTTAGGCAAGCGCAGGGTTCGGCTTAAGCAGGTGCAGTCTTTGCTGGGTTCGTTCAACTTTGCGTGCCGGATTATCCCCATGGGTAGGGTTTTCTGTCGCAAACTTGAACGGGCCACGGCAGGGACGGTCCGGCAGCATCACACCGTGTACCTTTCCCGCGAGATCAGGGATGATTTGCGGATTTGGGTTTCTTTCCTGGTGTCCTTCAACAGGGAGGTTTTGTGGCCTCCGCCTTGCTGTTCCAGCAGTTGGCTCCAGTTGTTCACGGATGCCTCGGGCAGTCAAGGTTTTGGGGCATTTTTTGCCGGGGCATGGTGCGCTGCTGCCTGGCCGGCCTCTTGGGTAGCACGGGGTTTCACCAAGAACCTCCTTTTGCTGGAGTTGTTCCCGATCATAGTTGCTTTTGAATTATGGGCCTGCCAGTTCGCGAATCGGGACATCTCGTTCCGTTGCGACAATTTGGGGGTGGTGCACGCGATCAATAATCAGCATTCGTCCTCTCCGCAGGCTTTGCGGCTTCTACGGCATCTAGTGTTAGTTTGCTTGCGGCGCAATATTAATTTCAGGGCCCGTCACGTTCCCGGAATCGACAACGGAATTGCGGATGCATTGTCGCGGTTCCAATTTGATAAGTTCTGGGCGTTGGTTCCGGGAGCGGCGGCGGAGGGTTTACCGTGCCCGCCTTCTGTCTGGCAGATTGTCGAATCGGGTTAGCTGCTCTGGCCAGGTGTGCTTTGGCTCCTTCCACGCTCAGGGCGTATGATGCGGCCTGGCGGGATTGGTCGGCCTTTCAAAGTAGGTACGGTGTGGCAGGTGAGTCCCCGGCTGACGTTTTGATGGCCTTTGTTTGGGAACATTATCGAACGGGTAGGTCAAAAGCGGCCATGTCTTCTGCCCTTGCGGGCATTTCTTTTCACTCTCGGCTCCACGGGATGACGGACCCCACCGGGTCTTTTGTCCTTTCCAGAGCGCTTAAAGGTTGGGCTAGGATGCGACCGGCGCCCGCGGACTCCCGTAGACCCGTGACTTTGCAGCTTCTAACGGAGTTGCTGGGTGTGCTGCCTCGAATTGCGACCTCGGAGTTCGAGGTGGCCCTGTTTAGTTGTGCGTATGCCCTAGCCTTTTTTGGGGCTTTTCGAGTGAGCGAGTTAGTGACGTGCAGCAAGTCATCTCGGGAGTCGGGTCTGCTTTACGAGAATGTGCGCCTGCAGGATGGCCTGTTGCTCTGTAGGATTGTGCGGTCCAAGACAGATCAAACAGGTCGGGGTCGCTGGGTGTCCTTGGAGGCCCAGGAGGAAACGAGGGTTTGCCCGCTGCGGTTGACGCAGAAGTATATCCGGTTGAGGCCTTCGGGGGGCGATCAGTTGCTGGTGCACGCGCTCGCTGGCCCGCTGACGAAGTTTCAATTTGCTGCTGTGTTTAAAAAATGTTTGGCGGTATTGGGCTTGCGGGGGGCGGACTTCGGTACCCATTCCTTTCGGATTGGGGCGGCTACCCATGCAGCGGCTACGGGTTCATCCCCGGCGGCTATTCGGGAGCTGGGCCGTTGGAAGTCTGCCTCCTATAAGTCTTATGTCCGTTTTGATAAGATGTAGGTGCGCCTGTTGCGCTAACCCAAAAACGTGTTTACTCGTCGGTTTTTGAACGCTTACCGTTCTGGAATCGAGGGTGTGAAGTGAATTTTTAAATTTTCCTCCGAGGGGGCCTAATTTCAATTGGCTGTTCTCTTAAGGTCCACGGGAGGTTTTTGAGTTTTCTCCTTCACTTGGGTTATTCTGTTTATTGCATTATATATGTTTTTGTGTTCACATTTCAGATGTTAGGGTGTTTTTCTTTTTCAGCTGTCGTTGATTTTGGGGAGCATGTATGGCTGGTTGGCCATTCTTATATTTTTTGGGCGGCGAGGCATCCCATGGCACTTAGGGCAGCTGATGTTTTTGGGTCCAGGGAGTTGCATTGGTTAGGTGTCAGGGGCATGCTGTGGGGTGATTTGTTGCGGCTCCTTTTTCACCGTGAGCGCCGGTGGGGTCGCCCCAGTTGTATTATTCTGCATTTAGGTGGGAATGATTTGGGACAAGTCAAGGGCATAGATTTAATTTTGTCCATTAAGGCGGATTTGGTGGCGATTCGTTGTCACTGGCCGGGAGTACGCATTGTGTGGTCGGAGATAGTTCCGCGTTTTCATTGGCGTGGTGCGGTGCGTTTCTCAGCTCTGGAGAAGGCCCGCAAGAAGGTGAATTCGGCAGTGTCTCTCTTTGTCAGGGCCATAGGTGGAGTAGCTGTCAGGCATCCTTTACTTGTGCTGCGTAATCGGCAGTTCTACAAGAAGGATGGGGTTCATCTTTCTCCGGACGGAGTGCAGATTTTCCTGGAGGATGTTTTTGGTCCTTTTCGTTAGGGATAGTTAGTTTGTTCTTAGTTGGTTATTGTTTGCTGGTTCGGATAGCGGTGGCGGTTTTGTAAACCTTTGGTGGCGGGAAGTCGCTACCAACCAGCGGTCAAACAGGCATAAGTGGTCATTGTGGGGCACCCTCTTTAGAAGGACGGCAGGTGTGTCCTTCTCTTGCGGTTGGACATTTAGACGTTCCCCTGCGGGAACCGAACGTTTGCCAGAGAAAAGAGTGGTGAGGCCAGCACAATGCGGGTTATGCAGGAAGGAGGCGGGGTTTGGGTACTCCCCTCCTTGGTTTGGTGGTTTTCATCTAGGTGACTGGAGCTGGTGTCTGGTAGCGACTTTCTTTTTGCCATCCTCCAATCTAAAGTTAACTCTACAATCTAAATTAATTACAATTCGATCACAATTATAGTTTAAAGAGTTGGTCAGCGATCAATAAAAATCGGCTGACCTTTAACTCCAGCTACCGTGTCCGTGTCTTTATTTCAGTGTGTTGTGTCGTTTATTTAGTGATAAGCTAGCTTAAGAAAAGTTTATGTAATCACAATAAAGTTATGGGCGCCTTATAAAACACTTAAAAAAAAACAAAAAACCCACAACTGATTCCGGTGATTTAAACCATGGATTTAAGGAGAGACAGGGATTCCGAGTGGTATCGGGATTCTGGCGTCAGTCACCTGACTGCCGCATCCAAACTGCTGGGATACTGACTGCATCCCGGAGAGACAATGGCCCTCATTCCGAGTTGATCGCTCGCTAGCTGCTTTTAGCAGCATTACAAACGCTAGGCCGCCCCCCTCTGGGAGTGTATCTTAGCTTAGCAGAATAGCGAATGAAAGATTAGCAGAACTGCTCGAAAATCTTTTCCTGCAGTTTCTGAGTAGCTCCAGACCTACTCCTAGATTGCGATCACCTCAGTCCGTTTAGTTCCTGCTTTGACGTCACAAACACGCCCTGCATTCGGCCACCCACTCGCCGTTTCATCAGCCACTACTGCGTTTTAGCCTGACATGCCTGCGTTTTTTAGCACACTCCCGGAAAACGGTCAGTTTCCGCCCAGAAACACCCACTTCCTGTCAATCACACACCGATCAGCAGAGCGACTGAAAATCGTCGCTCGCCCCTGTGTAAAATTGCTTAGTTTTGTGTGAAATTACTTGGCGCGTGCGCCCTGCGGCCCATACGCATGCGAAGAACAGTCGGATTTTGGCCTGATCGCTATGCTGCGAAAAACGGCAGCGAGCGATCAACTCAGAATGACCCCCAGTGGGGGTAATTCTGAGTTGATCGCAGCAGCAAGTTTGTTAGCAGTTGGGCAAAACCATGTGTACTGCAGGTGTGGCAGATATAACATTTGCAGAGAGAGTTAGATTCGGGTGGGTTATATTGTTTCTGTGCAGGGTAAATACTGGCTGCTTTATTTTTACTTTGCAATTTAGATTTCAGTTTGAATACACCGCACCCAAATCTAACTCTCTCTGCACATGTTATATCTGTCTCTCCTGCAGTGCACATGGGCCCTCATTCCGAGTCGTTCGCTCGGTATATTTCATCGCATCGCAGTGAAATTCCGCTTAGTACGCATGCGCAATATTCGCACTGCGACTGCGCCAAGTAATTTAACAATGAAGATAGTATTTTTACTCACGGCTTTTTCTTCGCTCCGGCGATCGTAATGTGATTGACAGGAAATGGGTGTTACTGGGCGGAAACACGGCGTTTCATGGGCGTGTGGTTAAAAACGCTACCGTTTCCGGAAAAAACGCAGGAGTGGCCGGAGAAACGGAGGAGTGTCTGGGCGAACGCTGGGTGTGTTTATGACGTCAAACCAGGAACGACAAGCACTGAACTGATCGCAGATGCCGAGTAAGTCTGAAGCTACTCTGAAACTGCTAAGTAGTTTGTAATCGCAATATTGCGAATACATCGGTCGCAATTTTAAGAAGCTAAGATTCACTCCCAGTAGGCGGCGGCTTAGCGTGTGTAACTCTGCTAAAATCGCCTTGCGAGCGATCAACTCGGAATGAGGGCCATGGTTTTGCCCAACTGCTAACAAATTTGCTGCTGCGATCAACTCAGAATTAGGCCCAATGAGTGACTGCACCCTTCAAGGGGATCAGATCAGAGGCGGAACTACCGCCAGTGCAACCAGTGCGTTGCACTGGGGCCCGCCTCTGTCCAGGGGCCCAAAGCATGTAATGAGTCAAACTGACTCATTACATGCCACTGTGTGCTGCGGGCAACCGCTGCCCGCAGCACACAGCCGCCCGGACAGAGAGGAGGGGAGCGCAGCGGTCGGGGGAGAAGGAGGAGGAGGGAGGTGGAGGAGGGAGCCGCAACAGCGCTTTGTTATTGGTGGAGGCGCTGCTGCTACTGTCCCTCTGCTTCACTATAGGCTGTCTTCCGAGAACAGCCTATAGTGAAGCAGAGGGACAGCAGCAGCAGCGCCCCCACCAATAACACAGCGCTGCTGCGGCTCCCTCCTCCACCTCCCTCCTCCTCCTTCTCTCCTGCCCGGGAATCGTGACCAGAAGCTGCACCGAGGAGCCTGAGCCAGCGGAGAGGGTAAGTATAATTCTTTCTTTCTTTCTTTCTTTCTTTCTTTCTTTCTTTCTTTCTTTCTTTCTTTCTTTCTTTCTTTCTTTCTTTCTTTCTTTCCGTCTTTCTTGGGACTGTCTGCCGTAATGTGTAAAAAGGGGGAATCTGCGTGCCGCAATGTGTAAAAATGGGGAATCTGCTAGCCACAATGTGTAAAAAGGGGGAATCTGCCTGCCGCAATGTGTAAAAAGGGGGAATCAGCCTGCCGCAATGGGTAAAAAAGGGGAATCTGCCTGCCGTAATGTGTAAAAAGGGGGAATCTTTGCCGCAATGTGTAAAAAGGGGGAATCTGCCTGACGTGATGTGTAAAAAGGGGGAATCTGCCTGCCGCAATGTGTAAAAAGGGGGAATCTGCCTGCCGTAATGTGTAAAAAGCTGGACGCTGTCTGCCGTAATGTGTAACAAGGGCACGCTGTCTGCCGTAATGTGTAAAAAGGGGACGCTGTCTGCCGTTATGTGTAAAAAGGGCACGCTGTCTGCCGTTATGTGTAAAAAGTGTACGCTGTCTGCCGCTATGTTTAACAAGGGCGCGCTGTCTGCCGTTATGTGTAAAAAGTGTACGCTGTCTGCCGCTATGTGTAAAAAGGGGACGCTGTCTGCCATTATGTGTAAAAAGTGCACGCTGTCTGCCGTTATGTGTAAAAAGGGGGACGCTGTCTGCCGTAATGTGTAAAAAGGGGATGCTGTCTGCCGTAATGTGTAAAAAGAGGAATCTGTCTGCCGTAAGGTGTAAAAGGGTCTCTACCTGGTGTAGTGGTGCTACTGTGCGGCGTAATTTGAATAATGGAGTCTACTGTGTACCGTTTTATGAATTGGTATTATTTTGTGGTCACACCCCTTCCCCACGAAGCCATGCCACTATGTATTTTTGCGTGCGCCTGCGGCGCGCACTGCACCTGTTTTGTATGCAGGGGTGGGGCTCCGATGCCGTTTCTTGCACACAGTGCTAAAATGTCTAGTTACGGCACTGTTGCTAGGTATCCATTTCTCTGGCCCTGAGCAGGTCCCCCTCACCAGATCCTCTTTAGGGGTGAGGGGGTGGACTTGGATGGGACGGGGGGGGCAAAGCATTTTGTCGCACCTGGGCCCACCGCTCGCTAGTTCCGCCACTGGATCAGATAATTGCAAAAGTGTATTCAAAAATCTATGGGTGACAAAAGAATCCTTGTACCAAATAATGATGACAGTGTGCTCATCTGGTGAGTGGACTTGAAGTTCTCTGTTATGATGTTATAATTAATTATGAGTATAACAGGAGAAACATTTATACTATGAAGGTACACATACAACTATAATATGAACGTGTCTAAAAACATTTTTTAGAAGACTTATATAAAAAGCAAATAGTGAATGTGCAATGTGGGAAAATGTACATGGTAAAGAGCATTCAAAATGTGGTTAGCAGTTTTTGCTCAGCACATACCAGTGACGTGCGGTGAGTTAAACGGCAGGGGAGGCACTGGTCTTATTAACTCCCCCCCCCTTCCAATGAAGAAGGGATGAGAGGGGAAAAAAGCGTGGGCCTCCCCTATGTCACAAGAACCAGCACCAGGCACAACCAGCCAGGGGGAGTAACGCCATAGCAGGAGGGACACTCACTGTGGGGTCCCCTTGGCCCCACTTAACCTCGCGGTCTACCGCAGACCGCAAAGTTCCCACCATTGGATACAATGGAGCGCCTATGCGCTACATTGTATCTTCAGTGCGCAGCCTGACTGACAACTCTGGAGCGCACAGCCAATCAGGAGAGTGCCATGATGTGGCGCTCCCTGATTAGCTGAAGGGACCCTCTTTGACAGGAGTCATGGGGGGTCCCGCCAGTCGGGGAAAGGGGTCCCATGTGTAAACCTGGGACCCCTTTCAGTGGTGCAAGTAGAAAAAATGTCTGACAGATACTTTGTGCGCCGAAGGCGCGTGTGCAAAAGAAATGGGTGTGGCCAAATGCCATATGGGGCGTGGCCAATGAAAATGTGGGCGTGATACACATATGGGGGAGGGGCAGATACACATATGACCCCACAGTGCCAGATACACGTTGCCCCACAGTGCCAGATACACGTTGCCCCACAGTGCCAGATACACAAATGCACCACAGTGCCAGATACATGAATGCCCCACAGTGCCAGATACACTAATGCCCCACAGTGCCAGATATACATTGCCCCCACATGCCAGATACACATTGCCCCACAGTGCCAGATACACACTGTCCCACAGTCCCAGATACACGAATGCCCCACAGTGCCAGATACACGAATGCCCCACAGTGCCAGATACACGAATGCCCCACAGTGCCAGATATACATTGCCCTCACAGTGCCAGATATACATTGCCCCCAAAGTGCCAGATATACATTGCCCCCCACAGTGCCAGATATACATTGCCCCCCACAGTGCCAGATTTACATTGCCCCCCACAGTGCCAGGTATTCATGAAGCAGCCCCCCCCTTCCCCTGCTCACCGCTGCTGCTGTCCTGTCTCCCGTGTGTGAGGGGAGGAGAGCGCAGCCTGCGCCTCTCCTTCCCCTCAGTCTCCGGTGGGTGAGTTAAATTCAGCGCCGATCCGTGAGCCAATCAAAGCTCCGCGAGCTCTGATTGGCTCACGGGCGGCGCTGATTTGAACGAAGACATTGAGGGGCAGGAGAGGCTCAGGCTGCGCTCTCCTCCCCTCACATCAGCAGTAGCGAGCGGCGGCCCGTCGGTGTGGGTACGGCGTACCCACAGCGAAATTCTTAAGGGTACGCCGTACCCACCCATACCCGCATACTTGCACCTCTGGCGTGGATCATGTTTTTCGTTTTTTTATTTTGCCAAGTACGTGGATTACAAACAGAAGAGGACCGATCTACACTGGATTGTTGTGAGTATAATTTTATTTACAGGTACCCCGTGGATTCTACGTGGAGAAGGGGACCGACTCTTCGTGTCAACATAGGTAACTATGTATGAATGTAGGTGTGCATGTATGTAATAAAATTGTACTTTCAAGGTGTGTGTGTTCTGTTTTTATTTCTGTATTTTTTTTGTAGTAGAAATACAGGTAGCAGCGGGCCCGTTTTCTCCCCGCATGCTGGTACTTATGGTTCTCCAAGTACCAGCTTGTGAGGGAGGCTTGCTGGGACTTGTAGTACTGCTACAAAAAACAATATTCTATTTTTTTACACTCTGGCTATCAGCCCCCCATCCGCCGCCCTTGGATGGGGGGACAGCCTCGGGCTTCACCCCTGGCCCTTGGGTGGCTGGAGGGGGGGGACCCCTTGATTTAAGGGTCCCCACTCTTCCAGGGCACCCTGGCCAGGGGTGACTAGTTGATGATTTAATGCCAGGGCCGCAGGGACCAATATAAAAGTGTCCCCCGACTGTGGCATTATCTCTCTGACTAGTGGAGCCCGGGGCTGGTGTGAAAAATACGGGGGACCCCTACGTATTTTGTCCCCCGTATTTTTTACACCAGGACCAGGCGCAGAGTCCGGTGCTGGTTGTTAAAATATGGGGGATCCCCTGTCCATTTTTTCCCTGTATTTTTACAACCAGGACCGGCTCAAAGAGCCCGAGGCTGGTTATGCTTAGGAGGGGGGAACCCACACATTTTTTTTCCAGTTTTTACACTAAACAGACCCTTTCCCATAGATAACCATGCACAGATCTCTCTGATCCATGCATGATTATCCAAACTCGCCTGGAAAAAGCAGGTCTATTTTTTTGCTGCTTTTTTTAACGAATCGCAAAAAAATACACCCGCACTTGAGCATTCAGAGACTAACACCCAAATACGAACTAATAGTAAATTCCCGTGTTGTATGAACAAACAGCCGCATTTGACCGATGGTCTATTCATTCGTATTTCTGAACTTAGCCGTGAAAACCATTACGAATTGCACCAACACTGCCGAGATTTGTGCTTGATCAATTCCAGTGTTGGGACTTAGAAAAAAAACAACAAATCGGACAAACACGAAATTTTTGTAAATATACCCCTATGTGTAAATTGTGCACTATATGAATTGAATATTGAATGTCTTTGTAGCTTTTCTGTTGCGAATGCATATGCTACCGTATATACTCACACCACGCGCCAATACATAAGGCTCGTACCAGTGTACGTAGCGTGCATGTATACGTACACACGGCGAAAACGCGCATGCCAAGAGGCTACTCTTTGTGGTGTTTGCACTTGGTGTGTGTGTGTAATATTTTCGACTTCGACAGGGAGTACAATGTGTGGCATTACTATGTGGGCACAGTGTGTGGAATTACTGTGGGGGGAGGGGGTACAATGTGTGGAATTACTTTAGGGGGCAGTGTGTGGTGTATATACTGTGTGGGACAGTGTGTGGAATTACTATTTCTATGGTTTATTACTGTGGGGGTGAATGTATTTGTTTTATTTCTGTTGATATATTTGATTTTTTTTTTTAAACGTACAAGGTTAAAAATCACTGGCATAGACTGTTCAGAGGACCTGGCTTTCTCCTCTCAGCCCGGCCCCGGGTACAGTACGTGTGTATAGTATGTTAGTGGCAGTGGCGTGCGGTGAGGTCAGTGGCTGGTGAGGCACTGCAGCCATAATGTCCACCGAGTCCCACCGATGACCCCTAACACAGCGGAGCCGATGCCTGCTACCACCCCCAAGCTAATGCCCACTACCACCGCCACTAATGGCTGCTGCTCACGCCAATGGCCGCCCCCACCAATGTCCTACAAATTGCCACCATCAGCCACCCCGACAGCCCTACTGCTAATTCGCATCTCAGTCCAATTATTAAAAAATATACTTTGTGCAGACCCCCGCCGCCCAATCACATAAGACTCAGTGACAGGAGCGTGCTTGCATTTGGACTGACAGCTAGAGTCATAACAAGGGTTTTTGGCACCCAGGGCAAGAGGAGAAGAGAGAAAGTGGGAGGATAAGGAGGGAAGAGGAGGAGGAGGATAAGGAGGGAAGAGATGGAGGAGGATAAGGAGGGAAGAGATGGAGGAGGATAAGGAGGGAAGAGATGGAGGAGGATAAGGAGGGAAGAGGAGGGAGGAGGATAAGGAGGGAAGAGATGGAGGAGGATAAGGAGGGAAGAGGAGGGAGGAGGATAAGGAGGGAAGAGATGGAAGAGGATAAGGAGGGAAGAGGAGGGAGGAGGATAAGGAGGGAAGAGATGGAGGAGAATAAGGAGGGAAGAGGAGGGAGGAGGATAAGGAGGTTAGAGGAGGGAGGAGAATAAGGAGGTTAGAGGAGGGAGGAGGATAAGGAGGGAAGAGATGGAGGAGGATAAGGAGGGAAGAGATGGAGGAGGATAAGGAGGGAAGAGGAGGAGGAGGAGGAAAGAGGAGGAGGAGGACAAGGAGGGAAGAAGAGGAGGAGGAGGACGACAAGGAGGGAAGAGGAGGAGGAGGAGGACAAGGAGGGAAGAGGAGGAGGAGGAGGACAAGGAGGGAAGAGGAGGAGGAGGACAAGGAGGGAAGAGGAGGAGGAGGACAAGGAGGGAAGAGATGGAGGAGGGGGATAAGGAGGGAAGAGATGGAGGAGGGGGATAAGGAGGGAAGAGGAGGAGGATAAGGAGGGAAGAGGAGGAGGAGGATAAGGAGGGAAGAGGAGGAGGAGGATAAGGAGGGAAGAGGAGGAGGAGGATAAGGAGGGAAGAGGAGGAGGATAAGGAGGGAAGAGGAGGAGGAGGATAAGGAAGGAAGTGAAGGAGGAGGATAAGGAGGGAAGTGGAGGAGGAGGATAAGGAGGGAAGTGGAGGAGGATAAGGAGGGAAGTGGAGGAGGAGGGAAGTGGAGGAGGAGGGAAGTGGAGGAGGAGGATAAGGAGGGAAGTGGAGGAGGATAAGGAGGGAAGTGGAGGAGGAGGGAAGAGGAGGAGGAGGGATGAGGAGGAAGAGGAGGATAAGGAGGATAAGGAGGGATGAGGCGGAGGAAGAGGATAAAGAGGGTAGAGGAGGAGGATAAGGAGGGATGAGGAGGAGGAAGAGGATAAAGAGGGTAGAGGAGGAGGAAGAGGAGGATAAGGAGGGAAGAGGAGGCGGAAGAGGCTGAAGAGAAGGAAGGAGGAGGGAGGAGGATAAGAAGAAATAGGGAGAGAGGGAGGAGAGAGGAATAAGATAAGAAAGAGAAAGGAGGAGAGGAGAAGAGTAAGAGAGGGAGGAGGAGAGAGGAATAAAAGAAAGAGAAAGGAGGAGAAGAGAGGAATAAGAGAAGAAAGAGAAATGAGAAGAGGAAGAGAGGGAGGAAGAGAAGGAGAGAGGGGGAGAAGGGGGGGGGGAGTCATAAAAATATATTACATTTATTAATAAATCACATTTAGATTTATCAATAAAAATGAGTATATACTCAATATAAATATATACAAAAAAATATTAGCTGCGGGGTTACCGTGAACCGGAGCGGCTGAGTGTATGGAAGCAGTATCTCTCTCTGATATTGCGCATCCAACGTCGGGTCAGCTGCGTGTGGCTCCCTGAAGCTAAAGGGTCCTCTGAATTCAAACCAGTGTCCACCAGGTCAGCAGCAGGGAGCTACAAGGAGACATACACAGGGTTAAGGGGTGAACAGTGTGTCATACACAGGGGGAAGGTGTGTACAGTGTGTAATACACAGAGGGAAGGTGTGTACAGTGTGTCATACACACAGCGGTAGGGGATACAGGTTGCCATGCACTGGGGAAAGGGACACTAGGTGTAATGCACACAAAGGTAGAGGGGTACAGGGTGTTTCACAATCACACAGGGGTAGGGGGATACAATGAGTCACACCCACAAACACAGGAGTAGGGGGGGTACAGAGTGTCACACACACACATGGGTATGGGGGTAAAGGGTGTCACAAACACACACACATAGGGGTAAGGGAGTACAGGGTGTCTCTCACACACACACACACACACACACACACACATGGGTAGGGGGGAGTACAGGGTGTCACACATACACGGGTATGGGGGTAAAGGGTGACACAAACACGCACACACACAGAGGTAAGGTAGTACAGGGTGTCAGACACACACACATGGGTAGGAAGGGTGCACAGGGTGTCACATACGCAGATCGGGGAGGTACAGGGTGTCACACACACATGGGTAGGGGGGTACAGGGCTCCTCGGGCACTCACCACTTGAGCTCCAATCCACCTCAGGTGAGCTGAAGGGTAAGAGGGGGACCCGCGGAACCAGGTACGGGCCTCCACTGGCTAATGGCGAGGCACCACGGGGAACTGTACTATGCTACAGGAGGCAGAGCCCTGCTTCCTCTAAACGTCCTCCAAAAGAAACAGCCCTGCCTGCCATGGGGACATACAGGGACAGGTCTGGTGAGCTGGAAAGCTGCGACCCTCGCCAAGGCCACAGGAGCCGTGGCGCCCACCATCCTCTAGCAGCCAGTGACCCTCAATGCCCTCCCTCCTCCAGCACGTCGCCAAGGCCACAGGAGCATGGGCTGCTGGAGGAGGGAGGGCACCGCGGAGACATCGTCCGCTGGAGGAGGGAGAGCGCCGGGGGGGGATATCGTCCGCTGGAGGAGGGAGGGCGCCGGGGGTCAGAGGCTGCTGGAGGAGAGAGGGCGCCGCGGAGACATCAGCTGTTGGAGGATGGAGGGCGCCGGGGGTCAGAGGCTGCTGGAGGAGGGAGGGCGCCGCGGAGACATCGTCCGCTGGAGGAGGGAGAGCGCCGGGGGCATATCGGCTGCTGGAGGAGGGAGAGCGTTGGGACTCCTGTGGCCTTGACGACATGCTGGATGTGCTGGAGGAGGGACCTGCACGAGTGCACGCACCCTACTAGCCCCACCCACCCGCGTTACGCCACTACTGTCAGCATGCGAAGCGGCACTTCTAGAGGTGCCGCTTATAGTAGTTTTTTTAATGGGCTATTGCTGCCCGATGCCTGACCCCACCCCCCTCTTCCGGCCTTAGTTCATTGATAGCGGGAGGCACCGAGAGCGGTGCCTCCAAAACACATTTAAAATAGTTTCTAGTAGGTAAAATTTGAATAAAATAATACTATGGCTAAAGTATGTTCTTTGTATTATTTTATTCATTATTCACAGGGGAGGCACTGCCTCCCCTGCCTCCCCTGACTGCACGTCCCTGGTTAGTGGTGTGTTTTGTGCATGGGTAATGTACGCACGTGTGTGTGTGTGTGTGTGTGTGTGTGTGTGTGTGTGTGTGTGTGTGTGTGTGTCAGTGGCGTGCGGTGAGGTCAGTGGCTGGTGAGGCACTGCAGCCATAATGTCCACCGAGTCCCACCGATGACCCCTAACACAGCGGAGCCGATGCCTGCTACCACCCCCAAGCTAATGCCCACTACCACCGCCACTAATGGCTGCTGCTCACGCCAATGGCCGCCCCCACCAATGTCCTACAAATTGCCACCATCAGCCACCCCGACAGCCCTACTGCTAATTCGCATCTCAGTCCAATTATTAAAAAATATACTTTGTGCAGACCCCCGCCGCCCAATCACATAAGACTCAGTGACAGGAGCGTGCTTGCATTTGGACTGACAGCTAGAGGCATAACAAGGGTTTTTGGCACCCAGGGCAAGAGGAGAAGAGAGAGAGGGGGAGGATAAGGAGGGAAGAGGAGGAGGAGGATAAGGAGGGAAGAGATGGAGGAGGATAAGGAGGGAAGAGATGGAGGAGGATAAGGAGGGAAGAGATGGAGGAGGATAAGGAGGGAAGAGGAGGGAGGAGGATAAGGAGGGAAGAGATGGAGGAGGATAAGGAGGGAAGAGGAGGGAGGAGGATAAGGAGGGAAGAGATGGAAGAGGATAAGGAGGGAAGAGGAGGGAGGAGGATAAGGAGGGAAGAGATGTAGGAGAATAAGGAGGGAAGAGGAGGGAGGAGGATAAGGAGGTTAGAGGAGGGAGGAGAATAAGGAGGTTAGAGGAGGGAGGAGGATAAGGAGGGAAGAGATGGAGGAGGATAAGGAGGGAAGAGATGGAGGAGGATAAGGAGGGAAGAGGAGGAGGAGGAGGAAAGAGGAGGAGGAGGACAAGGAGGGAAGAAGAGGAGGAGGAGGACGACAAGGAGGGAAGAGGAGGAGGAGGAGGACAAGGAGGGAAGAGGAGGAGGAGGAGGACAAGGAGGGAAGAGGAGGAGGAGGACGACAAGGAGGGAAGAGGAGGAGGAGGACAAGGAGGGAAGAGATGGAGGAGGGGGATAAGGAGGGAAGAGATGGAGGAGGGGGATAAGGAGGGAAGAGGAGGAGGATAAGGAGGGAAGAGGAGGAGGAGGATAAGGAGGGAAGAGGAGGAGGAGGATAAGGAGGGAAGAGGAGGAGGAGGATAAGGAGGGAAGAGGAGGAGGATAAGGAGGGAAGAGGAGGAGGAGGATAAGGAAGGAAGTGAAGGAGGAGGATAAGGAGGGAAGTGGAGGAGGAGGATAAGGAGGGAAGTGGAGGAGGATAAGGAGGGAAGTGGAGGAGGAGGGAAGTGGAGGAGGAGGGAAGTGGAGGAGGAGGATAAGGAGGGAAGTGGAGGAGGATAAGGAGGGAAGTGGAGGAGGAGGGAAGAGGAGGAGGAGGGATGAGGAGGAAGAGGAGGATAAGGAGGATAAGGAGGGATGAGGCGGAGGAAGAGGATAAAGAGGGTAGAGGAGGAGGATAAGGAGGGATGAGGAGGAGGAAGAGGATAAAGAGGGTAGAGGAGGAGGAAGAGGAGGATAAGGAGGGAAGAGGAGGCGGAAGAGGCTGAAGAGAAGGAAGGAGGAGGGAGGAGGATAAGAAGAAATAGGGAGAGAGGGAGGAGAGAGGAATAAGATAAGAAAGAGAAAGGAGGAGAGGAGAAGAGTAAGAGAGGGAGGAGGAGAGAGGAATAAAAGAAAGAGAAAGGAGGAGAAGAGAGGAATAAGAGAAGAAAGAGAAATGAGAAGAGGAAGAGAGGGAGGAAGAGAAGGAGAGAGGGGGAGAAGGGGGGGGGGGAGTCATAAAAATATATTACATTTATTAATAAATCACATTTAGATTTATCAATAAAAATGAGTATATACTCAATATAAATATATACAAAAAAATATTAGCTGCGGGGTTACCGTGAACCGGAGCGGCTGAGTGTATGGAAGCAGTATCTCTCTCTGATATTGCGCATCCACCGTCGGGTCAGCTGCGTGTGGCTCCCTGAAGCTAAAGGGTCCTCTGAATTCAAACCAGTGTCCACCAGGTCAGCAGCAGGGAGCTACAAGGAGACATACACAGGGTTAAGGGGTGAACAGTGTGTCATACACAGGGGGAAGGTGTGTACAGTGTGTAATACACAGAGGGAAGGTGTGTACAGTGTGTCATACACACAGCGGTAGGGGATACAGGTTGCCATGCACTGGGGAAAGGGACACTAGGTGTAATGCACACAAAGGTAGAGGGGTACAGGGTGTTTCACAATCACACAGGGGTAGGGGGATACAATGAGTCACACCCACAAACACAGGAGTAGGGGGGGTACAGAGTGTCACACACACACATGGGTATGGGGGTAAAGGGTGTCACAAACACACACACATAGGGGTAAGGGAGTACAGGGTGTCTCTCACACACACACACACACACACACACATGGGTAGGGGGGAGTACAGGGTGTCACACATACACGGGTATGGGGGTAAAGGGTGACACAAACACGCACACACACAGAGGTAAGGTAGTACAGGGTGTCAGACACACACACATGGGTAGGAAGGGTGCACAGGGTGTCACATACGCAGATCGGGGAGGTACAGGGTGTCACACACACATGGGTAGGGGGGTACAGGGCTCCTCGGGCACTCACCACTTGAGCTCCAATCCACCTCAGGTGAGCTGAAGGGTAAGAGGGGGACCCGCGGAACCAGGTACGGGCCTCCACTGGCTAATGGCGAGACACCACGGGGAACTGTACTATGCTACAGGAGGCAGAGCCCTGCTTCCTCTAAACGTCCTCCAAAAGAAACAGCCCTGCCTGCCATGGGGACATACAGGGACAGGTCTGGTGAGCTGGAAAGCTGCGACCCTCGCCAAGGCCACAGGAGCCGTGGCGCCCACCATCCCCTAGCAGCCAGTGACCCTCAATGCCCTCCCTCCTCCAGCACGTCGCCAAGGCCACAGGAGCATGGGCTGCTGGAGGAGGGAGGGCACCGCGGAGACATCGTCCGCTGGAGGAGGGAGAGCGCCGGGGGGGATATCGTCCCCTGGAGGAGGGAGGGCGCCGGGGGTCAGAGGCTGCTGGAGGAGAGAGGGCGCCGCGGAGACATCAGCTGTTGGAGGATGGAGGGTGCCGGGGGTCAGAGGCTGCTGGAGGAGGGAGGGCGCCGCGGAGACATCGTCCGCTGGAGGAGGGAGAGCGCCGGGGGCATATCGGCTGCTGGAGGAGGGAGAGCGTTGGGACTCCTGTGGCCTTGACGACATGCTGGATGTGCTGGAGGAGGGACCTGCACGAGTGCACGCACCCTACTAGCCCCACCCACCCGCGTTACGCCACTGCTGTCAGCATGCGAAGCGGCACTTCTAGAGGTGCCGCTTATAGTAGTTTTTTTAATGGGCTATTGCTGCCCGATGCCTGACCCCACCCCCCTCTTCCGGCCTTAGTTCATTGATAGCGGGAGGCACCGAGAGCGGTGCCTCCAAAACACATTTAAAATAGTTTCTAGTAGGTAAAATTTGAATAAAATAATACTATGGCTAAAGTATGTTCTTTGTATTATTTTATTCATTATTCACAGGGGAGGCACTGCCTCCCCTGACTGCACGTCCCTGGTGTGTGTGTGTGTGTGTGTGTGTGTGTGTGTGTGTGTGTGTGTGTGTGTGTGTGTGTGTGTGCGCGTGTGTGTGTGTGTGTGTGTGTGTGTGTGTGTGTGTGTGTGTGTGTGTGTGTGCGTGTGTGAGACACATATACAAAATAGATATATATTTATTATACACACACAAAATATATATATACTCCTACGGAAAGTAGCCCCCCCCCCCCAGTAAATCCTGCATTTGCCCCCGGACTGGGTAGAAGTCCCAAGAAGAGAAAGAAATGGTGTAGAAGTGACCGTAGGGAAAGCCCAAGAAGATGCAGGCCTGCTGCAGAAGGGACCTAGAGGATGACCCAAGAAGAGGCTAGCCAAGGAGATGGCCCATGAAGGGGTTGGCCAGGTGGAGAAGTCACTGGGAAGACGGTCCAAGAAATTCTGGCCAGGTGGAGAGGGAACAGAGGAGGAGCCAATGTTTATTTCTTAGGGTTAATATCTTGTATAAAAGTGAATCCAAAAGTTATATTTACTGACAGCATCTAGTCACCTGCAAATGTCATTCTTTTCTATAACTGTACAAATGATGAGATTCTCCAAGAGACATTTTTGACCAAATTTGTCAAAGTAATGTATGACATAGAGGTTTCCAAAACATTGTGACCATGGGCACAGATTTGATACAGTTTGCTCTATAAGGGTTACCTATGTATACATTTTGTCTTCTTGCGAAAGGTGCTAAACCATGTATATGGATGGTATTCATCCTCACGTAGTATGCAAACAATGGAATCCACCATTCACAAATTACGTTATTTCAATATTTATTCTGTATTCTAAACAAAGTGGCATGTCCTGCAACAAGTTTTATATGCAACAGTTTCCCCTGTTAAGGGCTGACCCGTGGATTACACTGTTGCGTGTCTAATCAGCACAGACATGTTCCAGATCTTCCATTTGGAACGTGGCATGAGCAGTTTTCTGAATATTCTCATCTGAATGAGTCCTGCGTTCAACTATTTAATGTGGAGAGGACATCCTGTTTACAAAAAAAAGGGATTCTTTTGGATTAATGTCAGTAAAACCATGGCCATAAATATATAAAATAATATATTTCATGAAGAACATGTCTGTCACTTGAAGAGAGCAGAATGAGCAGCATAAATATGCTTGACTCTGGTCTTCCACTGATCAGAAGTCAGCTCCTTACCAATCTAAGAGACAGTCACTGAGTCTCTGAATCGCACCCTCCAATACTGCTGAGATGTTCACCAAAAACCGATTATTTTCTGAACCCATAGCCAGCCCTAGGCACAGGGAAACTAGGCAAATGCCTAGGGGCACAAGCAGCTTCTGCTGATTAAAATGATATGTGGCATGCCTATATTCTGTGTGTGACTGCGGCTGTATCTGCATACGAAATTCTATGTTACAGTGTATTCCTGGAAATCACTGTAACATAGCATTTCGTATGCAGATACAGTCACAGTCGCACACAGAATATAGGGATACCACATATCATGTTAATCAGCAGAAGCTGCTTGTGCATCCTAGCCACATAATAATGCAAGATGCATTTTCATCAAGAAAAGGCACCCAACTCACGCCACGCATCTCCTGCTGCATGGCGTATTGAGGCAAGATGTAAGAGAACACATCCGTATCCAAGCAGAGGTAGAGGTCACAGTGTTAGTGACCATGTGAGTGCTGTGTGCAAGTGGGTTGATTGTGCAGTAGTGTTTGACATATGCGTAAGGGGCATTGTGTGTGTCATGTGTATAAATGCATTAATAATGTGCGGCAAATGTGTAAGGGGCATTATGTGTGTCATTATATGTATAAGTGCACTAATAATGTGTGGCATATGTGAAAGGGACATTATGAGTGTCATTATATGTATGAGGGCATTAATAATGTGCAGCATATGTGTAAGGGACATTATGTGTATAAGGGCATTAATAAAGGTTAGCATAAAGAGTAAGGCGCATTATGTTTATAAGGACATTAATAATGTGTGTCATATGTGGAAGGGGCATTACTGTGTGGTATTATGTATATAAATAGATTGCTAATGTGTGGCATTAAGTGTATAATGTGCTCTACTGTGTGGCGTAATGTATAGAAAGGGCACTACTGTATGGTCTAATGTGAATAAATAAGATTTTACTTACCGATAAATCTATTTCTCGTAGTCCGTAGTGGATGCTGGGACTCCGTAAGGACCATGGGGATATAGCGGCTCCGCAGGAGACAGGGCACAATAATAAAAGCTTTAGGATCAGGTGGTGTGCACTGGCTCCTCCCCCTATGACCCTCCTCCAAGCCTCAGTTAGGATACTGTGCCCGGACGAGCGTGCATAATAAGGAAGGATATTGAAACCCGGGTAAGACTCATACCAGCCACACCAATCACACCGTACAACCTGTGATCTGAACCCAGTTAACAGTATGATAACAACGAAGGAGCCTCTGAAAAAACGGCTCACAACAAGAATAACCCGATTTTTGTAACAATAACTATGTACAAGTATTGCAGACAATCCGCACTTGGGATGGGCGCCCAGCATCCACTACGGACTACGAGAAATAGATTTATCGGTAAGTAAAATCTTATTTTCTCTGACGTCCTAGTGGATGCTGGGACTCCGTAAGGACCATGGGGATTATACCAAAGCTCCCAAACGGGCGGGAGAGTGCGGATGACCCTGCAGCACCGAATGAGAGAACTCCATGTCCTCCTCAGCCAGGGTATCAAATTTGTAGAATTTAGCAAACGTGTTTGCCCCTGACCAAGTAACTGCTCGGCAAAGTTGTAAAGCCGAGACCCCTCGGGCAGTCGCCCAAGATGAGCCCCCTTCCTTTTGGAATGGGCTTTTACAGATTTTGGCTGTGGCAGGCCTGCCACAGAATGTGTAAACTGAATTGTATTACAAATCCAGCGAGCAATCGTCTGCTTAGAAGCAGGAGCACCCATCTTGTTGGGTGCATACAGGCTAAACAGCGAGTCAGATTTTCTGACTCCAGCCGTCCTGGAAACATATTTTTCAGGGCCCTTACAACGTCAAGTAACTTGGAGTCCTCCAAGTCCCTAGTGCCCGCAGGTACCACAATAGGTTGGTTCATGTGAAAAACAGAAAACACCTTAAGGAGAAATTGAGGACGAGTCCTCAATTCTGCCCTGTCAGAATGAAAAATTAAGTAAGGGCTTTATATATGATAAAGCCGCCAATTCTGACACACGCCTGGCTGAAGCCAGGGCTAATAGCATCGTCACCTTCCATGTGAGATATTTTAAGTCCACAGTGGTGAGTGGTTCAAACCAATGTGACTTTAGGAAACTCAAAACAACATTGAGATCCCAAGGTGCCACTGGGGCACAAAAGGAGGCTGTATATGCAGTACCCCTTTTACAAACATCTGAACGTCAGGCACTAAAGCCAGTTCTTTCTGGAAGAAATTCGACAGGGCCGAAATTTGAACCTTAATGGACCCTAATTTTAGGCCCATAGACAGTCCTGTTTTCAGGAAATGTAGGAAATGACCCATTTGGAATTCCTCTGTAGGGGCCTTCTTGGCCTCACACCACGCAACATATCTTCGCCAAATGCGGTGAAAATGTTTTGCGGTTACATCCTTCCTGTCTTCGACCAGGGTAGGGATGACTTCATCTGGAATGCCCTTTCAGGATCCGGCGTTCAACCGCCATGCCGTCAAACGCGGCCGCGGTAAGTCTTGGAACAGACAAGGCCCCTGCTGGAGCAGGTCCTTTCTTAAAGGTAGAGGCCACGGGTCTTCCGTGAACATCTCTTGAAGTTTCGGGTACCAAGTCCTTCTTGGCCAATCCGGAACCACGAGTATCGTTCTTACTCATCTCCCTCTTATGATTCTCAGTACTTTTGGTATGAGAGGCATAGGAGGGAACACATACTCTGACTGGTACACCCACAGTGTTACCAGAGCGTCCACCGCTATTGCCTGAGGGTCCCTTGACCTGGCGCAATATCTGTCTAGTTTTTTGTTCAGGCGGGACGCCATCATGTCCACCTTTGGTTTTTCCCAACGGTTTACAATCATGTGGAAGACTTCCCGATGAAGTCCCCACTCTCCCGGGTGGAGGTCATGCCTGCTGAGGAAGTCTGCTTCCCAGTTTTCCACTCCCGGAATGAACACTGCTGAGAGTGTTATCACATGATTTTTTGCCCAGCGAAGAATCCTTGCAATTTCTGCCATTTCCCTCCTGCTTCTTGTGCCGCCCTGTCTGTTTACGTGGGCGACTGCCGTGATGTTGTCCCACTGGATCAATACCGGCTGACCTTGAAGCAGAGGTCTTGCTAAGCTTAGAGCATTGTAAATTGCCCTTAGCTCCAGTATATTTATGTGGAGAGAAGTCTCCAGACTTGATCACACTCTCTGGAAATTTTTTCCTTGTGTGACTGCTCCCCAGCCACTCAGGCTGGCATCCGTGGTCACCAGGACCCAGTCCTGAATGCCGAATCTGCGGCCCTTTCATAAATGAGCACTCTGCAGCCACCGCAGAAGAAACACCCTTGTCCTTGGAGACAGGGTTATCCGCTGATGCATCTGAAGATGCGATCCGGACCATTTTTCCAGCAGATCCCACGGAAAGGTTCTTGCGTGAAATCTACCGAATGGGATCGCTTTGTAAGAAACCACCACTTTTCACAGGATCCTTGTGCAATGATGCACTGATACTTTTCCTGGTTTTAGGAGGTTCCTGACTAGCTCGGATAACTCCCTGGCTTTCTTCTCCGGGAGAAAACATCCTTTTCTGGACTGTGTCCAGAATCATCCCTAGGAACAGTAGACGTGTCGTCGGAAAAAACTGCGATTTTGGAATATTTAGAATCCACTCGTGCTGTCGTAGAACTACTTAAGATAGTGCTACTCCGACCTCCAACTGTTCTCTGGACCTTGCCCTTATCAGGAAAGCGTCCATATTTCTTTTAAGAAGAATCATCATTTCGGCCATTACCTTGGTAAAGACCCGGGGTGCCGTGGACAATCCAAACGGCAGCGTCTGAACTGATAGTGACAGTTCTGTACCACGAACCTGAGGTACCCTTGGTGAGATGGGCAAATTTGGACATGTAGGTAAGCGTCCCTGATATCCAGTGACACCATATCGTCCCCTTCTTCCTGGTTCGCTATCACTGCTCTGAGTGACTCCATCTTGATTTGAACGCTTGTATGTAAGTGTTCAAATATTTCAGATCTCACCGAGCCGTCTGGCTTCAGTACCACAATATAGTGTGGAATAATACCCCTTCCCTTGTTGTAGAAGGGGTACTTTGATTATCACCTGCTGGGAATACAGCCTGTGAATTGTTCCCAATACTGCCTCCCTGTCGGAGGGAGACGTTGGTAAAGCAGACTTCAGGAACTTGTGAGGGGGAGACGTCTCGAATTTCCAATGTACACCTGGGATACTACGTGTAGGATACAGGAGTCCACTTGTGAGTGAGCCCACTGCGTGCTGAAACTCTTGAGATGACCCCCTACCGCACCTGAGTCCGCTTGTACGGCCCCAGCGTCATGCTGCGGACTTGGCAGAAGCTGTGGAGGGCTTCTGTTCCTGGGAATGGGCTGCCTGCTGCAGTCTTCTTCCCTTTCCTCTACCCTGGGCAGATATGACTGGCCCTTTTGCCCGCCTGCCCTTATGGGAACGAAAGGACTGAGACTGAAAAGACTGTGTCCTTTTCTGCTGAGATGTGACTTGGGGTAACAAAAGGTGGATTTTTCAGCTGTTGCCATGGCCACCAGGTCCGATGGACCGCCCCTTTATACGGCAATACTTCCATGTGCCGTCTGGAATCTGCATCACCTGACCACTGTCGTGTCTTCGTCTGGCAGATATGGACATCACATTTACTCTTGATGCCAGAATGCAAATATCCCTCTGCGCATCTCGCATATATAGAAATGCATCCTTAAAATGCTCTATAGTAAATAAAATCTTGTCCCTGTCAAGGGTATCAATATTTTCAGTCAGGAAATCCGACCAAGCCCCCTCAGCGCTGCACATCCAGACTGAGGCGATTGCTTGTCGTAGTATAACACCAGTATGTGTGTATATACTTTTAGGATATTTTTCAGCTTCCTATCAGCTGGCTCCTTGAGGGCTGCCGTATCTGGAGACGGTAACGCCACTTGTTTTTATAAGCGTGTGAGCGCCTTATCCACCCTAAGGTGTGTTTCCCAACTCGCCCTAACTTCTGGCGGGAAAAGGTATACCGCCAATAATTTTCTATCGGAGGAAACCCACGTATCATCACACACTTCATTTAATTTATCTGATTCAGGAAAAACTACAAGTAGTTTATTCACACCCTACATAATACCCTTATTTGTGGTACTTGTAGTATCAGAAATATGTAACACCTCCTTCATTGCCCTTAACATGTAACGTGTGGCCCTAAAGGAAAATACGTTTGTTTCTTCACCGTCGACACTGGAGTCAGTGTCCGTGTCTGTGTCTGTGTCGACCGACTGAGGTAAATGGGCGTTTTTACAAGCCCCTGACGGTGTCTGAGACGCCTGGACAGGTACTAATTTGTTTGCCGGCCGTCTCATGTCGTCAACCGACCTTGCAGCGTGTTGACATTATCACGTAATTCCTAAATAAGCCATCCATTCCAGTGTCGACTCCCTAGAGAGTGACATCACCAATACAGGCAATTTGCTCCGCCTCCTCACCAACATCGTCCTCCTACATGTCGACACACACGTACCGACACACAGCACACACACAGGGAATGCTCTGATAGAGGACAGGACCCCACTAGCCCTTTGGGGAGACAGAGGGAGAGTTTGCCAGCACACACCAAAAACGCTATAATTATACATGGACAACCCCTTATACAAGTGTTTTCCCTTATAGCATTTTTATATATGTAATCATATCGCCAAATAAGTGCCCCCCCTCTCTGTTTTAGCCCTGTTTCTGTAGTGCAGTGCAGGGGAGAGCCTGGGAGCCTTCCTCACAGCAGAGCTGAGCAGGAAAATGGCGCCGTGTGCTGAGGAGAATAGGCCCCGCCCCCTTTTCGGCGGGCTCTTCTCCCGGAGTTTGTGAGATCTGGCAGGGGTTAAATACATCCATATAGCCTCAAGGGCTATATGTGATGTATTTTAGCCATAAAAAGGTATTATACATTGCTGCCCAGGGCGCCCCCCCCAGCGCCCTGCACCCTCAGTGACAGTTGGTGACTGTTGGTGAAGTGTGCTGACAACAATGGCGCACAGCTGCAGTGCTGTGCGCTACCTTATGAAGACTGAAAGTCTTCTGCCGCCTGTTTCTGGACCTCTGGACCTCTTCAACTTCGGCATCTGCAAGGGGGGTCGGCGGCACGGCTCCGGGACCGGACTCCATGGCTGGGCCTGTGTTCGATCCCTCTGGAGCTAATGGTGTCCAGTAGCCTAAGAAGCAAATCCATCCTGCACGCAGGTGAGTTTACTTCTCTCCCCTAAGTCCCTCGTAGCAGTGAGCCTGTTGCCAGCAGGACTCACTGAAAATAAAAAACCTAACTTAAACTTTTATTCTAAGCAGCTCAGGAGAGCCACCTAGATTGCACCTTTCTCGTCGGGCACAAAAATCTAACTGAGGCTTGGAGGAGGGTCATAGGGGGAGGAGCCAGTGCACACCACCTGATCCTAAAGCTTTTATTATTGTGCCCTGTCTCCTGCGGAGCCGCTATATCCCCATGGTCCTTACGGAGTCCCAGCATCCACTAGGACGTCAGAGAAAAGAGCAATATGGTGTGGTGTAATGGGAATAAGGAGCAATTCAGTGTGATGTAATGTGAATAAGGAGCACTACTGTGAGGAGTAATGTTTATAAGGTAAAATGGTACTACTGTGGGATGTAATATGAATTATGGACACTATCGCATGATCAAATGTGAATAAAGTTGCAGTACTGTGTGGTGTAATTTGAATTGGGGGTATTATTGTGTGGCCATGCCCCTTCCCAGCAAGAACACACCCCTTTTTGAGCTGTGAGCCAAATGTGCGCACTGTTTCTATTTAAAATATAGGGAGTAGGAATACCAAAATGAGGACTGCTATGGGTGAGGGGTGATGGTGCTGGGAAAGGGGTGCAAGGTCAGAGGAGGAACTAGCGCCGGTGCTAGCGGGCAACAGTTATAATTTTGCCTAGGGCATCATATTGGTTAGGGCCGGCTCTGTCTGAACCTGTATCCCTTCCATGGCCAAACAGAGGAATTAGCTGGTTCTCTATTTCCTGCCTTCCTTTCCTGAGTACTGGTCTGATTTCATGAAGGTTCTGCATGCGTTGTCCTGTAATTTTGATTGATTAAAATTGGCTATGTTCCTTGCTATTAAAAGGATGTTGAAAGAGGAGTGTGCTACTGAGCAGACTCCATATTCCTGTCACTCCAGGGAGGCTTCATTCCCTGTACCAAGATGGCTACTGTGGTCTATACTGAGCATGTGCAGAAGCCATCTTGTCTTTACTGTGTAGAGTGACATAGTGGGAGACGGATGCCTACTACTTAGCTCAGTAGAGAGACCTGGTTATTACTAGAGATGTGCACTTGAAATTTTTCGGGTTTTGTGTTTTGGTTTTGGGTTCGGTTCCGCGGCCGTGTTTTGGGTTCGACCGCGTTTTGGCAAAACCTCACCGAATTTTTTTTGTCGGATTCGGGTGTGTTTTGGATTCGGGTGTTTTTTTCAAAAAACACTAAAAAACAGCTTAAATCATAGAATTTGGGGGTCATTTTGATCCCAAAGTATTATTAACCTCAAAAACCATAATTTCCACTCATTTTCAGTCTATTCTGAACACCTCACACCTCACAATATTATTTTTAGTCCTACAATTTGCACCGAGGTCGCTGGATGACTAAGCTAAGCGACCCTAGTGGCCGACACAAACACCTGGCCCATCTAGGAGTGGCACTGCAGTGTCACGCAGGATGGCCCTTCCAAAAAACACTCCCCAAACAGCACATGACGCAAAGAAAAAAAGAGGCGCAATGAGGTAGCTGTGTGAGTAAGATAAGCGACCCTAGTGGCCGACACAAACACCTGGCCCATCTAGGAGTGGCACTGCAGTGTCACGCAGGATGGCCCTTCCAAAAAACACTCCCCAAACAGCACATGACGCAAAGAAAAAAAGAGGCGCAATGAGGTAGCTGTGTGAGTAAGATAAGCGACCCTAGTGGCCGACACAAACACCTGGCCCATCTAGGAGTGGCACTGCAGTGTCACGCAGGATGGCCCTTCCAAAAAACACTCCCCAAACAGCACATGACGCAAAGAAAAAAAGAGGCGCAATGAGGTAGCTGTGTGAGTAAGATAAGCGACCCTAGTGGCCGACACAAACACCTGGCCCATCTAGGAGTGGCACTGCAGTGTCACGCAGGATGGCCCTTCCAAAAAACACTCCCCAAACAGCACATGACGCAAAGAAAAAAAGAGGCGCAATGAGGTAGCTGTGTGAGTAAGATAAGCGACCCTAGTGGCCGACACAAACACCTGGCCCATCTAGGAGTGGCACTGCAGTGTCACGCAGGATGGCCCTTCCAAAAAACACTCCCCAAACAGCACATGACGCAAAGAAAAAAAGAGGCGCAATGAGGTAGCTGTGTGAGTAAGATAAGCGACCCTAGTGGCCGACACAAACACCTGGCCCATCTAGGAGTGGCACTGCAGTGTCACGCAGGATGGCCCTTCCAAAAAACCCTCCCCAAACAGCACATGACGCAAAGAAAAAAAGAGGCGCAATGAGGTAGCTGTGTGAGTAAGATAAGCGACCCTAGTGGCCGACACAAACACCTGGCCCATCTAGGAGTGGCACTGCAGTGTCACGCAGGATGGCCCTTCCAAAAAACACTCCCCAAACAGCACATGACGCAAAGAAAAAAAGAGGCGCAATGAGGTAGCTGTGTGAGTAAGATAAGCGACCCTAGTGGCCGACACAAACACCTGGCCCATCTAGGAGTGGCACTGCAGTGTCACGCAGGATGGCCCTTCCAAAAAACCCTCCCCAAACAGCACATGACGCAAAGAAAAAAAGAGGCGCAATGAGGTAGCTGTGTGAGTAAGATAAGCGACCCTAGTGGCCGACACAAACACCTGGCCCATCTAGGAGTGGCACTGCAGTGTCACGCAGGATGGCCCTTCCAAAAAACACTCCCCAAACAGCACATGACGCAAAGAAAAAAAGAGGCGCAATGAGGTAGCTGTGTGAGTAAGATAAGCGACCCTAGTGGCCGACACAAACACCTGGCCCATCTAGGAGTGGCACTGCAGTGTCACGCAGGATGGCCCTTCCAAAAAACACTCCCCAAACAGCACATGACGCAAAGAAAAAAAGAGGCGCAATGAGGTAGCTGTGTGAGTAAGATAAGCGACCCTAATGGCCGACACAAACACCTGGCCCATCTAGGAGTGGCACTGCAGTGTCACGCAGGATGGCCCTTCCAAAAAACACTCCCCAAACAGCACATGACGCAAAGAAAAAAAGAGGCGCAATGAGGTAGCTGTGTGAGTAAGATAAGCGACCCTAGTGGCCGACACAAACACCTGGCCCATCTAGGAGTGGCACTGCAGTGTCACGCAGGATGGCCCTTCCAAAAAACACTCCCCAAACAGCACATGACGCAAAGAAAAAAAGAGGTGCAATGAGGTAGCTGTGTGAGTAAGATAAGCGACCCTAGTGGCCGACACAAACACCTGGCCCATCTAGGAGTGGCACTGCAGTGTCACGCAGGATGGCCCTTCAAAAAAATACTCCCCAAACAGCACATGACGCAAAGAAAAATTAAAGAAAAAAGAGGTGCAAGATGGAATTGTCCTTGGGCCCTCCCACCCACCCTTATGTTGTATAAACAGGACATGCACACTTTAACCAACCCATCATTTCAGTGACAGGGTCTGCCACACGACTGTGACTGAAATGACGGGTTGGTTTGGACCCCCACCAAAAAAGAAGCAATTAATCTCTCCTTGCACAAACTGGCTCTACAGAGGCAAGATGTCCACCTCATCATCATCCTCCGATATATCACCGTATACATCCCCCTCCTCACAGATTATCAATTCGTCCCCACTGGAATCCACCATCTCAGCTCCCTGTGTACTTTGTGGAGGCAATTGCTGCTGGTCAATGTCTCCGCGGAGGAATTGATTATAATTCATTTTAATGAACATCATCTTCTCCACATTTTCTGGAAGTAACCTCGTACGCCGATTGCTGACAAGGTGAGCGGCGGCACTAAACACTCTTTCGGAGTACACACTTGTGGGAGGGCAACTTAGGTAGAATAAAGCCAGTTTGTGCAAGGGCCTCCAAATTGCCTCTTTTTCCTGCCAGTATAAGTACGGACTGTCTGACGTGCCTACTTGGATGCGGTCACTCATATAATCCTCCACCATTCTTTCAATGGGGAGAGAATCATATGCAGTGACAGTAGACGACATGTCCGTAATCGTTGTCAGGTCCTTCAGTCCGGACCAGATGTCAGCATCAGCAGTCGCTCCAGACTGCCCTGCATCACCGCCAGCGGGTGGGCTCGGAATTCTGAGCCTTTTCCTCGCACCCCCAGTTGCGGGAGAATGTGAAAGAGGAGATGTTCACAGGTCGCGTTCCGCTTGACTTGACAATTTTCTCACCAGCAGGTCTTTGAACCCCAGCAGACTTGTGTCTGCCGGAAAGAGAGATCCAAGGTAGGTTTTAAATCTAGGATCGAGCACGGTGGCCAAAATGTAGTGATCTGATTTCAACAGATTGACCACCCGTGAATCCTTGTTAAGCGAATTAAGGGCTCCATCCACAAGTCCCACATGCCTAGCGGAATCGCTCCGTGTTAGCTCCTCCTTCAATGTCTCCAGCTTCTTCTGCAAAAGCCTGATGAGGGGAATGACCTGACTCAGGCTGGCAGTGTCTGAACTGACTTCACGTGTGGCAAGTTCAAAGGGCAGCAGAACCTTGCACAACGTTGAAATCATTCTCCACTGCGCTTGAGACAGGTGCATTCCACCTCCTATATCGTGCTCAATTGTATAGGCTTGAATGGCCTTTTGCTGCTCCTCCAACCTCTGAAGCATATATAGGGTTGAATTCCACCTCGTTACCACTTCTTGCTTCAGATGATGGCAGGGCAGGTTCAGGCGTTTTTGGTGTTGCTCCAGTCTTCTGTACGTGGTGCCTGTACGCCGAAAGTGTCCCGCAATTCTTCTGGCCACCGACAGCATCTCTTGCACGCCCCTGTCGTTTTTTAAAAAATTCTGCACCACCAAATTCAAGGTATGTGCAAAACATGGGACGTGCTGGAATTTGCCCATATTTAATGCACACACAATATTGCTGGCGTTGTCCGATGCCACAAATCCACAGGAGAGTCCAATTGGGGTAAGCCATTCCGCGATGATCTTCCTCAGTTGCCGTAAGAGGTTTTCAGCTGTGTGCGTATTCTGGAAACCGGTGATACAAAGCGTAGCCTGCCTAGGAAAGAGTTGGCGTTTGCGAGATGCTGCTACTGGTGCCGCCGCTGCTGTTCTTGCGGCGGGAGTCCATACATCTACCCAGTGGGCTGTCACAGTCATATAGTCCTGACCCTGCCCTGCTCCACTTGTCCACATGTCCGTGGTTAAGTGGACATTGGGTACAACTGCATTTTTTAGGACACTGGTGAGTCTTTTTCTGACGTCCGTGTACATTCTCGGTATCGCCTGCCTAGAGAAGTGGAACCTAGATGGTATTTGGTAACGGGGGCACACTACCTCAAGAAATTGTCTAGTTCCCTGTGAACTAACGGCGGATACCGGACGCACGTCTAACACCAACATAGTTGTCAAGGCCTCAGTTATCCGCTTTGCAACAGGATGACTGCTGTGATATTTCATCTTCCTCGCAAAGGACTGTTGGACAGTCAATTGCTTGGTGGAAGTAGTAAAAGTGGGCTTACGACTTCCCCTCTGGGATGACCATCGACTCCCAGCAGCAACAACAGCAGCACCAGCAGCAGTAGGCGTTACACGCAAGGATGCATCGGAGGAATCCCAGGCAGGAGAGGACTCGTCAGAATTGCCAGTGACATGGCCTGCAGGACTATTGGCATTCCTGGGGAAGGAGGAAATTGACACTGAGGGAGTTGGTGGGGTGGTTTGCGTGAGCTTGGTTACAAGAGGAAGGGATTTACTGGTCAGTGGACTGCTTCCGCTGTCGCCCAAAGTTTTTGAACTTGTCACTGACTTATTATGAATGCGCTGCAGGTGACGTATAAGGGAGGATGTTCCGAGGTGGTTAACGTCCTTACCCCTACTTATTACAGCTTGACAAAGGCAACACACGGCTTGACAAATGTTGTCCGCATTTCTGTTGAAATACTTCCACACCGAAGAGCTGATTTTTTTGGTATTTTCACCAGGCATGTCAATGGCCATATTCCTCCCACGGACAACAGGTGTCTCCCCGGGTGCCTGACTTAAACAAACCACCTCACCATCAGAATCCTCCTTGTCAATTTCCTCCCCAGCGCCAGCAACACCCATATCCTCCTCATCCTGGTGTACTTCAACACTGACATCTTCAATATGACTATCAGGAACTGGACTGCGGGTGCTCCTTCCAGCACTTGCAGGGGGCGTGCAAATGGTGGAAGGCGCATGCTCTTCACGTCCAGTGTTGGGAAGGTCAGGCATCGCAACCGACACAATTGGACTCTCCTTGTGGATTTGGGATTTCGAAGAACGCACAGTTCTTTGCTGTGCTTTTGCCAGCTTGAGCCTTTTATTTTTTCTAGCGAGAGGATGAGTGCTTCCATCCTCATGTGAAGCTGAACCACTAGCCATGAACATAGGCCAGGGCCTCAGCCGTTCCTTGCCACTCCGTGTGGTAAATGGCATATTGGCAAGTTTACGCTTCTCCTCCGACAATTTTATTTTAGATTTTTGAGTCCTTTTTTTACTGATATTTGGTGTTTTGGATTTTACATGCTCTGTACTATGACATTGGGCATCGGCCTTGGCAGACGACGTTGCTGGCATTTCATCGTCTCGGCCATGACTAGTGGCAGCAGCTTCAGCACGAGGTGGAAGTCGATCTTGATCTTTCCCTATTTTTGGAACCTCAACATTTTTGTTCTCCATATTTTAATAGGCACAACTAAAAGGCACCTCAGGTAAACAATGGAGATGGATGGATACTAGTATACTTATGGATGGACGAGCGACTGCCGACACAGAGGTAGCTACAGCCGTGGACTACTGTACTGTGTCTGCTGCTAATATAGACTGGATGATAATGAGATAAAATTAAAATATACATATATATCACACTAGTACTGCAGCCGGACAGGTATATATTATGTAATGACGGACCTGCTGGACACTGTCTGTCAGCACTGCAGACTCCTAAAGTAAGCTACTAGTATCAAGAAGATAGAAAAAAAAAAAACCACGGGTAGGTGGTATACAATTATGGATGGACGAGCGACAGCCGACACAGAGGTAGCTACAGCCGTGGACTACCGTACTGTGTCTGCTGCTAATATAGACTGGATGATAATGAGATAAAATTCAAATATATATATATATATCACACTAGTACTGCAGCCGGACAGGTATATATTATGTAATGACGGACCTGCTGGACACTGTCTGTCAGCACTGCAGACTCCTAAAGTAAGCTTCTAGTATCAAGAAGATAGAAAAAAAAAAAAACACGGGTAGGTGGTATACAATTATGGATGGACGAGCGACTGCCGACACAGAGGTAGCTACAGCCGTGGACTACCGTACTGTGTCTGCTGCTAATATAGACTGGATGATAATGAGATAAAATTAAAATATATATATATATATCACACTAGTACTGCAGCCGGACAGGTATATATTATGTAATGACGGACCTGCTGGACACTGTCTGTCAGACTCAGCACTGCAGACTCCTAAAGTAAGCTACTAGTATCAAGAAGATAGAAAAAAAAAACCACGGGTAGGTGGTATACAATTATGGATGGACGAGCGACTGCCGACACAGAGGTAGCTACAGCCGTGGACTACCGTACTGTGTCTGCTGCTAATATAGACTGGATGATAATGAGATAAAATTAAAATATATATATATATCACACTAGTACTGCAGCCGGACAGGTATATATTATGTAATGACGGACCTGCTGGACACTGTCTGTCAGCACTGCAGACTCCTAAAGTAAGCTACTAGTATCAAGAAGATAGAAAAAAAAAAAACCACGGGTAGGTGGTATACAATTATGGATGGACGAGCGACTGCCGACACAGAGGTAGCTACAGCCGTGGACTACCGTACTGTGTCTGCTGCTAATATAGACTGGATGATAATGAGATAAAATTAATATATATATATATATATATCACACTAGTACTGCAGCCGGACAGGTATATATTATGTAATGACGGACCTGCTGGACACTGTCTGCAGAATGCGTTTATAAAAACACCACACGACGAGTGTTTAACTTTTTCAGGCAGACAATCACAATATACTGGTGGTCAGCAGACAATCACAATACTGGTGGTCAGTGGTCACTGGTCAGTCACACTGGCAGTGGCACTCTGGCAGCAAAAGTGTGCACTGTACTTAAAATATGTACTCCTGCTATAACTGCTCCCCAGTCTCCCCCACAATTAAGCTGTGTGAGCAGTGAGCACTCAGCACAGTCAGATAATGATATACAGTATATGATGCAGCACACTGGGCTGAGCACAGATATGGTATGTGTGACTGTGTCACACTGTGTATCGTTTTTTTTCAGGCAGAGAACGGATTAATTAAACTGGTGGCACTGGTCACTGGTCACACTATCAGCAGCAAGTAGTACTCCTCCTATATTATGCTCCCCAAAATTTGTGTCTCTCTCTAGTACTCTAGTCACTCTAAACGGAGAGGACGCCAGCCACGTCCTCTCCCTATCAATCTCAATGCACGTGTGAAAATGGCGGCGACGCGCGGCTCCTTATATAGAATCCGAGTCTCGCGATAGAATCCGAGCCTCGCGAGAATCCGACAGCGGGATGATGACGTTCAGGCGCGCTCGGGTTAACCGAGCAAGGCGGGAAGATCCGAGTCGCTCGGCCCCGTGTAAAAAAAACTGAAGTTCGGGCGGGTTCGGATTCCGAGGAACCGAACCCGCTCATCTCTAGTTATTACCTGCTATAATGCTGTTCCAGCATCTCTGCATCGTTACCCATTTGCAGTATACACTCACCAGCTGTATTAAACCCTGCGATATGTAACAGTGAGTACGACTGTGCCTGAAGTCTTTCAATAAACACAACTGGTTAAGTAACTGGGCTGCTCATAGTTTAAAGCATCTACTGGGTTGTGCTATATAACTCTGCAATATCAACTACACACACATCATTTCCAACAAAGGACAATTCCACTTATAAACTTTTTCAAAAATAGAATTACCCATCTTTAGTTTTCACTGCTGGGGTCCCTTATGGGGCCTTCTTCGCTTGCGTTGTGAGGTCCATTGATCCACCAAAAATGACAAATGCAGTACAGTAGGCCAAAGTGGAGTGTTATATTGAGTCTGGTCAAACCACTTGCTTTATTCACTGGACATTATAATCTGAAAATCTAGAAACGATTCCACTTATTCTGTCAATTTAAGAGCACTTACAAACTTTAATTCTAGTAAAATTTTCGGTGAAAGAAAACCTCTCATTATGTGAAAGCAGGGGCACATGAAAGCTCTATATATTTATGTATTCATCATCACAGCACAGAATAATGCATTCATATCTCTAAAGGTAAAGGAATACACACAGAGGGGTCTATTTACTAAGCCTTGGATGGAGATAAAGTGGACGGAGATAAATGACCAGCCAATCAGCTCCTAACTGCCATGTCACAGACTGGGTTTGAAAAATTACCCTTGAGTGTCGGACTGGGGCATGAAGGGCTCACCAGAGGTATGCAGTGGTAGGGGCTCATGCTTAGGAGTTTGGTCAGCAGCCACAGGGGGCGTGGCCAGTCACACAGAAGCTTAGCTAATTGTTAGAGATAACATATCCTGCAGACAGCTTGGATACTACAGTGCATGGTCTGAGCCCCGTTATAAATACTCGTATATAGGGCTAATTCAGGTTGGATCGCAAATCGCAATCCAACTGGAATTTTCACGATAGCCCCGCGGGCGCATGCTCAGTGCCCGTCCTGCGCATGCACCCACACTTTCTGCGGGGGGGCCACAGAAAATGCGATCGCCTCTGCCTGTCAATCAGGCAGAGGCGGTGGCAGGGTAGGGAGGGGGCGGGCAACGCTCCGTTTCCAGGGAGGATATGGAGCGTTGCGGGGGGCGGTGCGGTGTGAACGGGGGGTGGAGTTAAGCTGCGCCGGCAGGAGGCTTCCAGTATTTCTGCTAACAAGCAGAAATTGCAATCACTCGCAAATTTCTGCTTGTTGAAGGGGAAGGTGGGGGGGCGCTGGTCAGCATGCTGGGCAGCCTTGCCCAGCGATGGGCGGCCCCCAGCATACTGGGAAATGGATAGCAAATTCTGCTGATTAGCAGAATTTGCTATCCTTACTGAATTAGCCCCATATGGCCTAATTCAGAGTTGATCGCAGCACCAAATTTGTTAGCAGTTGGGCAAAACCATGTGCACTGCAGGGGGGCAGATGTAACATGTGCAGAGAGAGTTAGATTTGGGTGGGGTGTGTTCAAACTGAAATCTAAATTGCAGTGTAAAAATAAAGCAGACAGTATTTACCCTGCACAGAAACAAAATAACCCACCCAAATCTAACTCTCTCTGCAAATGTTCTGCCACAAATCTGCCAAACCTGCAGTGCACATTGGGGTCATTCCGAGTTGATCGCTAGCTGCCGTTGTTCGCAGCACAGTGATCAGGCTAAAAATCATCATTTCTGAGCATGCGTATGCTCCGCAATGCGCACGCGCGACATACGGGTACAAAGCCATTTGTTGTATTGCACAGGTTCTAGCAAAGTTTTCAGTCGCTCTGACGGATGCAAGAAGATTGACAGGAAGGGGGCGTTTCTCTGGGTGTCAACTGACCGTTTTCAGGGAGTGTTTGCAAAAACGCAGGCATGTCTGAAAAAATGCAGGCGTGGCTGGGCGTTCACTGGGCGGGTGTATGACGTCAAATCCGGACACGAATAGGCTGAAGTAATCGCAAGCGCTGAGTAGGTTCAGAGCTACTCAGAAACTGCACAAACTGTTTTTGCAGAGCTCGGCTGCACATGCATTCGCACTTCTGCTAAGCAAAAAACCTTCCCCGGTGGGCGGCGGCATAGCGTTTGCACGGCTGCTAAAACTAGCTAGCGAGCGATCAACTCGGAATGACCTTCATGGTTTTGCCCAACTGCTAACAAATTTGCTGCTGCGATCAACTCTAAATTACCCCCATAGTAAATGCTGAATTCAAGCAGAATAATCTACCAGATTACGCGCTGTAGTCAGGGCCGGTGCAAGGTCTCTTCTCACCATAGGCAAAGCTTTAGCCTAGCACCCCTAACCTGCAAACAACCCCCCCCCCCTCCCCCCATCCTTCCTGCACCACCACCACCAGCTCCTGGAGGGGAGATGAAGGTGGCCACTAGGTGGGCTCAGATGAATTGCATCATTATACAGAAAAGGGATGGCACTCAAGGACTTTTAAATAGAGATGAGCGCCTGAAATTTTTCGGGTTTTGTGTTTTGGTTTTGGGTTCGGTTCCGCGGCCGTGTTTTGGGTTCGACCGCGTTTTGGCAAAACCTCACCGAATTTTTTTTGTCGGATTCGGGTGTGTTTTGGATTCGGGTGTTTTTTTAAAAAAACACTAAAAAACAGCTTAAATCATAGAATTTGGGGGTCATTTTGATCCCATATTATTATTAACCTCAAAAACCATAATTTCCACTCATTTTCAGTCTATTCTGAATACCTCACACCTCACAATATTATTTTTAGTCCTAAAATTTGCACCAAGGTCGCTGGATGACTAAGCTAAGCGACACTAGTGGCCGACACAAACACCTGGCCCATCTAGGAGTGGCACTGCAGTGTCACGCAGGATGTCCCTTCCAAAAAACCCTCCCCAATCAGCACATGACGCAAAGAAAAAAAGAGGCGCAATGAGGTAGCTGACTGTGTGAGTAAGATAAGCGACCCTAGTGGCCGACACAAACACCGGGCCCATTTAGGAGTGGCACTGCAGTGTCACGCAGGATGTCCCTTCCAAAAAACCCTCCCCAATCAGCACATGACGCAAAGAAAAAAAGAGGCGCAATGAGGTAGCTGACTGTGTGAGTAAGATTAGCGACCCTAGTGGCCGACACAAACACCGGGCCCATTTAGGAGTGGCACTGCAGTGTCACGCAGGATGTCCCTTCCAAAAAACCCTCCCCAATCAGCACATGACGCAAAGAAAAAAAGAGGCGCAATGAGGTAGCTGACTGTGTGAGTAAGATAAGCGACCCTAGTGGCCGACACAAACACCGGGCCCATTTAGGAGTGGCACTGCAGTGTCACGCAGGATGTCCCTTCCAAAAAACCCTCCCCAATCAGCACATGACGCAAAGAAAAAAAGAGGCGCAATGAGGTAGCTGACTGTGTGAGTAAGATTAGCGACCCTAGTGGCCGACACAAACACCGGGCCCATTTAGGAGTGGCACTGCAGTGTCACGCAGGATGTCCCTTCCAAAAAACCCTCCCCAATCAGCACATGACGCAAAGAAAAAAAGAGGCGCAATGAGGTAGCTGACTGTGTGAGTAAGATTAGCGACCCTAGTGGCCGACACAAACACCGGGCCCATTTAGGAGTGGCACTGCAGTGTCACGCAGGATGTCCCTTCCAAAAAACCCTCCCCAAACAGCACATGACGCAAAGAAAAATAAAAGAAAAAAGAGGTGCAAGATGGAATTGTCCTTGGGCCCTCCCACCCACCCTTATGTTGTATAAACAAAACAGGACATGCACACTTTAACCAACCCATCATTTCAGTGACAGGGTCTGCCACACGACTGTGACTGATATGACGGGTTGGTTTGGACCCCCCCCAAAAAAGAAGCAATTAATCTCTCCTTGCACAAACTGGCTCTACAGAGGCAAGATGTCCACCTCATCATCACCCTCCGATATATCACCGTGTACATCCCCCTCCTCACAGATTATCAATTCGTCCCCACTGGAATCCACCATCTCAGCTCCCTGTGTACTTTGTGGAGGCAATTGCTGCTGGTCAATGTCTCCGCGGAGGAATTGATTATAATTCATTTTAATGAACATCATCTTCTCCACATTTTCTGGATGTAACCTCGTACGCCGATTGCTGACAAGGTGAGCGGCGGCACTAAACACTCTTTCGGAGTACACACTTGTGGGAGGGCAACTTAGGTAGAATAAAGCCAGTTTGTGCAATGGCCTCCAAATTGCCTCTTTTTCCTGCCAGTATAAGTATGGACTGTGTGACGTGCCTACTTGGATGCGGTCACTCATATAATCCTCCACCATTCTTTCAATGGTGAGAGAATCATATGCAGTGACAGTAGACGACATGTCCGTAATCGTTGTCAGGTCCTTCAGTCCGGACCAGATGTCAGCATCAGCAGTCGCTCCAGACTGCCCTGCATCACCGCAAGCGGGTGGGCTCGGAATTCTGAGCCTTTTCCTCGCACCCCCAGTTGCGGGAGAATGTGAAGGAGGAGATGTTGACAGGTCGTGTTCCGCTTGACTTGACAATTTTCTCACCAGCAGGTCTTTCAACCCCAGCAGACTTGTGTCTGCCGGAAAGAGAGATCCAAGGTAGGTTTTAAATCTAGGATCGAGCACGGTGGCCAAAATGTAGTGCTCTGATTTCAACAGATTGACCACCCGTGAATCCTTGTTAAGCGAATTAAGGGCTCCATCCACAAGTCCCACATGCCTAGCGGAATCGCTCCGTGTTAGCTCCTCCTTCAATGTCTCCAGCTTCTTCTGCAAAAGCCTGATGAGGGGAATGACCTGACTCAGGCTGGCAGTGTCTGAACTGACTTCACGTGTGGCAAGTTCAAAGGGCATCAGAACCTTGCACAACGTTGAAATCATTCTCCACTGCGCTTGAGACAGGTGCATTCCACCTCCTATATCGTGCTCAATTGTATAGGCTTGAATGGCCTTTTGCTGCTCCTCCAACCTCTGAAGCATATAGAGGGTTGAATTCCACCTCGTTACCACTTCTTGCTTCAGATGATGGCAGGGCAGGTTCAGTAGTTTTTGGTGGTGCTCCAGTCTTCTGTACGTGGTGCCTGTACGCCGAAAGTGTCCCGCAATTTTTCTGGCCACCGACAGCATCTCTTGCACGCCCCTGTCGTTTTTTAAATAATTCTGCACCACCAAATTCAAGGTATGTGCAAAACATGGGACGTGCTGGAATTTGCCCATATTTAATGCACACACAATATTGCTGGCGTTGTCCGATGCCACAAATCCACAGGAGAGTCCAATTGGGGTAATCCATTCCGCGATGATCTTCCTCAGTTGCCGTAAGAGGTTTTCAGCTGTGTGCGTATTCTGGAAACCGGTGATACAAAGCGTAGCCTGCCTAGGAAAGAGTTGGCGTTTGCGAGATGCTGCTATTGGTGCCGCCGCTGCTGTTCTTGCGGCGGGAGTCCATACATCTACCCAGTGGGCTGTCACAGTCATATAGTCCTGACCCTGCCCTGCTCCACTTGTCCACATGTCCGTGGTTAAGTGGACATTGGGTACAACTGCATTTTTTAGGACACTGGTGAGTCTTTTTCTGACGTCCGTGTACATTCTCGGTATCGCCTGCCTAGAGAAGTGGAACCTAGATGGTATTTGGTAACGGGGGCACACTGCCTCAATAAATTGTCTAGTTCCCTGTGAACTAACGGCGGATACCGGACGCACGTCTAACACCAACATAGTTGTCAAGGCCTCAGTTATCCGCTTTGCAGCAGGATGACTGCTGTGATATTTCATCTTCCTCGCAAAGGACTGTTGAACAGTCAATTGCTTACTGGAAGTAGTACAAGTGGGCTTACGACTTCCCCTCTGGGATGACCATCGACTCCCAGCAGCAACAACAGCAGCGCCAGCAGCAGTAGGCGTTACACGCAAGGATGCATCGGAGGAATCCCAGGCAGGAGAGGAATCGTCAGAATTGCCAGTGACATGGCCTGCAGGACTATTGGCATTCCTGGGGAAGGAGGAAATTGACACTGAGGGAGTTGGTGGGGTGGTTTGCGTGAGCTTGGTTACAAGAGGAAGGGATTTACTGGTCAGTGGACTGCTTCCGCTGTCACCCAAAGTTTTTGAACTTATCACTGTCTTATTATGAATGCGCTGCAGGTGACGTATAAGGGAGGATGTTCCGAGGTGGTTAACGTCCTTACCCCTACTTATTACAGCTTGACAAAGGGAACACACGGCTTGACACCTGTTGTCCGCATTTCTGTTGAAATACCTCCACACCGAAGAGCTGATTTTTTTGGTATTTTCACCTGGCATGTCAACGGCCATATTCCTCCCACCGACAACAGGTGTCTCCCCGGGTGCCTGACTTAAACAAACCACCTCACCATCAGAATCCTCCTGGTCAGTTTCCTCCCCAGCGCCAGCAACACCCATATCCTCCTCATCCTGGTGTACTTCAACACTGACATCTTCAATCTGACTATCAGGAACTGGACTGCGGGTGCTCCTTCCAGCACTTGCAGGGGGCGTGCAAATGGTGGAAGGCGCATGCTCTTCACGTCCAGTGTTGGGAAGGTCAGGCATCGCAACCGACACAATTGGACTCTCCTTGTGGATTTGGGATTTCGAAGAATGCACAGTTCTTTGCTGTGCTTTTGCCAGCTTGAGTCTTTTCATTTTTCTAGCGAGAGGCTGAGTGCTTCCATCCTCATGTGAAGCTGAACCACTAGCCATGAACATAGGCCAGGGCCTCAGCCGTTCCTTGCCACTCCATGTGGTAAATGGCATATTGGCAAGTTTACGCTTCTCCTCCGACAATTTTATTTTAGGTTTTGGAGTCCTTTTTTTACTGATATTTGGTGTTTTGGATTTGACATGCTCTGTACTATGACATTGGGCATCGGCCTTGGCAGACGACGTTGCTGGCATTTCATCGTCTCGGCCATGACTAGTGGCAGCAGCTTCAGCACGAGGTGGAAGTGGATCTTGATCTTTCCCTAATTTTGGAACCTCAACATTTTTGTTCTCCATATTTTAATAGGCACAACTAAAAGGCACCTCAGGTAAACAATGGAGATGGATGGATACTAGTATACAATTATGGACGGACTGCCGAGTGCCGACACAGAGGTAGCCACAGCCGTGAACTACCGTACTGTACTGTGTCTGCTGCTAATATAGACTGGTTGATAAAGAGATGTCGTAGTATGTATGTATGAAGAAGAAAGAAAAAAAAACCACGGTTAGGTGGTATACAATTATGGACGGACTGCCGAGTGCCGACACAGAGGTAGCCACAGCCGTGAACTACCGTACTGTACTGTGTCTGCTGCTAATATAGACTGGTTGATAAAGAGATGTCGTAGTATGTATGTATGAAGAAGAAAGAAAAAAAAACCACGGGTAGGTGGTATACAATTATGGACGGACTGCCGAGTGCCGACACAGAGGTAGCCACAGCCGTGAACTACCGTACTGTACTGTGTCTGCTGCTAATATAGACTGGTTGATAAAAAGATGTCGTAGTATGTATGTATAAAGAAGAAAGAAAAAAAAACCACGGTTAGGTGGTATACAATTATGGACGGACTGCCGAGTGCCGACACAGAGGTAGCCACAGCCGTGAACTACCGTACTGTACTGTGTCTGCTGCTAATATAGACTGGTTGATAAAGAGATGTCGTAGTATGTATGTATAAAGAAGAAAGAAAAAAAAAACACGGTTAGGTGGTATACAATTATGGACGGACTGCCGAGTGCCGACACAGAGGTAGCCACAGCCGTGAACTACCGTACTGTACTGTGTCTGCTGCTAATATAGACTGGTTGATAAAGAGATGTCGTAGTATGTATGTATGAAGAAGAAAGAAAAAAAAACCACGGTTAGGTGGTATACAATTATGGACGGACTGCCGAGTGCCGACACAGAGGTAGCCACAGCCGTGAACTACCGTACTGTACTGTGTCTGCTGCTAATATAGACTGGTTGATAAAGAGATGTCGTAGTATGTATGTATAAAGAAGAAAGAAAAAAAAACCACGGTTAGGTGGTATACAATTATGGACGGACTGCCGAGTGCCGACACAGAGGTAGCCACAGCCGTGAACTACCGTACTGTACTGTGTTTGCTGCTAATATAGACTGGTTGATAAAGAGATGTAGTAGTATGTATGTATTGCCTCACAGCAATGAGGTCATGGGTTCGATTCCCACCATGGTCCTAACTGTGTGGAGTTTGTATATTCTCCCCGTTCTTGCGTGGGTTTCCTCCGGGTACTCTGGTTTCCTCCCACATTCCAAAAATATACTGGTAGGTTAATTGGCTTCCAACAAAATTAACCCTAGCGTGAATGTGTGTGTACATGTGGTAGGGAATATAGATTGTAAGCTCCACTGGGGCAGGGACTGATGTGAATGGCCAAATATTCTCTGTAAAGCGCTGCGGAATATGTGTGCGCTATATAAATAACTGATAATAATAATAATAATAATAATAAAGAAGAAAGAAAAAAAAACCACGGGTAGGTGGTATACAATTATGGATGGACTGCCGAGTGCCGACACAGAGGTAGCTACAGCCGTGAACTACCGTACTGTGTCTGCTGCGACTGGATGATAAATAATGATATAAAATATATATATATATCACTACTGCAGCCGGACAGGTATATATATTATATAATGACGGACCTGCTGGACACTGTCTGTCAGCAGAATGAGTTTTTTATAGAATAAAAAAAAAAACACCACACAAGTGAAGTCACACGACGAGTGTTTAACTTTTTCAGGCAATCACAATATAGTATACTACTAACTATACTGGTGGTCAGTGTGGTCAGGTCACTGGTCAGTCACACTGGCAGTGGCACTCCTGCAGCAAAAGTGTGCACTGTTTAATTTTAATATAATATGTACTCCTGGCTCCTGCTATAACCTATAACTGGCACTGCAGTGCTCCCCAGTCTCCCCCACAATTATAAGCTGTGTGAGCTGAGCACAGTCAGATATATAATATATACATAGATGATGCAGCACACTGGGCTGAGCAGTGCACACAGATATGGTATGTGACTGTCTTGTACTCCTGGCTCCTGCTATAACCTATAACTGGCACTGCAGTGCTCCCCAGTCTCCCCCACAATTATAAGCTGTGTGAGCTGAGCACAGTCAGATATATAATATATACATAGATGATGCAGGCATGCAGCACACTGGGCTGAGCAGTGCACACAGATATGGTATGTGACTGAGTCACTGTGTGTACCGTTTTTTTCAGGCAGAGAACGGATATATTAAATAAAACAACTGCACTGCTGGTGGTCACTGTGGTCAGTCACTAAACTCTGCACTCTCTTCTACAGTATCAGCCTCAGGTCAATCTCTCTCTCTCTCTCCTAATCTAAATGGAGAGGACGCCAGCCACGTCCTCTCCCTATCAATCTCAATGCACGTGTGAAAATGGCGGCGACGCGCGGCTCGAGTCCTTATATAGAATCCGAGTCTCGCGAGAATCTGACAGCGTCATGATGACGTTCGGGCGCGCTCGGGTTAACCGAGCAAGGCGGGAAGATCCGAGTCGCTCGGACCCGTGAAAAAAAACATGAAGTTCGTGCGGGTTCGGATTCAGAGAAACCGAACCCGCTCATCTCTACTTTTAAAGTGATAAAGCACATTGTAAATATAGTATACACAATACTTTACTTTTACTTTAAAGGTCACTGAGTGCCAACTATTCTCTATATACTGTATAATAGTGTATATGCGGTCTGGTGGGCACATTTAATTGGGTTTGGGTACGGCATACCTCCCAACTGTCCCGATTTTCGCGGGACAGTCCCGTTTTTTGGGGACTGTCCCGCTGTCCCACCCGCGGGCCGCAGTGTCCCGCGGTGGGGGGGGGGGCAGTTGGGAGGCTCCTGCACGCGCTGCTCTGCTTAGCAGAGCAGCGATGAATAGACGCTGTGCGCATGCGCACAGCGTCTATTCAGTGCAGACAGAGGGAGAGAGGGCATGCCAGCAGCTCACGGAGCGCTGGGCATGCCCCCTCAATGACGAAATCGGGGGCGTGGCTCGCGATCGCGGGTCCTCCCGTGAGGCCACGCCCCTTTCCCACAGGCCACGCCCTTCGCCGCGCGTGTGTCCCTCTTTACAAGCGGCTAAAGTTGGGAGGTATGGTACGGGATCGCGCAGTTCAGAATACTGACAGTGGCAATTAGAGATGAGCGCCTGAAATTTTTCGGGTTTTGTGTTTTGGTTTTGGGTTCGGTTCCGCGGCCGTGTTTTGGGTTCGACCGCGTTTTGGCAAAACCTCACCGAATTTTTTTTGTCGGATTCGGGTGTGTTTTGGATTCGGGTGTTTTTTTCAAAAAACACTAAAAAACAGCTTAAATCATAGAATTTGGGGGTCATTTTGATCCCAAAGTATTATTAACCTCAAAAACCATAATTTACACTCATTTTCAGTCTATTCTGAATACCTCACACCTCACAATATTATTTTTAGTCCTAAAATTTGCACCGAGGTCGCTGTGTGAGTAAGATAAGCGACCCTAGTGGCCGACACAAACACCGGGCCCATCTAGGAGTGGCACTGCAGTGTCACGCAGGATGTCCCTTCCAAAAAACCCTCCCCAAACAGCACATGACGCAAAGAAAAAAAGAGGCGCAATGAGGTAGCTGTGTGAGTAAGATTAGCGACCCTAGTGGCCGACACAAACACCGGGCCCATCTAGGAGTGGCACTGCAGTGTCACGCAGGATGGCCCTTCCAAAAAACCCTCCCCAAACAGCACATGACGCAAAGAAAAAAAGAGGCGCAATGAGGTAGCTGACTGTGTGAGTAAGATTAGCGACCCTAGTGGCCGACACAAACACCGGGCCCATCTAGGAGTGGCACTGCAGTGTCACGCAGGATGGCCCTTCCAAAAAACCCTCCCCAAACAGCACATGACGCAAAGAAAAAAAGAGGCGCAATGAGGTAGCTGACTGTGTGAGTAAGATTAGCGACCCTAGTGGCCGACACAAACACCGGGCCCATCTAGGAGTGGCACTGCAGTGTCACGCAGGATGTCCCTTCCAAAAAACCCTCCCCAAACAGCACATGACGCAAAGAAAAAAAGAGGCGCAATGAGGTAGCTGTGTGAGTAAGATTAGCGACCCTAGTGGCCGACACAAACACCGGGCCCATCTAGGAGTGGCACTGCAGTGTCACGCAGGATGTCCCTTCCAAAAAACCCTCCCCAAACAGCACATGACGCAAAGAAAAAAAGAGGCGCAATGAGGTAGCTGACTGTGTGAGTAAGATTAGCGACCCTAGTGGCCGACACAAACACCGGGCCCATTTAGGAGTGGCACTGCAGTGTCACGCAGGATGTCCCTTCCAAAAAACCCTCCCCAATCAGCACATGATGCAAAGAAAAAGAAAAGAAAAAAGAGGTGCAAGATGGAATTATCCTTGGGCCCTCCCACCCACCCTTATGTTGTATAAACAAAACAGGACATGCACACTTTAACCAACCCATCATTTCAGTGACAGGGTCTGCCACACGACTGTGACTGATATGACGGGTTGGTTTGGACCCCCCCCAAAAAAGAAGCAATTAATCTCTCCTTGCACAAACTGGCTCTACAGAGGCAAGATGTCCACCTCATCTTCACCCTCCGATATATCACCGTGTACATCCCCCTCCTCACAGATTATCAATTCGTCCCCACTGGAATCCACCATCTCAGCTCCCTGTGTACTTTGTGGAGGCAATTGCTGCTGGTCAATGTCTCCGCGGAGGAATTGATTATAATTCATTTTAATGAACATCATCTTCTCCACATTTTCTGGATGTAACCTCGTACGCCGATTGCTGACAAGGTGAGCGGCGGCACTAAACACTCTTTCGGAGTACACACTTGTGGGAGGGCAACTTAGGTAGAATAAAGCCAGTTTGTGCAAGGGCCTCCAAATTGCCTCTTTTTCCTGCCAGTATAAGTACGGACTGTGTGACGTGCCTACTTGGATGCGGTCACTCATATAATCCTCCACCATTCTATCAATGTTGAGAGAATCATATGCAGTGACAGTAGACGACATGTCCGTAATCGTTGTCAGGTCCTTCAGTCCGGACCAGATGTCAGCATCAGCAGTCGCTCCAGACTGCCCTGCATCACCGCCAGCGGGTGGGCTCGGAATTCTGAGCCTTTTCCTCGCACCCCCAGTTGCGGGAGAATGTGAAGGAGGAGATGTTGACAGGTCGCGTTCCGCTTGACTTGACAATTTTGTCACCAGCAGGTCTTTCAACCCCAGCAGACCTGTGTCTGCCGGAAAGAGAGATCCAAGGTAGGCTTTAAATCTAGGATCGAGCACGGTGGCCAAAATGTAGTGCTCTGATTTCAACAGATTGACCACCCGTGAATCCTTGTTAAGCGAATTAAGGGCTGCATCCACAAGTCCCACATGCCTAGCGGAATCGCTCCCTTTTAGCTCCTTCTTCAATGCCTCCAGCTTCTTCTGCAAAAGCCTGATGAGGGGAATGACCTGACTCAGGCTGGCAGTGTCTGAACTGACTTCACGTGTGGCAAGTTCAAAGGGCATCAGAACCTTGCACAACGTTGAAATCATTCTCCACTGCACTTGAGACAGGTGCATTCCATCTCCTATATCGTGCTCAATTGTATAGGCTTGAATGGCCTTTTGCTGCTCCTCCAACCTCTGAAGCATATAGAGGGTTGAATTCCACCTCGTTACCACTTCTTGCTTCAGATGATGGCAGGGCAGGTTCAGTAGTTTTTGGTGGTGCTCCAGTCTTCTGTACGTGGTGCCTGTACGCCGAAAGTGTCCCGCAATTTTTCTGGCCACCGACAGCATCTCTTGCACGCCCCTGTCGTTTTTTAAAAAATTCTGCACCACCAAATTCAAGGTATGTGCAAAACATGGGACGTGCTGGAATTTGCCCATATTTAATGCACACACAATATTGCTGGCGTTGTCCGATGCCACAAATCCACAGGAGAGTCCAATTGGGGTAAGCCATTCCGCGATGATCTTCCTCAGTTGCCGTAAGAGGTTTTCAGCTGTGTGCGTATTCTGGAAAGCGGTGATACAAAGCGTAGCCTGCCTAGGAAAGAGTTGGCGTTTGCGAGATGCTGCTACTGGTGCCGCCGCTGCTGTTCTTGCGGCGGGAGTCCATACATCTACCCAGTGGGCTGTCACAGTCATATAGTCCTGACCCTGCCCTGCTCCACTTGTCCACATGTCCGTGGTTAAGTGGACATTGGGTACAACTGCATTTTTTAGGAGACTGGTGAGTCTTTTTCTGACGTCCGTGTACATTCTCGGTATCGCCTGCCTAGAGAAGTGGAACCTAGATGGTATTTGGTAACGGGGGCACACTGCCTCAATAAATTGTCTAGTTCCCTGTGAACTAACGGCGGATACCGGACGCACGTCTAACACCAACATAGTTGTCAAGGACTCAGTTATCCGCTTTGCAGTAGGATGACTGCTGTGATATTTCATCTTCCTCGCAAAGGACTGTTGAACAGTCAATTGCTTACTGGAAGTAGTACAAGTGGGCTTACGACTTCCCCTCTGGGATGACCATCGACTCCCAGCGGCAACAACAGCAGCGCCAGCAGCAGTAGGCGTTACACGCAAGGATGCATCGGAGGAATCCCAGGCAGGAGAGGACTCGTCAGACTTGCCAGTGACATGGCCTGCAGGACTATTGGCATTCCTGGGGAAGGAGGAAATTGACACTGAGGGAGTTGGTGGGGTGGTTTGCGTGAGCTTGGTTACAAGAGGAAGGGATTTACTGGTCAGTGGACTGCTTCCGCTGTCACCCAAAGTTTTTGAACTTGTCACTGACTTATTATGAATGCGCTGCAGGTGACGTATAAGGGAGGATGTTCCGAGGTGGTTAACGTCCTTACCCCTACTTATTACAGCTTGACAAAGGGAACACACGGCTTGACACCTGTTGTCCGCATTTCTGGTGAAATACCTCCACACCGAAGAGCTGATTTTTTTGGTATTTTCACCTGGCATGTCAACGGCCATATTCCTCCCACGGACAACAGGTGTCTCCCCGGGTGCCTGACTTAAACAAACCACCTCACCATCAGAATCCTCCTGGTCAATTTCCTCCCCAGCGCCAGCAACACCCATATCCTCCTCATCCTGGTGTACTTCAACACTGACATCTTCAATCTGACTATCAGGAACTGGACTGCGGGTGCTCCTTCCAGCACTTGCAGGGGGCGTGCAAATGGTGGAAGGCGCATGCTCTTCACGTCCAGTGTTGGGAAGGTCAGGCATCGCAACCGACACAATTGGACTCTCCTTGTGGATTTGGGATTTCAAAGAACGCACAGTTCTTTGCGGTGCTTTTGCCAGCTTGAGTCTTTTCAGTTTTCTAGCGAGAGGCTGAGTGCTTCCATCCTCATGTGAAGCTGAACCACTAGCCATGAACATAGGCCAGGGCCTCAGCCGTTCCTTGCCACTCCGTGTGGTAAATGGCATATTGGCAAGTTTACGCTTCTCCTCCGACAATTTTATTTTAGGTTTTGGAGTCCTTTTTTTACTGATATTTGGTGTTTTGGTTTTGACATGCTCTGTACTATGCCATTGGGCATCGGCCTTGGCAGACGACGTTGCTGGCATTTCATCGTCTCGGCCATGACTAGTGGCAGCAGCTTCAGCACGAGGTGGAAGTGGATCTTGATCTTTCCCTAATTTTGGAACCTCAACATTTTTGTTCTCCATATTTTAATAGGCACAACTAAAAGGCACCTCAGGTAAACAATGGAGCTGGATGGATTGGATACTAGTATACAATTATGGACGGGCTGCCGAGTGCCGACACAGAGGTAGCCACAGCCGTGAACTACCGCACTGTACTGTGTCTGCTGCTAATATATAGACTGGTTGATAAAGAGATAGTATACTCGTAACTAGTATGTATGTATAAAGAAAGAAAAAAAAACCACGGTTAGGTCACTGGTATATACAATTATGGACGGGCTGCCGAGTGCCGACACAGAGGTAGCCACAGCCGTGAACTACCGCACTGTACTGTGTCTGCTGCTAATATATAGACTGGTTGATAAAGAGATAGTATACTCGTAACTAGTATGTATGTATAAAGAAAGAAAAAAAAACCACGGTTAGGTCACTGGTATATACAATTATGGACGGGCTGCCGAGTGCCGACACAGAGGTAGCCACAGCCGTGAACTACCGCACTGTACTGTGTCTGCTGCTAATATATAGACTGGTTGATAAAGAGATAGTATACTCGTAACTAGTATGTATGTATAAAGAAAGAAAAAAAAACCACGGTTAGGTCACTGGTATATACAATTATGGACGGGCTGCGGAGTGCCGACACAGAGGTAGCCACAGCCGTGAACTACCGCACTGTACTGTGTCTGCTGCTAATATATAGACTGGTTGATAAAGAGATAGTATACTCGTAACTAGTATGTATGTATAAAGAAAGAAAAAAAAACCACGGTTAGGTGGTATATACAATTATGGACGGGCTGCCGAGTGCCGACACAGAGGTAGCCACAGCCGTGAACTACCGCACTGTACTGTGTCTGCTGCTAATATATAGACTGGTTGATAAAGAGATAGTATACTTGTAACTAGTATGTATGTATAAAGAAAGAAAAAAAAACCACGGTTAGGTCACTGGTATATACAATTATGGACGGGCTGCCGAGTGCCGACACAGAGGTAGCCACAGCCGTGAACTACCGCACTGTACACTGGTTGATAAAGAGATAGTAGTATACTCGTAACAACTAGTATGACGACGGTATAAAGAATGAAAAAAAAACCACGGTTAGGTGGTATATAATACAATTATGGTTGGACGGACTGCCTGCCGAGTGCCGACACAGAGGTAGCCACAGCCGTGAACTACCGCACTGTACACTGGTTGATAAAGAGATAGTAGTATACTCGTAACAACTAGTATGACGACGGTATAAAGAATGAAAAAAAAACCACGGTTAGGTGGTATATATTATAATACAATTATGGTTGGACGGACTGCCTGCCGAGTGCCGACACAGAGGTAGCCACAGCCGTGAACTACCGCACTGTACACTGGTTGATAAAGAGATAGTAGTATACTCGTAACAACTAGTATGACGACGGTATAAAGAACGAAAAAAAAACCACGGTTAGGTGGTATATATTATAATACAATTATGGATGGACGGACTGCCTGCCGAGTTCCGACACAGAGGTAGCCACAGCCGTGAACTACCGCACTGTACACTGGTTGATAAAGAGATAGTAGTATACTCGTAACAACTAGTATGACGACGGTATAAAGAACGAAAAAAAAACCACGGTTAGGTGGTATATATTATAATACAATTATGGATGGACGGACTGCCTGCCGAGTTCCGACACAGAGGTAACCACAGCCGTGAACTACCGCACTGTACACTGGTTGATAAAGAGATAGTAGTATACTCGTAACAACTAGTATGACTATGACGACGGTATAAAGAAAGAAAAAAAAAACCACGGTTAGGTGGTATATAATACAATTATGGATGGACGGACTGCCTGCCGAGTGCCGACACAGAGGTAGCCACAGCCGTGAACTACCGCACTGTACACTGGTTGATAAAGAGATAGTAGTATACTCGTAACAACTAGTATGACGACGGTATAAAGAACGAAAAAAAAACCACGGTTAGGTGGTATATAATACAATTATGGATGGACGGACTGCCTGCCGAGTGCCGACACAGAGGTAGCCACAGCCGTGAACTACCGCACTGTACTGTGTCTGCTGCTAATATAGACTGGTTGATAAAGAGATAGTATACAATACTACTAATATACTGGTGGTCAGGCACTGGTCACCACTAGTCACACTGGCAGTGGCACTCCTGCAGCAAAAGTGTGCACTGTTTAATTTTAATATAATATTATTTATCATGTACTCCTGGCTCCTGCTATAACAACCTGCAGTGCTCCCCAGTCTCCCCCACAATTATAAGCTTTATATACAATACATTGATGTGCAGCACACTGGGCTGAGCAGTGCACACAGACTGAGTCACTGTGTGACTGTGTATCGTTTTTTTCAGGCAGAGAACGGATATATTAAATAAAACAAACAACTGCACTGTCTCTGGTGGTCACTGGTCACTGTGGTCGTCAGTCACTAAACTCTGTCTGCACTCTGCACTCTCTTCTAATCTACAGTATCACAGCAATCTCTCTCTCTCTCTCTCTTCTAAATCTAATCTAAATGGAGAGGACGCCAGCCACGTCCTCTCCCTATCAATCTCAATGCACGTGTGAAAATGGCGGCGACGCGCGGCTCCTTATATAGAATCCGAGTCTCGCGAGAATCCGACAGCGTCATGATGACGTTCGGGCGCGCTCGGGTTAACCGAGCAAGGCGGGAAGATCCGAGTCGCTCGGACCCGTGAAAAAAAAAGTGAAGTTCGTGCGGGTTCGGATTCAAAGCAACCGAACCCGCTCATCTCTAAGTGGCATACTGACCACCATAATAGCAACATTTTGAATGAAATTAATTAACCTTACCCTAATTCTCTCTCCCCGCAGCCTAACCCTCCCTGGCTTACTAACAGTCGGGATGTCGTTTGTCGGGATTCCGGCATCATATATTTGTATGCTCCTTATTGTGTTCCATCCTCCATCTGAAAATTTATTATTGACCCACACACAGAGACATACTTCAGTTTTTGCTAGATTAATTCAGCGGAGCCCACCAGTGGCTGGCGCCCCTAGGCAGCTGCCTAAAGCTGCCTAATGGTAGAGCCGGCCCTGGCTGTAGTGAATATACTATAACCCTGGGAATGCAGTATAATATAATGTATGTATAATACTAAAGCACATCATGATGAACCTGTCGAAATATATCACATTAATGCATTGTACACGTGATAGGGGACCAGAGTATACCCCAGCTAGTGTATAAAACTCAGTGAGAACTGAATTAAGTCTAGAAAAGAGCAAATACATGACATTGTAAAACAAAAGGTTCAATTATCTACATTATTACAGCTGGGATGACCTTAGTGTGCAGTGGTATCTCAATGTTTACAATCTCTACAGGAGTCAGGTAAGCATGCTACACCTTCCCCCCTAACCATAACCCTCCCTTACTGCAGCCTAAACCTAACACCCCACCCCACCACACACACACACCAGGGACGTGCAGTCAGGGGAGGCAGTGCCTCCCCTGTCATAATGATTAAAATAATAAAAAGAAGATATTTATAACTAGTGATGAGCGGGTTCGGATCCTCGGAATCCGACCCGCCCGAACTTCACCTTTTTTTTACACGGGTCCGAGCGACTCGGATCCTCCCGCCTTGCTCGGTTAACCCGAGCGCGCCCGAGCGTCATCATCCCGCTGTCGGATTCTCGCGAGACTCGGATTCTATATAAGGAGCCGCGCGTCGCCGCCATTTTCACCCGTGCATTGAGATTGATAGGGAGAGGACGTGGCTGGCGTCCTCTCCGAGTCCGTTGTATTATATTAGAACTTAGTTATAATTGTGGGGAGGATTGGGGACGGGGAGCAGCTGTTAGGGAGTACAGTGCAGGGTTTTGAGTTTAATCCGTTGTTTCTCTGCCTGAAAAAAAACGCTCCACCATATCTGTGCTCACTCAGTGTGCTGCACTGCTGCATGATATATCTGTGCTGAGTGTAGAGATGAGCGCCTGAAATTTTTCGGGTTTTGTGTTTTGGTTTTGGGTTCGGTTCCGCGGCCGTGTTTTGGGTTCGAACGCGTTTTGGCAAAACCTCACCGAATTTTTTTTGTCGGATTCGGGTGTGTTTTGGATTCGGGTGTTTTTTTCAAAAAACACTAAAAAACAGCTTAAATCATAGAATTTGGGGGTCATTTTGATCCCAAAGTATTATTAACCTCAAAAACCATAATTTACACTCATTTTCAGTCTATTCTGAATACCTCACACCTCACAATATTATTTTTAGTCCTAAAATTTGCACCGAGGTCGCTGTGTGAGTAAGATAAGCGACCCTAGTGGCCGACACAAACACCGGGCCCATCTAGGAGTGGCACTGCAGTGTCACGCAGGATGTCCCTTCCAAAAAACCCTCCCCAAACAGCACATGACGCAAAGAAAAAAAGAGTGCCGACACAGAGGTAGCCACAGCCGTGAACTACCGCACTGTACTGTGTCTGCTGCTAATATATAGACTGGTTGATAAAGAGATAGTATACTCGTAACTAGTATGTATGTATAAAGAAAGAAAAAAAAACCACGGTTAGGTGGTATATACAATTATGGACGGGCTGCCGAGTGCCGACACAGAGGTAGCCACAGCCGTGAACTACCGCACTGTACTGTGTCTGCTGCTAATATATAGACTGGTTGATAAAGAGATAGTATACTCGTAACTAGTATGTATGTATAAAGAAAGAAAAAAAAACCACGGTTAGGTGGTATATACAATTATGGACGGGCTGCCGAGTGCCGACACAGAGGTAGCCACAGCCGTGAACTACCGCACTGTACTGTGTCTGCTGCTAATATATAGACTGGTTGATAAAGAGATAGTATACTCGTAACTAGTATGTATGTATAAAGAAAGAAAAAAAAACCACGGTTAGGTGGTATATACAATTATGGACGGGCTGCCGAGTGCCGACACAGAGGTAGCCACAGCCGTGAACTACCGCACTGTACTGTGTCTGCTGCTAATATAGACTGGTTGATAAAGAGATAGTATACTACTAATATTATATATACTGGTGGTCAGGTCACTGGTCACTAGTCACACTGGCAGTGGCACTCCTGCAGCAAAAGTGTGCACTGTTTAATTTTAATATAATATTATGTACTCCTGGCTCCTGCTATAACCTATAACTGGCACTGCAGTAGTGCTCCCCAGTCTCCCCCACAATTATAAGCTGTGTGAGCTGAGCAGTCAGACAGATATATAATATATATAGATGATGCAGCACACTGGCCTGAGCCTGAGCAGTGCACACAGATATGGTATGTGACTGACTGAGTCACTGTGTGTATCGCTTTTTTCAGGCAGAGAACGGATATATTAAATAAACTGCACTGTGTGTCTGGTGGTCACTCACTATATAATATATTATGTACTCCTGGCTCCTGCTATAACCTATAACTGGCACTGCAGTAGTGCTCCCCAGTCTCCCCCACAATTATAAGCTGTGTGAGCTGAGCAGTCAGACAGATATATATAATATTATATATAGATAATAGATGATGCAGCACACTGGCCTGAGCCTGAGCAGTGCACACAGATATGGTATGTGACTGAGTCACTGTGTGCTGTGTATCGCTTTTTTCAGGCAGAGAACGGATTATAAATAAAACTGGTGGTCACTGGTCACTATCAGCAAAACTCTGCACTGTACTGAGTACTCCTAATGCTCCCCAAAATTAGTAAATCAAGTGTCTCTCTAATCTATTCTAAACGGAGAGGACGCCAGCCACGTCCTCTCCCTATCAATCTCAATGCACGTGTGAAAATGGCGGCGACGCGCGGCTCCTTATATAGAATCCGAGTCTCGCGATAGAATCCGAGCCTCGCGAGAATCCGACAGCGTCATGATGACGTTCGGGCGCGCTCGGGTTAACCGAGCAAGGCGGGAAGATCCGAGTCGCTCGGACCCGTGAAAAAAAACATGAAGTTCTGGCGGGTTCGGATTCAGAGAAACCGAACCCGCTCATCTCTAGCTGACTGCACTGCTCACACTGCCTAATTGTGGGGACTGGGGAGCAGTTATAGCAGGAGTACAGTGCACAGTTTTGCTGACAGTGACCACCAGTCCAGTATACGTTTGTCTGCCTGAAAAACACTGTGGTGTTTTTTTTTTTCTTTCTTCATGCTAGTTTGCTTAGCAGTCTGCTGACACTGCAGTGTCCACCAGGTCAGTTATACAGTATATTATTTATATAATTAAGCACTAAGCAGCAGTACGGTAGGCCACGGCTGTACCTACCTCTGTGTCGACTCGTCACTCGTCGTCCATAAGTATAAGTAATACTATCCATCCATCTACATTGTATACCTGTGGTGTTTTTTTTTTCTTTCTTCATACTAGTTTAGCAGTCTGCTGCTGACACTGTCCACCAGGTCCGTTATACAGTATATTATATTTATATATAAGCACTAAGCAGCAGTACGGTAGGCCACGGCTGTACCTACCTCTGTGTCGTCACTCGTCCATAAGTATAAGTAATACTATACTATCCATCCATCTACATTGTATACCTGTGGTGTTTTTTTTTTCTTTCTTCATACTAGTTTAGCAGTCTGCTGCTGACACTGTCCACCAGGTCCGTTATACAGTATATTATATTTATATATAAGCACTAAGCAGCAGTACGGTAGGCCACGGCTGTACCTACCTCTGTGTCGTCAGTGCACTCGTCGTCCATAAGTATAAGTAATACTATACTATCCATCCATCTACATTGTATACCTGTGGTGGTTTTTTTTTTCTTTCTTCATACTAGTTTAGCAGTCTGCTGACACTGTCCAGCAGGTCCGTTATACAGTATATTATATTTATATATAAGCACTAAGCAGCAGTACGGTAGGCCACGGCTGTACCTACCTCTGTGTCGTCACTCGTCGTCCATAAGTATAAGTAATACTATACTATCCATCCATCTACATTGTATACCTGTGGTATTTTTTTTTTCTTTCTTCATACTAGTTTAGCAGTCTGCTGCTGACACTGTCCACCAGGTCCGTTATACAGTATATTATATTTATATATAAGCACTAAGCAGCAGTACGGTAGGCCACGGCTGTACCTACCTCTGTGTCGTCACTCGTCGTCCATAAGTATAAGTAATACTATACTATCCATCCATCTACATTGTATACCTGTGGTGTTTTTTTTTTCTTTCTTCATACTAGTTTAGCAGTCTGCTGCTGACACTGTCCACCAGATCCGTTATACAGTATATTATATTTATATATAAGCACTAAGCAGCAGTACGGTAGGCCACGGCTGTACCTACCTCTGTGTCGTCACTCGTCGTCCATAAGTATAAGTAATACTATACTATCCATCCATCTACATTGTATACCTGTGGTGGCTTTTAGTTGTGCGCAAAATATGGAGAACAAAAATGTGGAGGTTAAAAAAATAGGGAAAGATCAAGATCCACTTCCACCTCGTGCTGAAGCTGCTGCCACTAGTCATGGCCGAGACGATGAAATGCCATCAACGTCGTCTGCCAAGGCCGATGCCCAATGTCATAGTACAGAGCATGTAAAATCCAAAACACAAAAGATCAGTAAAAAAATGACCCAAAAATCAAAATTAAAAGCGTCTGAGGAGAAGCGTAAACTTGCCAATATGCCATTTACCACACGGAGTGGCAAGGAACGGCTGAGGCCCTGGCCTATGTTCATGGCTAGTGGTTCAGCTTCACATGAGGATGGAAGCACTCATCCTCTCGCTAGAAAAAAGAAAAGACTTGCGGCAAAAGCACAGCAAAGAACTGTGCGTTCTTCGAAATCCCAAATCCCAAAGGAGAGTCCAATTGTGTCGGTTGCGATGCCTGACCTTCCCAACACTGGACGGGAAGAGCTTGCACCTTCCACCATTTGCACGCCCCCTGCAAGTGTTGAAAGGAGCACCCGCAGTCCAGTTCCTGATAGTGAAATTGAAGATGTCAGTGTTGAAGTACACCAGGATGAGGATATGGGTGTTGCTGGCGCTGGGGAGGAAATTGACAAGGAGGATTCTGATGGTGAGGTGGTTTGTTTAAGTCAGGCACCCGGGGAGACACCTGTTGTCCGTGGGAGGAATATGGCCATTGACATGCCTGGTGAAAATACCAAAAAAATCAGCTCTTCAGTGTGGAAGTATTTCAACAGAAATGCGGACAACAGGTGTCAAGCCGTGTGTTGCCTTTGTCAAGCTGTAATAAGTAGGGGTAAGGACGTTAACCACCTCGGAACATCCTCCCTTATACGTCACCTGCAGCGCATTCATAATAAGTCAGTGACAAGTTCAAAAACTTTGGGCGACAGCGGAAGCAGTCCACTGACCAGTAAATCCCTTCCTCTTGTAACCAAGCTCGCGCAAACCACACCACCAACTCCCTCAGTGTCAATTTCCTCCTTACCCAGGAAAGCCAATAGTCCTGCAGGCCATGTCACTGGCAAGTCTGACGAGTCCTCTCCTGCCTGGGATTCCTCCGATGCATCCTTGAGTGTAACGCCTACTGCTGCTGGCGCTGCTGTTGTTGCTGCTGGGAGTCGATCGTCATCCCAGAGGGGTAGTCGGAAGACCACTTGTACTACTTCCAGTAAGCAATTGACTGTCCAACAGTCCTTTGCGAGGAAGATGAAATATCACAGCAGTCATCCTGTTGCAAAGCGGATAACTGAGGCCTTGACAACTATGTTGGTGTTAGACGTGCGTCCGGTATCCGCCGTTAGTTCACAGGGAACTAGACAATTTCTTGAGGTAGTGTGCCCCCGTTACCAAATACCATCTAGGTTCCACTTCTCTAGGCAGGCGATACCGAGAATGTACACGGACGTCAGAAAAAGACTCACCAGTGTCCTAAAAAATGCAGTTGTACCCAATGTCCACTTAACCACGGACATGTGGACAAGTGAAGCAGGGCAGACTCAGGACTACATGACTGTGACAGCCCACTGGGTAGATGTATTGCCTCCCGCTGCAAGAACAGCAGCGGCGGCACCAGTAGCAGCATCTCGCAAACGCCAACTCGTTCCTAGGCAGGCTACGCTTTGTATCACCGCTTTCCAGAATAGGCACACAGCTGAAAACCTCTTACGGCAACTGAGGAAGATCATCGCAGAATGGCTTACCCCAATTGGACTCTCCTGGGGATTTGTGACATCGGACAATGCCAGCAATATTGTGAGTGCATTACATCTGGGCAAATTCCAGCACGTCCCATGTTTTGCACATACCTTGAATTTGGTGGTGCAGAATTATTTAAAAAACGACATGGGCGTGCAAGAGATGCTGTCGGTGGCCCGAAGAATTGCGGGCCACTTTCGGCGTACAGGCACCGCGTACAGAATACTGGAGCACCACCAAAAACACCTGAACCTGCCCTGCCATCATCTGAAGCAAGAGGTGGTAACGAGGTGGAATTCAACCCTCTATATGCTTCAGAGGATGAAGGAGCAGCAAAAGGCCATTCAAGCCTATACATCTGGCCATGATATAGGCAAAGGAGGTGGAATGCACCTGTCTCAAGCGCAGTGGAGAATGATTTCAACGTTGTGCAAGGTTCTGCAACCTTTTGAACTTGCCACACGTGAAGTCAGTTCAGACACTGCCAGCCTGAGTCAGGTCATTCCCCTCATCAGGCTTTTGCAGAAGAAGCTGGAGGCATTGAAGGAGGAGCTAAAACAGAGCGATTCCGCTAGGCATGTGGGACTTGTGGATGGAGCCCTTCATTCGCTTAACCAGAATTCACGTGTGGTCAATCTGTTGAAATCAGAGCACTACATTTTGGCCACCGTGCTCGATCCTAGATTTAAAACCTACCTTGGATCTCTCCTTACGGCAGACACAAGTCTGCAGAGGTTCAAAGACCTGCTGGTGACAAAATTGTCAAGTCAAGCGGAACGCGACCCGTCAACATCTCCTCCTTCACATTCTCCCGCAACTGGGGGTGCGAGGAAAAGGCTACGAATTCCGAGCCCACCCGCTGGCGGTGATGCAGGGCAGTCTGGAGCGACTGCTGATGCTGACATCTGGTCCGGACTGAAGGACCTGCCAACGATTACTGACAAGTCATCTACTGTCACTGCATATGATTCTCTCACCATTGAAAGAATGGTGGAGGATTATATGAGTGACCACATCCAAGTAGGCACGTCAGACAGTCCGTACGTATACTGGCAGGAAAAAGAGGCAATTTGGAGGCCCTTGCACAAACTGGCTTTATTCTACCTAAGTTGCCCTCCCTCCAGTGTGTACTCCGAAAGAGTGTTTAGTGCCGCCGCTCATCTTGTCAGCAATCGGCGTACGAGGTTACTTCCAGAAAATGTGGAGAAGATGATGTTCATTAAAATGAATTATAATCAATTCCTCCATGGAGACATTCACCAGCAGCAATTGCCTCCAGAAAGTACACGAGGACCTGAGATGGTGGATTCCAGTGGGGACGAATTAATAATCTGTGAGGAGGGGGATGTACACAGTGAAAGGGGTGATGAATCGGACGATGATGATGAGGTGGACATCTTGCCTCCGTAGAGCCAGTTTGTGCAAGGAGAGATTGATTGCTTCTTTTTTGGTGGGGGCCCAAACCAACCAGTCATTTCAGTCACAGTCGTGTGGCAGACCCTGTCGCTGAAATGATGGGTTCGTTAAAGTGTGCATGTCCTGTTTTTACAACATAAGGGTGGGTGGGAGGGCCCAAGGACAATTCCATCTTGCACCTCTTTTTTCTTTCATTTTTCTTTGCGTCATGTGCTGTTTGGGGAGTATTTTTTTGAAGGGCCATCCTGCGTGACACTGCAGTGCCACTCCTAGATGGGCCAGGTGTTTGTGTCGGCCACTAGGGTCGCTTAGCTTAGCCATCCAGCGACCTCGGTGCAAATTTTAGGACTAAAAATAATATTGTGAGGTGTGAGGTGTTCAGAATAGACTGAAAATTAGTGGAAATTATGGTTATTGAGGTTAATAATACTATGGGATCAAAATGACCCCCAAATTCTATGATTTAAGCTGTTTTTTATGGTCTTTTGAAAAAAACACCCGAATCCAAAACACACCCGAATCCGACGAAAAAAATTCGGTGAGGTTTTGCCAAAACGCTTCCGAACCCAAAACACGGCCACGGAACTGAACCCAAAACCAAAACACAAAACCCGAAAAATTTCAGGTGCACATCACTATTTATAACACAGTCTGTTATAAATATATTTTTTCATTATTTTAATAATTCCCCCCCCCCCCCTGTGGCTGCTTGTGAGGGTGGGAGGCAGCGGGAGAGGTGCCTCCCACTGCTAACACTAAAAGTCCGGGCAGCGGGGGGCGGGCAGGGGGCGGGGCGCAGCAATGGGCTGTGAAAGCCCATTGAAAATGAATGGGGAAGCGGCACCTATACTGGTGCCGCAATGACAGGGGCGTGCATTCAGCCCCGATGAATGCACGCCCCTGTCAGTGCCCCAGAATGATGTGATTGGCCCAGCGGATCCAGTGCTGGATCCGCTGTCCTATCACTAGCGAGCCCCCTTCCCGGCTGCAGCGGACGCCGTGGGCTGTGTGGGCACCCGCTGCAGCCAGCGCCGCTGAGCGGCGCTACTATGGGAGAGATGTCATGAGTCATAACGTCTCTCCCATAGTACAGCAGAGACGAGCCGGCGGACGGAGACGGAGGACAGCACTAATGGAGCTGCGCTGCTGGAGCGGTAAGTATGTGTGTGTGTTTTTTTTGTTTTTTTTATGTGTGTGTTGGGGGCAGAGCAACAGGGGTTCAGCAACTGGGGGGCACAACAACAAGGGGCACCGCAACAGGGGCACAACTATAAGGGGCAGAGCAACAGGGGCACAGCAAAAGGGGCACAACTATAAGGGGCACAGCAAAAGAGGCACAACTATAAGGGGCACAACTATAAGGGGCACAACTATAAGGGGCACAACTATAAGGGGCACAACTATAAGTGGCACAACTATAAGGGGCACAGCAAAAGGGGCACAACTACAAGGGGCACAGCAACAGGAGCACAACTATAAGGGGCATAGCAAAAGGGGCACAACTACAAGGGGCACAACTATAAGGGGCACAGCAAAAGGGGCACAACGACAAGGGGCACAACTACAAGGGGCACAGCAAAAGGGGCACAACTACAAGGGGCACAACTACAAGGGGCACAGCAACAGGGGCACAACTATAAGGGGCACAGCAACAGGGGCACAGCAAAAGGGGCACAACTACAAGGGGCACAGCAACTGGGGGGCACAACTACAAGGGGCACAGCAACTGGGGGGCAAAACTACAAGGAGCACAGCAACTGGGGGGCACAACTACAAGGGGCACAGCAACTGGGGGCACAATTACAGGGGTCACAGCTACTGGGGGCACAGCTACTGGGGGCAAAGCTACAGGGGGCACAGCGACTGGGGGCACAACTACTCGGGGCACAGCTAGGGGGCACAGCTATTGGGTGCAAAGCTACAAGGGGCACAGCGACTGGGGTCACAACTACTGGGGGCACAGCGACTGGGGGCAAAGCTACAGGGGTCACAGCGACTGGGGGCACAACTACTCGGGGCACAGCTACAACGGGCACAGCTACAGGGGTCACAACTACTGGGGGCACAGCCACAAGGGGCAAAGCTACAGGGGGCACAGCTACAAAGGGCACAGCAACTGGGGGCACAACCATTGGCGGATCCAGGGGGGGGGGGGGCACTCGGGCCCGTGCCCCCCCTGTCGTTACCCAGGAATTGATGTTGGGCACAAAACATAAAAAAACGCCGGGTCCCGACTCCCTCAGGACGCGCTGTGAGCCGCAGCGCTGTCCTGTCCTGCGCTGTCAATCAGTCCGGTGGGAGGGACAGAACGGAGGGAGGAACTTGGAAGAGGCGGAGACCATGAACAGTGTGATCTCCCGCTCTCCCCTCCTCCTCTGCTCCGCATGCTGTCCCCCCACGATTAACTCCGCTGCTGTACCTGAGGTGGGGGCAGTTCGGTCCCTGGTCCCCCGGCTGGATGCCGCCGCTCTCCCCGCTGATTCCACTCTTCTCCCTCCTCAAGCATGCGGCCGCCCCCTCCGCGTTTTCCGCTTCCCCCTGGCCGTTATTTGGTGGGGTTTCTGGCTGCACTCTCTCCTGCCTCTCTGTCCCTACCCCCTTAGTGCCTTTGTCCCTACCCCCTGGTGCCTCTGTCCTTACCCCCTGGTGCCTCCGTCCCTACCTAGTGGTGCCTCTGTTCCTACTCCCTGGTGCCTCTGTCCCTACCCCCTGGTGCCTCTGTCCCTACCCTCTGGTGCCTCTGTCCCTACCCTCTGGTGCCTCTGTCCCTACCCCCTGGTGCCTCTGTCCTTACCGCCTGGTGCCTCTGTCCTTACCCCCTGGTGCCTCTGTCTCCACCCCCTGGTGCCTCTGTCCCTACCCCCTGGTGCCTCCGTCCCTACCTACTGGTGCCTCTGTTCCTACTCCCTGGTGCCTCTATCCCTACCCCTGGTGCCTCTTTCCCTACCCCCTGGTGCCTCCGTCCCTACCCCCTGCCGACTCCATCCCTACCCCCTGCCGACTCCGTCCCTACCCCCTGCCGCCTCCATCCCTACCCCCTACCGACTCCGTTCCTACCCCCTGGTGCCGGCTCCGTCCCTACCCCCTGGTGCCTCTGTCCCTACTCCTTGCTACCTTTGTCCCTACCCCCTGGTGCCTCTCTCTGTCCCTACCCCCTGATGCCTCTCTTTGTACCTATTCCCTGGTGCCTCTGTCCCTACCCCCTGGTGCCTCTGTCCCTACTCCTTGCTCTCTCTGTCCCTATTCCCTGGTGCCTCTCTCTGTCCCTGCTACCTCTGTCCCTATTCCCTGGTGCCTCTCTCTGTCCCTACTCCCTGCTACCTCTGTCGCTACTCCCTAGTACCATATAAAACGTGTATAACATGCTCTACCTGGCACAATGTGTATAGAACACTAACTGGTGCAATGTGTGTAATGTGCTCTACCTGGTGCAGTGTGTATAACGTGTTCTACCTGGCGCAATCTATATAACGTGTTCTACCTGGCGCAATCTATATAACGTGCTCTACCTGGCACAATCTGTATAACGTGCTCTACCTGGCGCAGTGTGTGTAACGTGCTCTACCTGGCGCAGTGTGTATAACGTGCTCTACCTGGTGCAATCTGTATAGCGTGCTCTACCTGGTGCAGTGTGTATAACGTGTTGTAACTGGCGCAATCTGTATAACGTGTTCTACCTGGCTCTGTCTGTATAACGTGTTCTACCTGGTGCAATCTGTATAGCGTGCTCTACCTGGCGCAGTGTGTATAACGTGCTCTACCTGGCGCAGTGTGTATAACGTGTTCTACCTGGTGCAATGTGTGTAACGTGCTCTGCCTGGTGCAGTGTGTATAACGTGTTCTACCTGGCGCAATCTATATAACGTGTTCTACCTGGCGCAATCTATATAACGTGCTCTACCTGGCGCAATCTGTATAACGTGCTCTACCTGGCGCAGTGTGTGTAACGTGCTCTACCTGGCGCAGTGTGTATAACGTGCTCTACCTGGTGCAATCTGTATAGCGTGCTCTACCTGGTGCAGTGTGTATAACGTGTTGTAACTGGCGCAATCTGTATAACGTGTTCTACCTGGCTCTGTCTGTATAACGTGTTCTACCTGGCGCAATCTGTATAGCGTGCTCTACCTGGCGCAGTGTGTATAATGTGCTCTACCTGGCGCAGTGTGTATAACGTGTTCTACCTGGTGCAATGTGTGTAACGTGCTCTACCTGGCGCAGTTTGTGTAACGTGCTCTACCTGGTGCAGTGTGTGTAACGTGCTCTACCTGGCGCAGTGTGTGTAACGTGCTCTACCTGGCGCAGTGTGTATAATGTGCTCTACCTGGCGCAGTGTGTATAACGTGCTCTACCTGGTGCATTGTGTATAACGTGTTCTACCTGGCGCAATGTGTATAGGGTGTTCTAACTGGTGCAATGTGTATATAACGTGCTCTACCTGTGTGGTGTAATGTGAATTGGTACTGTTATGTGGCCATGCTCTTTCCCCATGAAGCCACACCCCTACATTTTTGGTGCGCGCCTTCGGCGCGCACTGTCTTTGGTTTGAAGTACGGCAGGGGGAGCACAAATTTACTTTCTTGCAAAGGGCACTGAAATGTCTAGTTACAGCTCTGGGGCAGAGTGTCCTGTATGCTACACAGCCCAGCAGCATTGTCACCCCCTCCTCCCCCTCGCAATACTTTTGTAGTGTCGAAATCAAGTCTGTTTTTATATTTGAATAATTAATAAGATTAATATGAACCTTCATTCCGATGGGACCCAGAAAAGGACAGATAGGACCCCAATTTTTAAAAGTGAGGGGTCCGTGAGACCCACTTTTTTTGGGGCTCAGCGCGATCACTGACACTTCTTTTTTTTCTCTTCAAAAGGAGAACCACACTCCTTATCTGGGAGCACGCGTGCCTTAGGTGCATGTAAATATAACTATTACCGTTCCCTTATTATGGTGCCCCCCCTTTCATTTTCTTCTGGATCCGCCCCTGGGCACAACTACAGGGGTCACAACTACTCGTGGCACTGCTACTGGGGGCACTGCTACAGGGGGCAAAGCTACCAGGGGCAGGGTCGGACTGGCCCACAGGGGTACCAGGGAAACCACCGGTAGGCCCCACTGCCTGAGTGCCCATTCCTTCCTCTAGGAATCAGGTTACAGACTATGCACTTGTATTATACATGGTAGATATGTTGCATTACACTGCACTAAACTATTGTGTATTTCAAACCTCTGTGGAAGCTGGCCACACCCCCTTTGTAGGCTGGCCACACCCCTAAGTATGGGCCCCTATCACTGCATTCCCCCAGTGGGCCCTTCATGCCCCAGTCCGACACTGACTAGGGGTACAGCTACTAGGCTCACAACTATTGGGGGAGCCTGCTCCATCATTCCAGCTAGCAGCAGCACTCTCCCCTGTCTATGCTAATGTCCTCCCGCGTCAGCGAGTGTATAATATTCATTAATTTCTCTCTCTCCTCCTGTGGATTACTTTGTTTGTAAGTATAATTTTCATTTTTACAGGTACCGGCCCTATTGGATTCTACTGGACAAGTGGACGTGACCGGCGTGGGATGTAGGTAAGTAATCTCTCTCTCATTTTTACAGGAATCACCTATTGGATTCTACATGGACAAGTGGACGTGATCGGCGTGGGATGTAGGTAAGTATGTGTGAGTGTGTAAGTATGTTTTAATAAATTTTTACTTTCACGGTGTGTGTGTTGTGTTTTTATTTGGGTATTTTTGTTGTTGTAGAACTACAGGTACCAGCGGGCCCGTTATTTCCCCGCATGCTGGTACTTGAGGTTCTCCAAGCACCAGCAAGCGGGGGAGGCTCGCTGGGCCTTGTAGTTCCACAATAAAAAACAATATTCTTTTTATACACACTTATGGCTATCAGCCCGGCACCCACCGCCCAGGGGTGCTGGGGACAGCCTCGGGCTTCACCCCTGGCCCTTGGGTGCCTGGAGGGAGGGGACCTCTTGATTTAAGGGGTCCCCACTCCTTCGGGGAACCACGGCCAGTGGTGACTAATTGGGGGAGTAATGCCACGGCCGCAGGGACCTACATAAATGTGTCCCCCAGCTGTGGCATTATGTCCCTGGCTAGTGGAGCCTGGTGCTGGTTTTAAAAATACGAGGGACCCCTACATCTTTTGTCCCCCGTATTTTTGGAACTAGGACCGGTCTAAGAGCCCGGTGCTGGTTGTCTAAATACGGGGAACCCCTGTCCAATTTTTCCCCAGTATTTAAACAACCAGGACCAGCTCAAAGAGCCCGAGGCTGGTTATACTTAGGAGGGGGGACCTCACGCATTTTTTTTTTATTTTTTTTTACCCATTCAGACCCTTCTCCATAAAGTTAATGGAAGCCCTGGACAACAAAATTGCATTCATGTCCTCCTCCCACTCCCTTCCCAAACACTAATTTAAATTTTTTTCTATAAATATGTACACTATATCACAAGTATGATGAGCAGGCAGGCAGCGGGCATTGGCGGCATCGGATTGAGATGCAAATTAGTGGCGGAGGGCTGGGTCAGTTGATGGTGGGCGAGTTTGTAAGCCATTGGCGGTGGCAGCAGGCATCGGCTCAGAGGCAGTAGCAGGCATTGGCTCGGCGGCGGTAGGGGTCATCAGCAGGATTCGGCGGACATTATGGCGGTAGTGCCTCACCAGCCTCTGACCTCACTGCACGCCACTGACACACACACACACACACACACACACACACCTAAACCCTGACTTTCCCCCGATGGTACCTAAACCTAACTACCCCTTAGCGCAGCCTAAACCTAACCTCCTCTCCCCGCAGCCTAAACTTAACCCCCCCCCTGCAGCCTAAACCTCCCCCTCATCACAGTCTAAACCTAGCCTCCCTATTCAATAGCATAACCCTACCCTGCAGCCTAAAGCTACCCCCTCCCCACAGCGGCTTACCTCTACCGCGCCGGCATTCTGAACAGTGTCGGGATTCCGGCGTCTGTATTTCAACAGCCAGGATCCTGACCGTTGGGATCCTGACCTTGGGGCCAATTCAGACCCTGTTGCAGATGTGTTAAAATCGCTACAGAGCGATTTCTGCACACCTGCGCATGCGCGTATGCCGGTATGTGCAAGGTTTTAAACTGCTTTCTCTTCAGAACGCAGTTTAAGACCTGGAGGGGGTGCGAACGGGGTGTCGATACCACGTTATGTGCGCCTTGTTGCTCTGTTTTAGGGGCGCGGTCCGGACAACAGCAGTGTGTCCGGACCGTTGGAGGGGCGGGCCGAGGCAGCAGCGCGATGTCACATGCAGCCGCTGCGCAGGCAGAGGGCTACTCGAAACATGCGAAAGAGCCGCTGCTGTGCGATGCTTTCGCATGTGGGGGGGGGGGGGCAGGATCTGGCATGAGGGGCGATGAAACTACTGTTTGGAAGCTTAGAGCATATTAGAGCATATTTCTCCTCGCACTTCAGGAGGCTGTGAGAAGAAATGTCATCCCTGCCGCTACCAGGTGTCTAAATTGAGCAACTCAATTGGCCTCATTGGCCCCCACATGAAAAAAACACATTGGCCCCGGAAAGGAAAATAAAAACAGATTATCTTCCCCACAGGAAGAAATAAAACACATTGGCCCACGCATGGAATAAATCAGTGTCGGACTGGGGCATGAAGGGCCCACCGGGGAAATGCTGTGGTAGGGGCCCATACTTAGGGGTGTGGCCGGCCACCACATTGGTTTGTCTAACCATTAGATCTAAGCTCCTTGATAAATATATATAGTAGAGATGAGCGGGTTCGGTTCCTCGGAATCCGAACCCGCCCGAACTTCAGGTTTTTTTACACGGGTCCGAGCGACTCGGATCTTCCCGCCTTGCTCGGTTAACCCGAGCGCGCCCGAACGTCATCATCACGCTGTCGGATTCTCGCGAGGCTCGGATTCTATCGCGAGACTCGGATTGTATATAAGGAGCCGCGCGTCGCCGCCATTTTTCACACGTGCATTGAGATTCATAGGGAGAGGACGTGGCTGGCGTCCTCTCCGTTTATAGAGATTCGAGAAGAGAGTGAGACAGAGAGAGACACAGTAGTAATTTGGGGAGCATTAGGAGGAGTACTACTACTACTAGTACTTGCTGAAGTGATAGAGAGAGATAGTGTGACTGTATTATCTGACTTGTGGGGGAGACACTGACAGTGGGGAGCAGTTAGAGTCTGAGAGCAGGACTCAGGACTCAGGAGTACATATAACGTACAGTGCACACTTTTGCTGCCAGAGTGCCAGCCACACTGCCATTGTTTGTGACCACACTGACCACCAGTATAATATATATTGTGATTGTCTGCTTAGGACTCAGGAGTACTACTTGCAAGTTGCTGATAGTGTGACCAGTGACCTGACCACCAGTTTAATAATCACCACCAGTTTATGAGTTTAATATATATATATATATATATATATATAATTGTATATAATATATATATAATATTGTATACCACCTAGCACCTACCCGTGTTTTTTCTTTTTCTTTTTTCTTTATACATACTACTATAGTAGCTTACTGTAGCAGTCTGCGGTGCTGCTGAGCTGACAGTGTCCAGCAGGTCCGTCATCGGTCATTACATAATAAATATATAATATATACCTGTCCGGCTGCAGTACTAGTGATATTATATATACATATATATTGATTTCATCTCATTATCATCCAGTCTATATTATCAGCAGACACAGTACGTTAGTCCACGGCTGTAGCTACCTCTGTGTCGGCACTCGGCAGTCCATCCATAATTGTATACCACCTACCCGTGGTTGTTTTTTTTTTCTTTCTTCTTTATACATACTACTATAGTAGCTTACTGTAGCAGTCTGCGGTGCTGCTGAGCTGACAGTGTCCAGCAGGTCCGTCATCAGTCATTACATAATAAATATATAATATATACCTGTCCGGCTGCAGTACTAGTGATATTATATATACATATATATTGATTTCATCTCATTATCATCCAGTCTATATTATCAGCAGACACAGTACGTTAGTCCACGGCTGTAGCTACCTCTGTGTCGGCACTCGGCAGTCCATCCATAATTGTATACCACCTACCCGTGGTTGTTTTTTTTTTCTTTCTTCTTTATACATACTACTATAGTAGCTTACTGTAGCAGTCTGCAGTGCTGCTGAGCTGACAGTGTCCAGCAGGTCCGTCATCAGTCATTACATAATAAATATATAATATATACCTGTCCGGCTGCAGTACTAGTGATATTATATATACATATATATTGATTTCATCTCATTATCATCCAGTCTATATTATCAGCAGACACAGTACGTTAGTCCACGGCTGTAGCTACCTCTGTGTCGGCACTCGGCAGTCCATCCATAATTGTATACCACCTACCCGTGGTTGTTTTTTTTTTCTTTCTTCTTTATACATACTACTATAGTAGCTTACTGTAGCAGTCTGCGGTGCTGCTGAGCTGACAGTGTCCAGCAGGTCCGTCATCAGTCATTACATAACAAATATATAATATATACCTGTCCGGCTGCAGTACTAGTGATATTATATATACATATATATTGATTTCATCTCATTATCATCCAGTCAATATTATCAGCAGACACAGTACGGTAGTCCACGGCTGTAGCTACCTCTGTGTCGGCACTCGGCAGTCCATCCATAATTGTATACCACCTACCCGTGGTTGTTTTTTTTTTTCTTTCTTCTTTATACATACTACTATAGTAGCTTACTGTAGCAGTCTGCGGTGCTGCTGAGCTGACAGTGTCCAGCAGGTCCGTCATCAGTCATTACATAATAAATATATAATATATACCTGTCCGGCTGCAGTACTAGTGATATTATATATACATATATATTGATTTCATCTCATTATCATCCAGTCTATATTATCAGCAGACACAGTACGTTAGTCCACGGCTGTAGCTACCTCTGTGTCGGCACTCGGCAGTCCATCCATAATTGTATACCACCTACCCGTGGTTGTTTTTTTTTTCTTTCTTCTTTATACATACTACTATAGTAGCTTACTGTAGCAGTCTGCGGTGCTGCTGAGCTTACAGTGTCCAGCAGGTCCGTCATCAGTCATTACATAATAAATATATAATATATACCTGTCCGGCTGCAGTACTAGTGATATTATATATACATATACATTGATTTCATCTCATTATCATCCAGTCTATATTATCAGCAGACACAGTACAGTAGTCCACGGCTGTAGCTACCTCTGTGTCGGCACTCGGCAGTCCATCCATAAGTATACTAGTATCCATCCATCTCCATTGTTTACCTGAGGTGCCTTTTAGTTGTGCCTATTAAAATATGGAGAACAAAAATGTTGAGGTTCCAAAATTAGGGAAAGATCAAGATCCACTTCCACCTCGTGCTGAAGCTGCTGCCACTAGTCATGGCCGAGACGATGAAATGCCAGCAACGTCGTCTGCCAAGGCCGATGCCCAATGTCATAGTACAGAGCATGTAAAATCCAAAACACCAAATATCAGTAAAAAAAAGACTCCAAAACCTAAAATAAAATTGTCGGAGGAGAAGCGTAAACTTGCCAATATGCCATTTACGACACGGAGTGGCAAGGAACGGCTGAGGCCCTGGCCTATGTTCATGGCTAGTGGTTCAGCTTCACATGAGGATGGAAGCACTCAGCCTCTCGCTAGAAAAATGAAAAGACTCAAGCTGGCAAAAGCACCGCAAAGAACTGTGCGTTCTTCGAAATCCCAAATCCACAAGGAGAGTCCAATTGTGTCGGTTGCGATGCCTGACCTTCCCAACACTGGACGTGAAGAGCATGCGCCTTCCACCATTTGCACGCCCCCTGCAAGTGCTGGAAGGAGCACCCGCAGTCCAGTTCCTGATAGTCAGATTGAAGATGTCAGTGTTGAAGTACACCAGGATGAGGAGGATATGGGTGTTGCTGGCGCTGGGGAGGAAATTGACCAGGAGGATTCTGATGGTGAGGTGGTTTGTTTAAGTCAGGCACCCGGGGAGACACCTGTTGTCCGTGGGAGGAATATGGCCATTGACATGCCTGGTGAAAATACCAAAAAAATCAGCTCTTCGGTGTGGAAGTATTTCAACAGAAATGCGGACAACAGGTGTCAAGCCGTGTGTTGCCTTTGTCAAGCTGTAATAAGTAGGGGTAAGGACGTTAACCACCTCGGAACATTCTCCCTTATACGTCACCTGCAGCGCATTCATAATAAGTCAGTGACAAGTTCAAAAACTTTGGGTGACAGCGGAAGCAGTCCACTGACCAGTAAATCCCTTCCTCTTGTAACCAAGCTCACGCAAACCACCCCACCAACTCCCTCAGTGTCAATTTCCTCCTTACCCAGGAATGCCAATAGTCCTGCAGGCCATGTCACTGGCAATTCTGACGAGTCCTCTCCTGCCTGGGATTCCTCCGATGCATCCTTGAGTGTAATGCCTACTGCTGCTGGCGCTGCTGTTGTTGCTGCTGGGAGTCGATCGTCATCCCAGAGGGGAAGTCGTAAGCCCACTTGTACTACTTCCAGTAAGCAATTGACTGTCCAACAGTCCTTTGCGAGGAAGATGAAATATCACAGCAGTCATCCTGCTGCAAAGCGGATAACTGAGGCCTTGACAACTATGTTGGTGTTAGACGTGCGTCCGGTATCCGCCGTTAGTTCACAGGGAACTAGACAATTTCTTGAGGTAGTGTGCCCCCGTTACCAAATACCATCTAGGTTCCACTTCTCTAGGCAGGCGATACCGAGAATGTACACGGACGTCACAAAAAGACTCACCAGTGTCCTAAAAAATGCAGTTGTACCCAATGTCCACTTAACCACGGACATGTGGACAAGTGGAGCAGGGCAGGGTCAGGACTATATGACTGTGACAGCCCACTGGGTAGATGTATGGACTCCCGCCGCAAGAACAGCAGCGGCGGCACCAGTAGCAGCATCTCGCAAACGCCAACTCTTTCCTAGGCAGGCTACGCTTTGTATCACCGCTTTCCAGAATACGCACACAGCTGAAAACCTCTTACGGCAACTGAGGAAGATCATCGCGGAATGGCTTACCCCAATTGGACTCTCCTGTGGATTTGTGGCATCGGACAACGCCAGCAATATTGTGTGTGCATTAAATATGGGCAAATTCCAGCACGTCCCATGTTTTGCACATACCTTGAATTTGGTGGTGCAGAATTTTTTAAAAAACGACAGGGGTGTGCAAGAGATGCTGTCGGTGGCCAGAAGAATTGCGGGACACTTTCGGCGTACAGGCACCACGTACAGAAGACTGGAGCACCACCAAAAACAACTGAACCTGCCCTGCCATCATCTGAAGCAAGAAGTGGTAACGAGATGGAATTCAACCCTCTATATGCTTCAGAGGTTGGAGGAGCAGCAAAAGGCCATTCAAGCCTATACAATTCAGCACGATATAGGAGGTGGAATGCACCTGTCTCAAGCGCAGTGGAGAATGATTTCAACATTGTGCAAGGTTCTGATGCCCTTTGAACTTGCCACACGTGAAGTCAGTTCAGACACTGCCAGCCTGAGTCAGGTCATTCCCCTCATCAGGCTTTTGCAGAAGAAGCTGGAGACATTGAAGGAGGAGCTAACACAGAGCGATTCCGCTAGGCATGTGGGACTTGTGGATGGAGCCCTTAATTCGCTTAACAAGGATTCACGGGTGGTCAATCTGTTGAAATCAGAGCACTACATTTTGGCCACCATGCTCGATCCTAGATTTAAAGCCTACCTTGGATCTCTCTTTCCGGCAGACACAAGTCTGCTGGGGTTCAAAGACCTGCTGGTGAGAAAATTGTCAAGTCAAGCGGAACGCGACCTGTCAACATCTCCTCCTTCACATTCTCCCGCAACTGGGGGTGCGAGGAAAAGGCTCAGAATTCCGAGCCCACCCGCTGGCGGTGATGCAGGGCAGTCTGGAGCGACTGCTGATGCTGACATCTGGTCCGGACTGAAGGACCTGACAACGATTACGGACATGTCGTCTACTGTCACTGCATATGATTCTCTCACCATTGAAAGAATGGTGGAGGATTATATGAGTGACCGCATCCAAGTAGGCACGTCACACAGTCCGTACTTATACTGGCAGGAAAAAGAGGCAATTTGGAGGCCCTTGCACAAACTGGCTTTATTCTACCTAAGTTGCCCTCCCACAAGTGTGTACTCCGAAAGAGTGTTTAGTGCCGCCGCTCACCTTGTCAGCAATCGGCGTACGAGGTTACATCCAGAAAATGTGGAGAAGATGATGTTCATTAAAATGAATTATAATCAATTCCTCCGTGGAGACATTGACCAGCAGCAATTGCCTCCACAAAGTACACAGGGAGCTGAGATGGTGGATTCCAGTGGGGACGAATTGATAATCTGTGAGGAGGGGGATGTACACGGTGATATATCGGAGGATGATGATGAGGTGGACATCTTGCCTCTGTAGAGCCAGTTTGTGCAAGGAGAGATTAATTGCTTCTTTTTTGGTGGGGGTCCAAACCAACCCGTCATTTCAGTCACAGTCGTGTGGCAGACCCTGTCACTGAAATGATGGGTTGGTTAAAGTGTGCATGTCCTGTTTATACAACATAAGGGTGGGTGGGAGGGCCCAAGGACAATTCCATCTTGCACCTCTTTTTTCTTTAATTTTTCTTTGCGTCATGTGCTGTTTGGGGAGTATTTTCTGGAAGGGCCATCCTGCGTGACACTGCAGTGCCACTCCTAGATGGGCCCGGTGTTTGTGTCGGCCACTAGGGTCGCTTATCTTACTCACACAGCTACCTCATTGCGCCTCTTTTTTTCTTTGCGTCATGTGCTGTTTGGGGAGGGTTTTTTGGAAGGGACATCCTGCGTGACACTGCAGTGCCACTCCTAGATGGGCCCGGTGTTTGTGTCGGCCACTAGGGTCGCTTATCTTACTCACACAGCTACCTCATTGCGCCTCTTTTTTTCTTTGCGTCATGTGCTGTTTGGGGAGGGTTTTTTGGAAGGGACATCCTGCGTGACACTGCAGTGCCACTCCTAGATGGGCCCGGTGTTTGTGTCGGCCACTAGGGTCGCTTATCTTACTCACACAGCTACCTCATTGCGCCTCTTTTTTTCTTTGCGTCATGTGCTGTTTGGGGAGGGTTTTTTGGAAGGGACATCCTGCGTGACACTGCAGTGCCACTCCTAGATGGGCCCGGTGTTTGTGCCGGCCACTAGGGTCGCTTATCTTACTCACACAGCTACCTCATTGCGCCTCTTTTTTTCTTTGCGTCATGTGCTGTTTGGGGAGGGTTTTTTGGAAGGGACATCCTGCGTGACACTGCAGTGCCACTCCTAGATGGGCCCGGTGTTTGTGTTGGCCACTAGGGTCGCTTATCTTACTCACACAGCTACCTCATTGCGCCTCTTTTTTCTTTGCGTCATGTGCTGTTTGGGGAGGGTTTTTTGGAAGGGACATCCTGCGTGACACTGCAGTGCCACTCCTAGATGGGCCCGGTGTTTGTGTCGGCCACTAGGGTCGCTTATCTTACTCACACAGCTACCTCATTGCGCCTCTTTTTTTCTTTGCGTCATGTGCTGTTTGGGGAGGGTTTTTTGGAAGGGACATCCTGCGTGACACTGCAGTGCCACTCCTAGATGGGCCCGGTGTTTGTGTCGGCCACTAGGGTCGCTTATCTTACTCACACAGCTACCTCATTGCGCCTCTTTTTTTCTTTGCGTCATGTGCTGTTTGGGGAGGGTTTTTTGGAAGGGACATCCTGCGTGACACTGCAGTGCCACTCCTAGATGGGCCCGGTGTTTGTGTCGGCCACTAGGGTCGCTTATCTTACTCACACAGCTACCTCATTGCGCCTCTTTTTTTCTTTGCGTCATGTGCTGTTTGGGGAGGGTTTTTTGGAAGGGACATCCTGCGTGACACTGCAGTGCCACTCCTAGATGGGCCCGGTGTTTGTGTCGGCCACTAGGGTCGCTTATCTTACTCACACAGCTACCTCATTGCGCCTCTTTTTTTCTTTGCGTCATGTGCTGTTTGGGGAGGGTTTTTTGGAAGGGACATCCTGCGTGACACTGCAGTGCCACTCCTAGATGGGCCCGGTGTTTGTGTCGGCCACTAGGGTCGCTTATCTTACTCACACAGCTACCTCATTGCGCCTCTTTTTTCTTTGCGTCATGTGCTGTTTGGGGAGGGTTTTTTGGAAGGGACATCCTGCGTGACACTGCAGTGCCACTCCTAGATGGGCCCGGTGTTTGTGTCGGCCACTAGGGTCGCTTATCTTACTCACACAGCTACCTCATTGCGCCTCTTTTTTTCTTTGCGTCATGTGCTGTTTGGGGAGGGTTTTTTGGAAGGGACATCCTGCGTGACACTGCAGTGCCACTCCTAGATGGGCCCGGTGTTTGTGTCGGCCACTAGGGTCGCTTATCTTACTCACACAGCTACCTCATTGCGCCTCTTTTTTTCTTTGCGTCATGTGCTGTTTGGGGAGGGTTTTTTGGAAGGGACATCCTGCGTGACACTGCAGTGCCACTCCTAGATGGGCCAGGTGTTTGTGTCGGCCACTAGGGTCGCTTAGCTTAGTCATCCAGCGACCTCGGTGCAAATTTTAGGACTAAAAATAATATTGTGAGGTGTGAGGTATTCAGAATAGACTGAAAATGAGTGGAAATTATGGTTTTTGAGGTTAATAATACTTTGGGATCAAAATGACCCTCAAATTCTATGATTTAAGCTGTTTTTTAGTGTTTTTTGAAAAAAACACCCGAATCCAAAACACACCCGAATCCGACAAAAAAAATTCGGTGAGGTTTTGACAAAACGCGGTCGAACCCAAAACACGGCCGCGGAACCGAACCCAAAACCAAAACACAAAACCCGAAAAATTTCAAGTGCACATCTCTAATATATAGTAAATACTAGAGATGAGCGCCTGAAATTTTTCGGGTTTTGTGTTTTGGTTTTGGGTTCGGTTCCGCGGCCGTGTTTTGGGTTCGAACGCGTTTTGGCAAAACCTCACCGAATTTTTTTTGTCGGATTCGGGTCTGTTTTGGATTCGGGTGTTTTTTTCAAAAAACACTAAAAAACAGCTTAAATCATAGAATTTGGGGGTCATTTTGATCCCAAAGTATTATTAACCTCAAAAACCATAATTTACACTCATTTTCAGTCTATTCTGAATACCTCACACCTCACAATATTATTTTTAGTCCTAAAATTTGCACCGAGGTCGCTGTGTGAGTAAGATAAGCGACCCTAGTGGCCGACACAAACACCGGGCCCATCTAGGAGTGGCACTGCAGTGTCACGCAGGATGTCCCTTCCAAAAAACCCTCCCCAAACAGCACATGACGCAAAGAAAAAAAGAGGCGCAATGAGGTAGCTGTGTGAGTAAGATTAGCGACCCTAGTGGCCGACACAAACACCGGGCCCATCTAGGAGTGGCACTGCAGTGTCACGCAGGATGGCCCTTCCAAAAAACCCTCCCCAAACAGCACATGACGCAAAGAAAAAAAGAGGCGCAATGAGGTAGCTGTGTGAGTAAGATTAGCGACCCTAGTGGCCGACACAAACACCGGGCCCATCTAGGAGTGGCACTGCAGTGTCACGCAGGATGTCCCTTCCAAAAAACCCTCCCCAAACAGCACATGACGCAAAGAAAAAAAGAGGCGCAATGAGGTAGCTGTGTGAGTAAGATTAGCGACCCTAGTGGCCGACACAAACACCGGGCCCATCTAGGAGTGGCACTGCAGTGTCACGCAGGATGTCCCTTCCAAAAAACCCTCCCCAAACAGCACATGACGCAAAGAAAAAAAGAGGCGCAATGAGGTAGCTGACTGTGTGAGTAAGATTAGCGACCCTAGTGGCCGACACAAACACCGGGCCCATTTAGGAGTGGCACTGCAGTGTCACGCAGGATGTCCCTTCCAAAAAACCCTCCCCAATCAGCACATGATGCAAAGAAAAAGAAAAGAAAAAAGAGGTGCAAGATGGAATTGTCCTTGGGCCCTCCCACCCACCCTTATGTTGTATAAACAAAACAGGACATGCACACTTTAACCAACCCATCATTTCAGTGACAGGGTCTGCCACACGACTGTGACTGATATGACGGGTTGGTTTGGACCCCCCCCCAAAAAGAAGCAATTAATCTCTCCTTGCACAAACTGGCTCTACAGAGGCAAGATGTCCACCTCATCATCACCCTCCGATATATCACCGTGTACATCCCCCTCCTCACAGATTATCAATTCGTCCCCACTGGAATCCACCATATCAGCTCCCTGTGTACTTTGTGGAGGCAATTGCTGCTGGTCAATGTCTCCGCGGAGGAATTGATTATAATTCATTTTAATGAACATCATCTTCTCCACATTTTCTGGATGTAACCTCGTACGCCGATTGCTGACAAGGTGAGCGGCGGCACTAAACACTCTTTCGGAGTACACACTTGTGGGAGGGCAACTTAGGTAGAATAAAGCCAGTTTGTGCAAGGGCCTCCAAATTGCCTCTTTTTCCTGCCAGTATAAGTACGGACTGTGTGACGTGCCTACTTGGATGCGGTCACTCATATAATCCTCCACCATTCTATCAATGTTGAGAGAATCATATGCAGTGACAGTAGACGACATGTCCGTAATCGTTGTCAGGTCCTTCAGTCCGGACCAGATGTCAGCATCAGCAGTCGCTCCAGACTGCCCTGCATCACCGCCAGCGGGTGGGCTCGGAATTCTGAGCCTTTTCCTCGCACCCCCAGTTGCGGGAGAATGTGAAGGAGGAGATGTTGACAGGTCGCGTTCCGCTTGACTTGACAATTTTGTCACCAGCAGGTCTTTCAACCCCAGCAGACTTGTGTCTGCCGGAAAGAGAGATCCAAGGTAGGCTTTAAATCTAGGATCGAGCACGGTGGCCAAAATGTAGTGCTCTGATTTCAACAGATTGACCACCCGTGAATCCTTGTTAAGCGAATTAAGGGCTCCATCCACAAGTCCCACATGCCTAGCGGAATCGCTCCGTGTTAGCTCCTCCTTCAATGTCTCCAGCTTCTTCTGCAAAAGCCTGATGAGGGGAATGACCTGACTCAGGCTGGCAGTGTCTGAACTGACTTCACGTGTGGCAAGTTCAAAGGGCATCAGAACCTTGCACAACGTTGAAATCATTCTCCACTGCGCCTGAGACAGGTGCATTCCACCTACTATATCGTGCTCAATTGTATAGGCTTGAATGGCCTTTTGCTGCTCCTCCAACCTCTGAAGCATATAGAGGGTTGAATTCCACCTCGTTACCACTTCTTGCTTCAGATGATGGCAGGGCAGGTTCAGTAGTTTTTGGTGGTGCTCCAGTCTTCTGTACGTGGTGCCTGTACGCCGAAAGTGTCCCGCAATTCTTCTGGCCACCGACAGCATCTCTTGCACGCCCCTGTCGTTTTTTAAAAAATTCTGCACCACCAAATTCAAGGTATGTGCAAAACATGGGACGTGCTGGAATTTGCCCATATTTAATGCACACACAATATTGCTGGCGTTGTCCGATGCCACAAATCCACAGGAGAGTCCAATTGGGGTAAGCCATTCCGCGATGATCTTCCTCAGTTGCCGTAAGAGGTTTTCAGCTGTGTGCGTATTCTGGAAAGCGGTGATACAAAGCGTAGCCTGCCTAGGAAAGAGTTGGCGTTTGCGAGATGCTGCTACTGGTGCCGCCGCTGCTGTTCTTGCGGCGGGAGTCCATACATCTACCCAGTGGGCTGTCACAGTCATATAGTCCTGACCCTGCCCTGCTCCACTTGTCCACATGTCCGTGGTTAAGTGGACATTGGGTACAACTGCATTTTTTAGGACACTGGTGAGTCTTTTTGTGACGTCCGTGTACATTCTCGGTATCGCCTGCCTAGAGAAGTGGAACCTAGATGGTATTTGGTAACGGGGGCACACTGCCTCAATAAATTGTCTAGTTCCCTGTGAACTAACGGCGGATACCGGACGCACGTCTAACACCAACATAGTTGTCAAGGCCTCAGTTATCCGCTTTGCAGCAGGATGACTGCTGTGATATTTCATCTTCCTCGCAAAGGACTGTTGAACAGTCAATTGCTTACTGGAAGTAGTACAAGTGGGCTTACGACTTTCCCTCTGGGATGACCATCGACTCCCAGCAGCAACAACAGCAGCGCCAGCAGCAGTAGGCGTTACACGCAAGGATGCATCGGAGGAATCCCAGGCAGGAGAGGACTCGTCAGAATTGCCAGTGACATGGCCTGCAGGACTATTGGCATTCCTGGGGAAGGAGGAAATTGACACTGAGGGAGTTGGTGGGGTGGTTTGCGTGAGCTTGGTTACAAGAGGAAGGGATTTACTGCTCAGTGGACTGCTTCCGCTGTCACCCAAAGTTTTTGAACTTGTCACTGACTTATTATGAATGCGCTGCAGGTGACGTATAAGGGAGGATGTTCCGAGGTGGTTAACGTCCTTACCCCTACTTATTACAGCTTGACAAAGGGAACACACGGCTTGACACCTGTTGTCCGCATTTCTGGTGAAATACCTCCACACCGAAGAGCTGATTTTTTTGGTATTTTCACCTGGCATGTCAACGGCCATATTCCTCCCACGGACAACAGGTGTCTCCCCGGGTGCCTGACTTAAACAAACCACCTCACCATCAGAATCCTCCTGGTCAATTTCCTCCCCAGCGCCAGCAACACCCATATCCTCCTCATCCTGGTGTACTTCAACACTGACATCTTCAATCTGACTATCAGGAACTGGACTGCGGGTGCTCCTTCCAGCACTTGCAGGGGGCGTGCAAATGGTGGAAGGCGCATGCTCTTCACGTCCAGTGTTGGGAAGGTCAGGCATCGCAACCGACACAATTGGACTCTCCTTGTGGATTTAGGATTTCGAAGAATGCACAGTTCTTTGCTGTGCTGCTTTTGCCAGCTTGAGTCTTTTCATTTTTCTAGCGAGAGGCTGAGTGCTTCCATCCTCATGTGAAGCTGAACCACTAGCCATGAACATAGGCCAGGGCCTCAGCCGTTCCTTGCCACTCCGTGTCGTAAATGGCATATTGGCAAGTTTACGCTTCTCCTCCGACAATTTTATTTTAGGTTTTGGAGTCCTTTTTTTTCTGATATTTGGTGTTTTGGATTTGACATGCTCTGTACTATGACATTGGGCATCGGCCTTGGCAGACGACGTTGCTGGCATTTCATCGTCTCGGCCATGACTAGTGGCAGCAGCTTCAGCACGAGGTGGAAGTGGATCTTGATCTTTCCCTAATTTTGGAACCTCAACATTTTTGTTCTCCATATTTTAATAGGCACAACTAAAAGGCACCTCAGGTAAACAATGGAGATGGATACTAGTATACAATTATGGACTGCCTGCCGAGTGCAGACACAGAGGTAGCCACAGCCGTGAACTACCGTACTGTACTGTGTCTGCTGCTAATATAGACTGGTTGATAAAGAGATGTCTATGTAACTATGTATGTATAAAGAAGAAAGAAAAAAAAACCACGGTTAGGTGGTATACAATTATGGACGGACTGCCTGCCGAGTGCAGACACAGAGGTAGCCACAGCCGTGAACTACCGTACTGTACTGTGTCTGCTGCTAATATAGACTGGTTGATAAAGAGATGTCTATGTAACTATGTATGTATAAAGAAGAAAGAAAAAAAAAACACGGTTAGGTGGTATACAATTATGGACGGACTGCCTGCCGAGTGCAGACACAGAGGTAGCCACAGCCGTGAACTACCGTACTGTACTGTGTCTGCTGCTAATATAGACTGGTTGATAAAGAGATGTCTATGTAACTATGTATGTATAAAGAAGAAAGAAAAAAAAACCACGGTTAGGTGGTATACAATTATGGACGGACTGCCTGCCGAGTGCAGACACAGAGGTAGCCACAGCCGTGAACTACCGTACTGTACTGTGTCTGCTGCTAATATAGACTGGTTGATAAAGAGATGTCGTAGTAGTATGTATGTATAAAGAAGAAAAAAAAACCACGGTTAGGTGGTATATACAATTATGGACGGGCTGCCGAGTGCCGACACAGAGGTAGCCACAGCCGTGAACTACCGCACTGTACTGTGTCTGCTGCTAATATATAGACTGGTTGATAAAGAGATAGTATACTCGTAACTAGTATGTATGTATAAAGAAAGAAAAAAAAACCACGGTTAGGTGGTATATACAATTATGGACGGGCTGCCGAGTGCCGACACAGAGGTAGCCACAGCCGTGAACTACCGCACTGTACTGTGTCTGCTGCTAATATAGACTGGTTGATAAAGAGATAGTATACTCGTAACTAGTATGTATGTATAAAGAAAGAAAAAAAAAACCACGGTTAGGTGGTATATACAATTATGGACGGGCTGCCGAGTGCCGACACAGAGGTAGCCACAGCCGTGAACTACCGCACTGTACTGTGTCTGCTGCTAATATAGACTGGTTGATAAAGAGATAGTATACTCGTAACTAGTATGACTATAAAGAAAGAAAAAAAAAACCACGGTTAGGTGGTATATACAATTATGGACGGGCTGCCGAGTGCCGACACAGAGGTAGCCACAGCCGTGAACTACCGCACTGTACTGTGTCTGCTGCTAATATATAGACTGGTTGATAAAGAGATAGTATACTCGTAACTAGTATGTATGTATAAAGAAAGAAAAAAAAACCACGGTTAGGTGGTATATACAATTATGGACGGGCTGCCGAGTGCCGACACAGAGGTAGCCACAGCCGTGAACTACCGCACTGTACTGTGTCTGCTGCTAATATATAGACTGGTTGATAAAGAGATAGTATACTCGTAACTAGTATGTATGTATAAAGAAAGAAAAAAAAACCACGGTTAGGTGGTATATACAATTATGGACGGGCTGCCGAGTGCCGACACAGAGGTAGCCACAGCCGTGAACTACCGCACTGTACTGTGTCTGCTGCTAATATAGACTGGTTGATAAAGAGATAGTATACTCGTAACTAGTATGTATGTATAAAGAAAGAAAAAAAAACCACGGTTAGGTGGTATATACAATTATGGACGGGCTGCCGAGTGCCGACACAGAGGTAGCCACAGCCGTGAACTACCGCACTGTACTGTGTCTGCTGCTAATATAGACTGGTTGATAAAGAGATAGTATACTCGTAACTAGTATGACTATAAAGAAAGAAAAAAAAACCACGGTTAGGTGGTATATACAATTATGGACGGGCTGCCGAGTGCCGACACAGAGGTAGCCACAGCCGTGAACTACCGCACTGTACTGTGTCTGCTGCTAATATATAGACTGGTTGATAAAGAGATAGTATACTCGTAACTAGTATGTATGTATAAAGAAAGAAAAAAAAAACACGGTTAGGTGGTATATACAATTATGGACGGGCTGCCGAGTGCCGACACAGAGGTAGCCACAGCCGTGAACTACCGCACTGTACTGTGTCTGCTGCTAATATAGACTGGTTGATAAAGAGATAGTATACTCGTAACTAGTATGTATGTATAAAGAAAGAAAAAAAAACCACGGTTAGGTGGTATATACAATTATGGACGGGCTGCCGAGTGCCGACACAGAGGTAGCCACAGCCGTGAACTACCGCACTGTACTGTGTCTGCTGCTAATATAGACTGGTTGATAAAGAGATAGTATACTCGTAACTAGTATGACTATAAAGAAAGAAAAAAAAAACCACGGTTAGGTGGTATATACAATTATGGACGGGCTGCCGAGTGCCGACACAGAGGTAGCCACAGCCGTGAACTACCGCACTGTACTGTGTCTGCTGCTAATATAGACTGGTTGATAAAGAGATAGTATACTACTAATATTATATATACTGGTGGTCAGGTCACTGGTCACTAGTCACACTGGCAGTGGCACTCCTGCAGCAAAAGTGTGCACTGTTTAATTTTATAAGCCGTCCATTGATTTTATTAAAGGCCTCGCCGTCCACCCCCCTACCTTCTTTTCTCCCCAATAAACACTCGGACAACTGCATTGCGATTTAAAAGGTCACAGCCAAATTTATTGATCAAATTAGAATTGGTACTCTATAAGTGGGTGGCGAGAAAGCAGTGCATACCCCCGGCTACAGCCTCCATTTTAATTTCTTCCTAAATTAAACAACGGGGCGGAACCTAAGTCCCGCCCTTGCGCAAGTTAGCTGAGCGGTACCACTTCCCACCATTGGCATAGCACCGGTCCACCCTTAAGATGACGACCGTGTCGGCCCTTGAGGCCACGACAAACTCGCAGAGGATCTGGGGGAAGTGCCGCCAACCGACGTTGCGCTACTACAGACTGCCGAGGAGCACTGCTTGCCGCGCCTGCTGGACCTCTTTTGCCAGACCATAATTAAAGACCGAATTGGCCTGACGTTGCCACCACCGGACGTAAACTTCGATTCAAATTCCAGTTACCTCACCTTCGCCCTGGTGATAGCGAAAACTCTGGATTGCCTATCGGTGCCACCACCGAAATTAAAAAAAAACGTTCAATTCCTAAATACCAGGGCCAAATTGCCCTACCAACTGGGCGGGAGGGTGGGTGCCTTCTTGTATCCTTGATCAGCCTGAAAGAGGGAGCCTGCCTGGCACTCCTGCTCTTTTGTACCTCCCAGGTAACTCTCCTCCCCCTCTTACCTATAGGATGCTGCTATGCTACCTGCTCTATCCCCCCCCCCCTCCCCTCCCCTCCCCTTTTCTCTCCTTCCTTGCCCTAGGCTCCTTCTTTAAAAAACCCAGGACGCTTATTTATTCTCGGGCCTAGTTTGTCCCTCGAATTCTTTAAGCCGTCCATTGATTTTATTAAAGGCCTCGCCGTCCACCCCCCTACCTTCTTTTCTCCCCAATAAACACTCGGACAACTGCATTGCGATTTAAAAGGTCACAGCCAAATTTATTGATCAAATTAGAATTGGTACTCTATAAGTGGGTGGCGAGAAAGCAGTGCATACCCCCGGCTACAGCCTCCATTTTAATTTCTTCCTAAATTAAACAACGGGGCGGAACCTAAGTCCCGCCCTTGCGCAAGTTAGCTGAGCGGTACCACTTCCCACCATTGGCATAGCACCGGTCCACCCTTAAGATGACGACCGTGTCGGCCCTTGAGGCCACGACAAACTCGCCGAGGATCTGGGGGAAGTGCCGCCAACCGACGTTGCGCTACTACAGACTGCCGAGGAGCACTGCTTGCCGCCATAGCCTGGTTCCTAGAACCCAGGCCCGCCACCCGCTGCTACCTCCTGCCTCCCACTGACGCTTTCCGCTATGCCGCCCAAGAATACGGCTAGGCCTTTCTCTGTCAGGTGTACCCCGCCTTGCCTGAATAGTCCCTCCTCTCCGAACCTCAACAACGGGTGCCTGGCGATCGTACCGCCTTCTCCCGTTAAGAGACGGGCTACCGCCCTGTTCACCTTTCTTCTGACCCTTTGTAACCCCGTGCCCCCCTGTGCCCTTGGGACTATCTCGGACCATGTGATCCGTGTATTAGGCCACCGGCCCTTCAACCATTGTATGTCGGCTTGAATTGCCGTAATCGGCTCGCTCCCCTAGCTTTTTCCTAGATCGCTGCCCCCTAGACCTTTTGCACTCCTGAAAAGTAGAATTACAATTAATCGTTACCCCCTGTTGTATGCGGACCTATGGTGCGAACTTTCGCGCGACCCATATGAAGGTGAAAACCACAAAACCTCTTTTTGTTTGAGGGCAAAAATGGAAAAAGTCCTTCATTCCCCCATTTATGGCGGGCAGCTTAAGGCCTTGGGTTTCGCGAAAGACGCCGAGCTGCCTTCTAGTCTTGCTTTTCCGCGCGTAAGTGTACCTTGTACGCTCCTGATTTCCACCTGCCCAGCTTTTTGATCTCGCCCACTGGCAACCCCTTACGTGCCACTACTGCCATGTCTTGTCAGTTGATAATTACACTTTCGAATGGCCTGACGGTGCCTCCACCGAAAATAAAAAATTTCTACATCCTAACGGTGCCACCACCGAAAATAAAATTTAAAATTTTCTACATCCTAAACGGTGCCACCACCGAAAATAAAATAAAAATTTCTACATCCTAAACGGTGCCACCACCGAAAATAAAATAAAAATTTCTACATCCTATCGGTGCCACCACCGAAAATAAAATAAAAATTTCTACATCCTATCGGTGCCACCACCGAAAATAAATTAAAAATTTCTACATCCTATCGGTGCCATCACCGAAAATAAAATAAAATTTTCTACATCCTATCGGTGCCACCACCGAAAATAAAAAATTTCTACACCCTAACGGTGCCGAAATTAAAAAACAACAATTCTTCATCTTAACGGGTTCAATCCGGTTAGGTATACTCTTCATATAGCGCCCTATGATCTATACCTAGCAACTGACATATGAAATAAGACACCCGAGAGTGCATACCGACTCCACAAAGAATGCTCTTAACTGGATTGAACCCATGACCTAAGTACTGTGAGGCCGTAATACTACCCATTGCCACATACTGGTGCGTTTACGCTGACTTGATATTCATGCCTTGCGTCAGACTATAGTTGTCCTACGTTATCCCGTATACCGCTAAGGCACATGCAGCCTTGACCCCTACTTTATGCAGACATGAGGTACTATTCAGCCCTTAAACCTTCGCTTTGCGCCTGGACCTTTGGCTTTCCTTTTCCTTCTGTCCTGTCTACCTTATTATGATACCATAAGTGACCATCATATTGCCCGTTCACTAAAGTAGCTTTGATGGGTTTTTACTGTGATCGCTACCGCTACTTGCTTTGCCTTGCCTTTTGTCTGACCGTTTGGTTATGGAACAACTTATTCAGCACTTAAAGACATAGCTAGTAAATGTAATATGCATTAAGAACTGGGATTGAACCCATGACCTCAGTGCTGTGAGGCCGTAATGCTAACCATTGCCCCATAAATGGTGCGTTTCTGCTATTCTGATACCTAAGTGAACATAATACTGCGCATTCCCCAAAGCAGCTTTGATGGTTTTTCTATTGAGATCGCTATCGCTACTTGCTTTGTCTCCCAGGCCTGCCTTTTGTATGACACTCAGGTTATCTAACCCGCTACTTTGTACTAAGCGGTTGTCATTATAACTATATACCACATAATACAATGCCAGGGGATTCAAACCTTGCGTTTAGCACAGTGGAAGTTGTACTGCGTAGCGCTGGGCTGTACCGCGCTATGCAAAACGTGGCTTGTCTATTTTTTATTTAATTTTATTTATCCGTTGTTATTATTATTATTATTTTTGGTTTTTGTTACTGCATCGTTACGCTCTGTGTCCCCCGGCATTTTTCTAATGTATGGACTGTGCCAGGCATTGCAAATCGCCTGTGACGCCTTCCCACTAACTGCAATACAATAATAATCGAGCTAAGGCCACGGGTAATACCGAAAAATTTGCTAATATGAACGTTATGCTGCGTGACTGTCCCACACTGATCTGTATTATACTGTTCTTATATACCTCCTATCCATGCAATAATACATGCTCACGGCAATGTGATGACTGTTCTGCCTTATATTGTATAATTTATCGCTATTCCCCTCTATAATCTGCAAAATACCCCCCCGGCCATTCGATCCGGTATTAAGCTTTATATTAGCCCGCTAGTATACCTATGATGCTGAAATATGCTCTTGCCGCAATGCCCTCAGTAATCATTACGCTGTATACCTAGTACGACCCGTACCCTGTAATATACCCATGCGGCAATGACCTCGCTGATTTGCTTTATCTCGTATACTTCCCCTTTCACACCGCAGCCCGTACCCGGTATTTTGCCGTTTTAACTGGCTTCCTAAACGGGTCAAACTGCGATGTGAAAGGGTCCCCTTCAATTTACCGTTTTCCAACTACAGGTATTTTGAAACGGTAAAAAGAAGGGTCCTACCCGTTTCAGTCCCATTTCACTGTGTAGTGTGAAAGGGTCTGAAACGGTATTTGCAAGTCCCAGCCGGTCATAGGCTGTCTCCATGTGTGATGTCTGCAGCCACAGCCAGAAAACAGCTTTGGAAAACCCAGATGTTAGAGTGGCTTTATAAACTTTTAGACTGCAAAGCCATTTATAAAAATGTCTAATTGGAGTGATGAAGAGGTGAGGGAGCTGCTTTAGGATCCGATGGGATGAGGAAATCTGCTGCCACATTACTGGGACAGTCAAGGATACCCTCATATATAAAAACCTAGCAAAATGCTTCAATGCTGGGTTCCATCGTACTACTACCCAAAATTATTAATAATTAATTAATACTTATTAATAATGCATGGGCTAGAAAAGTCCATTTATAATGACAACCACTGCTTTTTTATGGGTGAAACGGGTTCAGTGTGAAAGGTACCAAAACGGTAATGAAATGGTAATTTGCTGGTTACAACATGAGATGTGAAAGGGGTTTAACTGCTCAGACCCGTTTTAAGAACCGTTTCAATTACCATTTTAAAAGCAGGTTTTGCGATGTGAAAGCAGCATTACTACTAGTACCTATTCTACCCTGCAATATATACATGCCGTTGCACTTCTGCGACCTTGCATCAATCGCATACTATAACCCTATCATACTTTATCCGCTGCAATTTAATACTGACTCTGCAATGTAACCACTGACCCATGTTATACTGTCTATTATGACACTATTACACACTATGCGCCTTTTATTTCATTTATTTATGTATTTTTATTTTTACACCCCCTCCCTCGTATACCTTACACTGGTCACACTGCTGGGAGGGGTTATGTGCAGGGGAGAAGATGAAAGGGAACCACCACCATTGTTGGAGGAGGGGAGATAAGATAACCCCCCCCAGCCAGATAGCGTCTGCTGGACCTGCTATCAGCAATTAAGAGGGGGGGAAGCTAGTGTATTACTGTGAAAGCAAAGCTTTTATGAGGGAAGCATTAGCAACGGGGAAGGGAGGGCTGCTTAGATGTGGGTTTTGCTATCCCTGCAGCAGCTGCATGCTGGACTTTTAACTCATTATGTTCATTGACCATTGAGGCCTGCTTATCAGCCATTCGCTTTAACCCACTAAGCCACAGCGCAGAAGCCATACCCCTAGCCTGTAAATACATGATACTTATCTGGGTGGTCCCTCTGCGTGCATCCTAAGGAATCATTGGATTGCCAAGTTTCGCGTGGGCTCCCCCCGAAGCTAAGCCGTAAGGAGAAACGAGACGAGTAGTCTGATCATCTGTAAGTAAGTACAGTAAGTGCAAGTGAAAAGTACCATGTTACCAAGTAACATGACAGAAAAGGGAAAATTTATGGAAATAAATAATTAACTAACAACCCAATAAATTGAATTAATAAATAGGCTGGCTGATTGATATGGGTATTGGTACTAGAGATGAGCGCCTGAAATTTTTCGGGTTTTGTGTTTTGGTTTTGGGTTCGGTTCCGCGGCCGTGTTTTGGGTTCGAACGCGTTTTGGCAAAACCTCACCGAATTATTTTTGTCGGATTCGGGTGTGTTTTGGATTCGGGTGTTTTTTTCAAAAAACCCTAAAAAACAGCTTAAATCATAGAATTTGGGGGTAATTTTGATCCCAAAGTATTATTAACCTCAAAAAACATAATTTACACTCATTTTCAGCCTATTCTGAACACATCACACCTCACAATATTATTTTTAGTCCTAAAATTTGCACCGAGGTCGCTGTGTGAGTAAGATAAGCGACCCTAGTGGCCGACACAAACACCGGGCCCATCTAGGAGTGGCACTGCAGTGTCACGCAGGATGTCCCTTCCAAAAAACCCTCCCCAAACAGCACATGACGCAAAGAAAAAAAGAGGCGCAATGAGGTAGCTGTGTGAGTAAGATTAGCGACCCTAGTGGCCGACACAAACACCGGGCCCATCTAGGAGTGGCACTGCAGTGTCACGCAGGATGGCCCTTCCAAAAAACCCTCCCCAAACAGCACATGACGCAAAGAAAAAAAGAGGCGCAATGAGGTAGCTGTGTGAGTAAGATTAGCGACCCTAGTGGCCGACACAAACACCGGGCCCATCTAGGAGTGGCACTGCAGTGTCACGCAGGATGGCCCTTCCAAAAAACCCTCCCCAAACAGCACATGACGCAAAGAAAAAAAGAGGCGCAATGAGGTAGCTGACTGTGTGAGTAAGATTAGCGACCCTAGTGGCCGACACAAACACCGGGCACATCTAGGAGTGGCACTGCAGTGTCACGCAGGATGTCCCTTCCAAAAAACCCTCCCCAAACAGCACATGACGCAAAGAAAAAAAGAGGCGCAATGAGGTAGCTGTGTGAGTAAGATTAGCGACCCTAGTGGCCGACACAAACACCGGGCCCATCTAGGAGTGGCACTGCAGTGTCACGCAGGATGTCCCTTCCAAAAAACCCTCCCCAATCAGCACATGATGCAAAGAAAAAGAAAAGAAAAAAGAGGTGCAAGATGGAATTATCCTTGGGCCCTCCCACCCACCCTTATGTTGTATAAACAAAACAGGACATGCACACTTTAACCAACCCATCATTTCAGTGACAGGGTCTGCCACACGACTGTGACTGATATGACGGGTTGGTTTGGACCCCCCCCAAAAAAGAAGCAATTAATCTCTCCTTGCACAAACTGGCTCTACAGAGGCAAGATGTCCACCTCATCTTCACCCTCCGATATATCACCGTGTACATCCCCCTCCTCACAGATTATCAATTCGTCCCCACTGGAATCCACCATCTCAGCTCCCTGTGTACTTTGTGGAGGCAATTGCTGCTGGTCAATGTCTCCGCGGAGGAATTGATTATAATTCATTTTAATGAACATCATCTTCTCCACATTTTCTGGATGTAACCTCGTACGCCGATTGCTGACAAGGTGAGCGGCGGCACTAAACACTCTTTCGGAGTACACACTTGTGGGAGGGCAACTTAGGTAGAATAAAGCCAGTTTGTGCAAGGGCCTCCAAATTGCCTCTTTTTCCTGCCAGTATAAGTACGGACTGTGTGACGTGCCTACTTGGATGCGGTCACTCATATAATCCTCCACCATTCTATCAATGTTGAGAGAATCATATGCAGTGACAGTAGACGACATGTCCGTAATCGTTGTCAGGTCCTTCAGTCCGGACCAGATGTCAGCATCAGCAGTCGCTCCAGACTGCCCTGCATCACCGCCAGCGGGTGGGCTCGGAATTCTGAGCCTTTTCCTCGCACCCCCAGTTGTGGGAGAATGTGAAGGAGGAGATGTTGACAGGTCGCGTTCCGCTTGACTTGACAATTTTGTCACCAGCAGGTCTTTCAACCCCAGCAGACCTGTGTCTGCCGGAAAGAGAGATCCAAGGTAGGCTTTAAATCTAGGATCGAGCACGGTGGCCAAAATGTAGTGCTCTGATTTCAACAGATTGACCACCCGTGAATCCTTGTTAAGCGAATTAAGGGCTGCATCCACAAGTCCCACATGCCTAGCGGAATCGCTCCGTGTTAGCTCCTTCTTCAATGCCTCCAGCTTCTTCTGCAAAAGCCTGATGAGGGGAATGACCTGACTCAGGCTGGCAGTGTCTGAACTGACTTCACGTGTGGCAAGTTCAAAGGGCATCAGAACCTTGCACAACGTTGAAATCATTCTCCACTGCACTTGAGACAGGTGCATTCCATCTCCTATATCGTGCTCAATTGTATAGGCTTGAATGGCCTTTTGCTGCTCCTCCAACCTCTGAAGCATATAGAGGGTTGAATTCCACCTCGTTACCACTTCTTGCTTCAGATGATGGCAGGGCAGGTTCAGTAGTTTTTGGTGGTGCTCCAGTCTTCTGTACGTGGTGCCTGTACGCCGAAAGTGTCCCGCAATTTTTCTGGCCACCGACAGCATCTCTTGCACGCCCCTGTCGTTTTTTTAAAAATTCTGCACCACCAAATTCAAGGTATGTGCAAAACATGGGACGTGCTGGAATTTGCCCATATTTAATGCACACACAATATTGCTGGCGTTGTCCGATGCCACAAATCCACAGGAGAGTCCAATTGGGGTAAGCCATTCCGCGATGATCTTCCTCAGTTGCCGTAAGAGGTTTTCAGCTGTGTGCGTATTCTGGAAAGCGGTGATACAAAGCGTAGCCTGCCTAGGAAAGAGTTGGCGTTTGCGAGATGCTGCTACTGGTGCCGCCGCTGCTGTTCTTGCGGCGGGAGTCCATACATCTACCCAGTGGGCTGTCACAGTCATATAGTCCTGACCCTGCCCTGCTCCACTTGTCCACATGTCCGTGGTTAAGTGGACATTGGGTACAACTGCATTTTTTAGGACACTGGTGAGTCTTTTTCTGACGTCCGTGTACATTCTCGGTATCGCCTGCCTAGAGAAGTGGAACCTAGATGGTATTTGGTAACGGGGGCACACTGCCTCAATAAATTGTCTAGTTCCCTGTGAACTAACGGCGGATACCGGACGCACGTCTAACACCAACATAGTTGTCAAGGACTCAGTTATCCGCTTTGCAGTAGGATGACTGCTGTGATATTTCATCTTCCTCGCAAAGGACTGTTGAACAGTCAATTGCTTACTGGAAGTAGTACAAGTGGGCTTACGACTTCCCCTCTGGGATGACCATCGACTCCCAGCGGCAACAACAGCAGCGCCAGCAGCAGTATGCGATACACGCAAGGATGCATCGGAGGAATCCCAGGCAGGAAAGGACTCGTCAGACTTGCCAGTGACATGGCCTGCAGGACTATTGGCATTCCTGGGGAAGGAGGAAATTGACACTGAGGGAGTTGGTGGGGTGGTTTGCGTGAGCTTGGTTACAAGAGGAAGGGATTTACTGGTCAGTGGACTGCTTCCGCTGTCACCCAAAGTTTTTGAACTTGTCACTGACTTATTATGAATGCGCTGCAGGTGACGTATAAGGGAGGATGTTCCGAGGTGGTTAACGTCCTTACCCCTACTTATTACAGCTTGACAAAGGGAACACACGGCTTGACACCTGTTGTCCGCATTTCTGGTGAAATACCTCCACACCGAAGAGCTGATTTTTTTGGTATTTTCACCTGGCATGTCAACGGCCATATTCCTCCCACGGACAACAGGTGTCTCCCCGGGTGCCTGACTTAAACAAACCACCTCACCATCAGAATCCTCCTGGTCAATTTCCTCCCCAGCGCCAGCAACACCCATATCCTCCTCATCCTGGTGTACTTCAACACTGACATCTTCAATCTGACTATCAGGAACTGGACTGCGGGTGCTCCTTCCAGCACTTGCAGGGGGCGTGCAAATAGTGGAAGGCGCATGCTCTTCACGTCCAGTGTTGGGAAGGTCAGGCATCGCAAACGACACAATTGGACTCTCCTTGTGGATTTGGGATTTCAAAGAACGCACAGTTCTTTGCGGTGCTTTTGCCAGCTTGAGTCTTTTCAGTTTTCTAGCGAGAGGCTGAGTGCTTCCATCCTCATGTGAAGCTGAACCACTAGCCATGAACATAGGCCAGGGCCTCAGCCGTTCCTTGCCACTCCGTGTGGTAAATGGCATATTGGCAAGTTTACGCTTCTCCTCCGACAATTTTATTTTAGGTTTTGGAGTCCTTTTTTTTCTGATATTTGGTGTTTTGGATTTGACATGCTCTGTACTATGACATTGGGCATCGGCCTTGGCAGACGACGTTGCTGGCATTTCATCGTCTCGGCCATGACTAGTGGCAGCAGCTTCAGCACGAGGTGGAAGTGGATCTTGATCTTTCCCTAATTTTGGAACCTCAACTTTTTTGTTCTCCATATTTTATAGGCAGAACTAAAAGGCACCTCAGGTAAACAATGGAGATGGATGGATTGGATAGTTTACTAGTATACAATTATGGACGGACTGCCACGGTTAGGTGGTATAAAAAAACCACGGTTAGGTGGTATATATTATAATAATAATACAATTATGGATGGACGGACTGCCTGCCGACTGCCGACACAGAGGTAGCCACAGCCGTGAACTACCGCACTGTACACTGGTTGATAAAGAGATAGTAGTATACTCGTAACAACTAGTATGACACTATGACGACGGTATAAAGAATGGAAAAAAAACCACGGTTAGGTGGTATATATTATAATAATAATACAATTATGGATGGACGGACTGCCTGCCGACTGCCGACACAGAGGTAGCCACAGCCGTGAACTACCGCACTGTACACTGGTTGATAAAGAGATAGTAGTATACTCGTAACAACTAGTATGACACTATGACGACGGTATAAAGAATGGAAAAAAAACCACGGTTAGGTGGTATATATTATAATAATAATACAATTATGGATGGACGGACTGCCTGCCGACTGCCGACACAGAGGTAGCCACAGCCGTGAACTACCGCACTGTACACTGGTTGATAAAGAGATAGTAGTATACTCGTAACAACTAGTATGACACTATGACGACGGTATAAAGAATGGAAAAAAAACCACGGTTAGGTGGTATATATTATAATAATAATACAATTATGGATGGACGGACTGCCTGCCGACTGCCGACACAGAGGTAGCCACAGCCGTGAACTACCGCACTGTACACTGGTTGATAAAGAGATAGTAGTATACTCGTAACAACTAGTATGACACTATGACGACGGTATAAAGAATGGAAAAAAAACCACGGTTAGGTGGTATATATTATAATAATAATACAATTATGGATGGACGGACTGCCTGCCGACTGCCGACACAGAGGTAGCCACAGCCGTGAACTACCGCACTGTACACTGGTTGATAAAGAGATAGTAGTATACTCGTAACAACTAGTATGACACTATGACGACGGTATAAAGAATGGAAAAAAAACCACGGTTAGGTGGTATATATTATAATAATAATACAATTATGGATGGACGGACTGCCTGCCGACTGCCGACACAGAGGTAGCCACAGCCGTGAACTACCGCACTGTACACTGGTTGATAAAGAGATAGTAGTATACTCGTAACAACTAGTATGACACTATGACGACGGTATAAAGAATGGAAAAAAAACCACGGTTAGGTGGTATATATTATAATAATAATACAATTATGGATGGACGGACTGCCTGCCGACTGCCGACACAGAGGTAGCCACAGCCGTGAACTACCGCACTGTACACTGGTTGATAAAGAGATAGTAGTATACTCGTAACAACTAGTATGACACTATGACGACGGTATAAAGAATGGAAAAAAAACCACGGTTAGGTGGTATATATTATAATAATAATACAATTATGGATGGACGGACTGCCTGCCGACTGCCGACACAGAGGTAGCCACAGCCGTGAACTACCGCACTGTACACTGGTTGATAAAGAGATAGTAGTATACTCGTAACAACTAGTATGACACTATGACGACGGTATAAAGAATGGAAAAAAAACCACGGTTAGGTGGTATATATTATAATAATAATAATACAATTATGGATGGACAGACTGCCTGCCGACTGCCGACACAGAGGTAGCCACAGCCGTGAACTACCGCACTGTACACTGGTTGATAAAGAGATAGTAGTATACTCGTAACAACTAGTATGACACTATGACGACGGTATAAAGAATGGAAAAAAAACCACGGTTAGGTGGTATATATTATAATAATAATACAATTATGGATGGACGGACTGCCTGCCGACTGCCGACACAGAGGTAGCCACAGCCGTGAACTACCGCACTGTACACTGGTTGATAAAGAGATAGTAGTATACTCGTAACAACTAGTATGACACTATGACGACGGTATAAAGAATGGAAAAAAAACCACGGTTAGGTGGTATATATTATAATAATAATACAATTATGGATGGACGGACTGCCTGCCGACTGCCGACACAGAGGTAGCCACAGCCGTGAACTACCGCACTGTACACTGGTTGATAAAGAGATAGTAGTATACTCGTAACAACTAGTATGACACTATGACGACGGTATAAAGAATGGAAAAAAAACCACGGTTAGGTGGTATATATTATAATAATAATACAATTATGGATGGACGGACTGCCTGCCGACTGCCGACACAGAGGTAGCCACAGCCGTGAACTACCGCACTGTACACTGGTTGATAAAGAGATAGTAGTATACTCGTAACAACTAGTATGACACTATGACGACGGTATAAAGAATGGAAAAAAAACCACGGTTAGGTGGTATATATTATAATAATAATACAATTATGGATGGACGGACTGCCTGCCGACTGCCGACACAGAGGTAGCCACAGCCGTGAACTACCGCACTGTACACTGGTTGATAAAGAGATAGTAGTATACTCGTAACAACTAGTATGACACTATGACGACGGTATAAAGAATGGAAAAAAAACCACGGTTAGGTGGTATATATTATAATAATAATACAATTATGGATGGACGGACTGCCTGCCGACTGCCGACACAGAGGTAGCCACAGCCGTGAACTACCGCACTGTACACTGGTTGATAAAGAGATAGTAGTATACTCGTAACAACTAGTATGACACTATGACGACGGTATAAAGAATGGAAAAAAAACCACGGTTAGGTGGTATATATTATAATAATAATACAATTATGGATGGACGGACTGCCTGCCGACTGCCGACACAGAGGTAGCCACAGCCGTGAACTACCGCACTGTACACTGGTTGATAAAGAGATAGTAGTATACTCGTAACAACTAGTATGACACTATGACGACGGTATAAAGAATGGAAAAAAAACCACGGTTAGGTGGTATATATTATAATAATAATACAATTATGGATGGACGGACTGCCTGCCGACTGCCGACACAGAGGTAGCCACAGCCGTGAACTACCGCACTGTACACTGGTTGATAAAGAGATAGTAGTATACTCGTAACAACTAGTATGACACTATGACGGTATAAAGAAAGAAAAAAAAATACCACGGTTAGGTGGTATATATTGTAATACAATTATGGATGGACGGACTGCCTGCCGAGTTCCGACTGCCGACACAGAGGTAGCCACAGCCGTGAACTACCGCACTGTACTGTGTCTGCTGCTAATATAGACTGGTTGATAAAGAGATAGTATACAATACATACAACAATGAATATACTACTATACTGGTGGTCAGGCACTGTGGTCACCACTAGTCACACTGGCAGTGGCACTCCTGCAGCAAAAGTGTGCACTGTTTAATTTTAAATTAATATAATATTATGTACTCCTGGGGGCTCCTGCTATAACAACCTGCAGTGCTCCCCAGTCTCCCCCACAATTATTATAAGCTTTGCCTTTTATACATTGATGTGCAGCACACTGGGCTGAGCTGAGTGCACACAGACTGAGTCACACTGTGTGACTGGCTGCTGCTGTGTATCGTTTTTTTTCAGGCAGAGAACGGATATAGCAGAGAACGGATATATATTAAAATAAATAAAAGTTAACTAACAACAACTGCACTGGTCACTGTGGTAAACTCTGTCTGACTCTGCACAATCTCTCTCTCTCTTCTAATCTAATTTCTAATGGAGAGGACGCCAGCCACGTCCTCTCCCTATCAATCTCAATGCACGTGTGAAAATGGCGGCGACGCGCGGCTCCTTATATAGAATCCGAGTCTCGCGAGAATCCGACAGCGTCATGATGACGTTCGGGCGCGCTCGGGTTAACCGAGCAAGGCGGGAGGATCCGAGTCTGCTCGGACCCGTGAAAAAAACATGAAGTTCGTGCGGGTTCGGTTTCAGAGAAACCGAACCCGCTCATCTCTAATTGGTACTGGCTAGCGCCCGCGCCTCCTGGCGGATATGGCGGGGCTGATACCCGTTGGAGTGGGCTGCGGTGGGCCAGCAGCTTGCCCACTGCGGATAATGGGCTGTGGGGAAGCGCTGTCCTGCCTGCCACCAGAGGGGGGGGGGGGGAAGCGCTGCCAGCTGCTGCCCCATCCTACTTGCTCTGGCTGTGCAAACGCCTCGTGTAAGCTGTGGGTGGAAAGTTTGTGTGTGAGGGGGGGGTGTGCTCACGGGCTCCGGCGGTGGGGTCTGTACCGCCGGAGCCGTGCTATACTGCTGCTGCTGCGCTCGTCCCATCATGTGTGGGTACGTGCGGTCTGTGTGCCGTGGCGCGGGGGGTGTGCGTGTGAGCTCCGGCGGCGGGGCCTGTTCCGCCGGAGCTGGGACATCCGGCTGCTGCTACCCGGTGCCCCGGGACCGCATTGGTGGGTACGGGTGGCTTAACTGCCTCTCTGTGGGGGGGGTGTGCACGGGCTCCGGCGGTGGGGTCTGTCCCGCCGGAGCCGCTATCGGAGCCTGCTGCCGCTGCTGGGCGCGTACCTGCGTGTGTGGGTACGCGCCGCTACTGTGCAGCGTCGCCGGGGGTGTGAGTGCTGGCTCTGGCGGCGGGGCCTGCCCCGCCGTAGACGGGGTTTGAGGATGCTGCTGCGGCTGTGCGGCGCCGAGCGTGACGCGATCGCTCGGCGCCGGAAGGAGGGGTGGTGCTACCTGCCGCTGGGTGCTTGCTGGCTCGCCGGAGCCCGCTTCCGGGCCGCCGCTCGCCAGCCGCGTGTGGAGAGGTGACGCGGGCGGCGGTCTCGCCGATCCCGGCCGGGTCCCTCGGGGGGGAGCAGCCCGCAGTGTACCGTGTGCTGCCTGGTCCGCCTGTATGAGGCGGCGGGGGGGGGGGGAGCATTCCTCCTGGGTCTGGGCAATCTGGTGTGCGGGCGCTGGGGTGTGTAGTGTATTATGTGGTTACTGTAAGGAAGGGGGTTTTAGATTTTGTGCTGCAGTGTGGGTATAGCTGCAGCGTATGAGAGGGGGCTTATATAAATAATAAAAGTGTACTTATTCCTTTCCTTGATTCCAGGAGCTGCGAGTTGCCTTCTTGCCTTCTTGTATCCTTGATCAGCCTGAAAGAGGGAGCCTGCCTGGCACTCCTGCTCTTTTGTACCTCCCAGGTAACTCTCCTCCCCCTCTTACCTATAGGATGCTGCTATGCTACCTGCTCTATCCCCCCCCCCCTCCCCTCCCCTCCCCTCCCCTTTTCTCTCCTTCCTTGCCCTAGGCTACTTCTTTAAAAAACCCAGGACGCTTATTTATTCTCGGGCCTAGTTTGTCCCTCGAATTCTTATATAATATTATGTACTCCTGGCTCCTGCTATAACCTATAACTGGCACTGCAGTGCTCCCCAGTCTCCCCCACAATTATAAGCTGTGTGAGCTGAGCACAGTCAGATATATATATACATTGATGCAGCACACTGGGCTGAGCAGTGCACACAGATATGGTATGTGACTGAGTCACTGTGTGTATCGTTTTTTTCAGGCAGAGAACGGATATATTAAATAAAACAAACAACTGCACTGTCTGGTGGTCACTGTGGTCGTCAGTCACTAAACTCTGCACTCTCTTCTACAGTATCACAGCCTCAGGTCAATCTCTCTCTCTCTCTCTCAACCCTAATCTAAATGGAGAGGACGCCAGCCACGTCCTCTCCCTATCAATCTCAATGCACGTGTGAAAATGGCGGCGACGCGCGGCTCCTTATATAGAATCCGAGTCTCGCGAGAATCCGACAGCGTCATGATGACGTTCGGGCGCGCTCGGGTTAACCGAGCAAGGCGGGAAGATCCGAGTCTGCTCGGACCCGTGAAAAAAACATGAAGTTCGTGCGGGTTCGGATTCAGAGAAACCGAACCCGCTCATCTCTAGTAAATACTGCTAGTGCATGCATGATAACGCACCACATTAATCACAGCAATGCACTGTAGAATCTACACCATAGTCCTAAAGGAGGAGGAGGTGCCCCCCTCTCCTCCCCCTCCCCCCCCCCACCAGGCTGTGGGGCCCACCGGGGGTTTACCCTTTACCCCTGTGTGCCGGTCCAACCCTGGAAAAAATAAAAATGCATTGGCCTCAACAATAAAAGAAATGGGGTGGATAGTGTATGTCCCTGAGTTGGGGGGGGGGGGGGGTACTGTGTCTAGGGGACTGACACACAGACAGATGATAACACACTGACACTAACACACAGACCCTCACGTAGTAATGCTGACACAGACAATGACATTCAGACACTGACACACAGATGCTGACACACAGATACTGAGTTACTGAGGCTGACATGCAAACAGACCCTGACATTGATGTAGACACTGACACACAAATGCTGACACAGATGCTGACAGACTGATGCTGACACACAGATGCTGAAACACTGATGCTAACACACAGACAGATGCTGACACACTGATGCCTACACACAAACAGATGCTGAGGCACTCACGCTGACACACAGACAGTAGCACACAGACAGATGCTGACACACTGATACACAGAAACTGACACACAGAAGCTGACACACAGACGCTGATTGGCACATTGACTCTGATACACAGACTCTGACACACATACAGATGCTGAAACACTGATGCTGACACACAAACACATGCTGACACACAGATGCTGACACACAGATGCTAACACACAGACGCTGACATACAGACACTGACATACAGACGCTGACACACTGACAATGATCACTTCACCTTCCCATGATGTGTGTCCCTTGCCACCAGGTGGGATTGGATGCTGTCAGATTCAATACACATTACCCCTGCAGTATACAGCCATCAGCAGGGCCCCTCTTTCTCCCCCGGCAATGACCATCAACCCCACTATCTCCCCCCAGTACAGTATACAGCAGCCACTGGCAACCTATCTCTCTTCCCCCAGCAGCCTCCAGCAAACCTGCCATCTCTGTCCACCCGCAGCACCTGACAACACCCGTCTCTCTCCTCCCAGCAGTGGCTCTCTTCCACCGCATCAGCCGGCAACCCTCATTCCTCTCACTACCCTGCAGTGGCTCTCTCCCTTAACAGCCACCAGCCACCTCCGACAAACCTGCCTTCTCTGTCCCCTCCGCAGCACCTGGCAACACCCCTCTCTACTTCTCCGCCCCCCCCCCCCCCCCCCCAGTGGCTCAGTGGCTCTCTCCCCCTGCAGCGGTTGGCAACCTCCTCCCTCTCACAGCCTCGCAGTGGTTCTCTTCTTCCGCAGCGGCCAGCAACCACCTCCCCGGAGGGCTCGGGCACCATTTAGGAATCAGCCCAGTGTAAGGGAAAGCACGGTCAGTAAGGAGTGACAGTCAGTAAGAAGTCCTGGCCCACTGGCAATTCATCCCGGCGTCCTGCCGGACCAATCCGCCCCTGTCTGTAATTGGCAGGCTGTAATGATGCTGCACATATAAGCTCACCAGTCCCCACACAGCTCCCGGCCAGTCTAGGGGGTAGAGGACACCAGTAGACACGAGCACCTCCGTCGGCGTGCAGTATATATAAAGCAGCTGATCCGGTTATCTGCCTCCTCACCCGCATCATCTGCAGCCCCAGCACCGACCCCTCCTCCTCCCGATCACCGCACTGCTCACCTGACAAAAGGTCTCAGCTCTTTCTGCCAGACCGATTCACCTTCTCCCCCCGCCGGTAAGTGGCCATACGTGTCCCCGATGCCTCCACTCCAAGCGCTGTGGGACCATCGGGCGGTTTCCTGGTTGCTGCAGCTGCTTGTTGCCGAGTCCCTTGATGGCAAGTAACCTTGGGTTGCAGTATAGTATATGGAGGAGAGGATGCAAAGTATGTGGTATATGGCAGAAGCAGTGTATAGAGGAGGGGGTGGCCTGTATATAGGGGGCACTATAAGGAGGGGTATTGGGGTGCAGTGTGTAACTGTGTATATAGGGGTAGTGTTTGGTGGGGGTGAAGAATATGGAAGAGGATGGGGGTGCGGTGTATATAGGGGCAGTATATGGTGGGGAGAGCAGTGTACATAGGGAGTGTGTTTGTGTGTTTGTGTCACACAGAGGTGACTATATTGAAAAAATCTGCATCTCTCTCTCCACTGTCACTATCTGCCTCTACCACTTCACTTTGTCCCCAGTCCCCATCTAACCCAATCCCTCTTCCCTCTCTCTCCCCTCCATGCCCTATCTGCCCCTAAACTAGAGATGTGCGGTGGGCACTTTTCGTGTTTTGTGTTTTGGTTTTGGTTCTAATTCCATTTTCGTGTTTTGGTTTTGGCTTGGTTTTGCCAAAACCACCCTTTCGTGTTTTGGTTTTGGTTTTGGATCTGGATGATTTTATCACAGAATTTGGGGGTAATTTTGCTCCTACAGTATTATTAACCTCAATAACAATCATTTCCACTCATCTCATTTCCAGTCTATTCTGAACACCTCACACCTCACAATATTGTTTTTAGGCCTAAAAGTTGCATGGAGGTGGCTATATGACTAAGCTAAGTGACACAAGTGTGCGGCACAAACACCTGGCCCATCTAGGAGTGGCACTGGAGTTGCAGACAAGATGGCACTATTCAAAAACTAGTCCCCAAACAGCATATGATGCAAAGAAGAAAAAGAGGTGCAATTAGGTAGCTGGATGGCCAAGCTAAGCGACACAAGTGTGCGGCACAAACACCTGGCCCATCTAGGAGTGGAACTGCAGTTACAGACAGGATGGCAGATTTAAAAAATAGGCCCCAAACAGCACATGATGCAAAGAAGAAAAAGAGGTGCAATGAGGTAGCTGTATGACTAAGCTAACCGACACAAGTGTGCGGCACAAACACCTGGCACATCTAGGAGTGGCACTGCAGTGGCAGACAGGATGGCAGATTTAAAAAAAAGGCCCCAAACAGCACATGATGCAAAGAAAAAAAAGAGGTGCAGTGAGGTAGCTGGATGGCCAAGCTAAGCGACACAAGTGTGCGGCACAAACACCTGGCCCATCTAGGAGTGGCACTGCAGTTACAGACAGGATGGCACTTAAAAAAACTAGTCCCCAAACAGCACATGATGCAAAGAAGAAAAAGAGGTGCAAGATGGAATTGTCCTTGGGCCCTCCCACCCACCCATATGTTGCATAAACACTTAAACAGGGCATGCACACTTTAACAAACCAATCATTTCAGCGACTGGGTCTGCCACACGACTGTGGCTGATGACTGGTTTGTTTGGGCCCCCACCAAAAAAGAAGCAATCAATCTCTCCTTGCACAAACTGGCTCTACAGAGGCAAGATGTCGACCTCATCATCATCCTCCGATTCCTCACCCCTTTCACCGTCTACATTCTCCTCACTGAGTATTAATTCGTCCCCACTGGAATCCACCATCACAGGTCTCTGTGTACTTTCTGGAGGCAATTGCTGGTAAAGGTCTCCCCGGAGGACTTTATAATTCATTTTGATGAACATCATCTTCTCCACATTTAGTGGAAGTAACCTCCTACGCCGATCACTGACAAGGTTACCGGCTGCACTAAACACTCTTTCAGAGTACACACTGGAGGGGGGGCAACTTAGGTAAAATAAAGCCAGTTTGTGCAAGGGCCTCCAAATTGCCTCTTTTTCCTGCCAGTATACGTACGGACTGTCTGACATGCCTACTTGGATGCTGTCACTCATATAATCCTCCACCATTCTTTCAATGGTGACAGAATCATATGCAGTGACAGTAGACATGTCCGTTCACGTTCCGCTTGAGTTGACAATTTACTAACCAACAGGTCTTTGCACCTCTGCACACTTGTGTCTGCTGGAAAGAGAGATACAATGTAGGCTTTAAGCCTAGGATCGAGCATGGTGGCCAAAATGTAGTGCTCTGATTTCAACAGATTGACCACCCTTGAATCCTGGCAAAGCGAATGAAGGGCTCCATCCACATGTCACACATACTTTGCGGAATTGCTCCGTCTTAGCTCCTCCTTCAATTTATCCAGCTGCTTCTGTAAAAGCCTGATGAGGGGAATGACCTGACTCAAGCTGGCAGTGTCTGAACTGACTTCACGTGTGGCAAGTTCGAAGGGTTGGAGAACCTTGCACAAGACGGAAATCATTCTCCACTGCGCATGAGTCAGGTGCATTACCCCTCCTTTGCCTATATCGTAGGTGGATGTATAGGCTTGAATGGCCTTTTGCTGCTCCTCCATCCTCTGAAGCATATAGAGGGTTGAATTCCACCTCGTTACCACCTCTTGCTTCAGTTGATGACGGGGCAGGTTCAGGAGTGTTTGCTGGCGCTCCAGTCTTCGGCATGCAGTGGCAGAATGCTGAAAATGGGGCGCAATTTTTCGGGCCACTGACAGCATCCCCTGCACACCCCTCTCATTTTAAAAAAAATTCTGCACCACTAAATTAATTGTATGTGCGAAACATGGGACATGTTGGAATTTGCCCAGATGTAATGCACGCACAATATTGGTGGCGTTGTCCGATATCACAAATCCCCAGGAGAGTCCAATTGGGGTAAGCCATTCTGCGATGATGTTCCTCAATTTCTGTAAGAAGTTGTCAGCTGTGTGCCTCTTATGGAAAGCGGTGATACATAGCGTAGCCTGCCTAGGAATGAGTTGGCGTTTGCAAGATGCTGCTACTGGTGCCGCTGCAGGAGGCCATACATCTACCCAGTGGGCTGTTACAATCATATAGTCCTTAGTCTGCCCTCTTCCACTTGTCCACATGTCCGTGGTTAAGTGGACACTGGATACAACCGCATTTTGTAGGACACTGGTGACTCTTTTTCTGACGTCTGTGTACATTCTCAGTATCGCCTGCCTAGAGAAGTGGAACCTAGATGGGATTTGATACCGAGACACACTATCTCCATCAAATCTTTAAGTGACACTGAACTAATGGTGGATACCGGACGCACCTCTAACATCAACATAGCTGTCAAGGCCTCAGTTATCCGCTTTGCAAAAGGATGACTGCTGTCATAATTCATCTTCCTCACGAAGTACTGTTGGACAGTCAATTGCTTACTGGAAGTAGTACAAGTGGTCTTCCGACTTCAACAACAGCAGCGGCAGCAACAGCAAGTGTAACACTCAAGGATCCTACGGAGGAATCCCGGTTAGGAGAGGACTCCTCAGTCTTGACAGTGACATGGCCTGCAGGACAATGGACGTTCCTGACTGAGGAGGAAGTTGACGTTGAGGGAGTTGGTGGTGTGGCTTGCAGGAGCTTGGGTACAGGAGGAAGAAGGGATTTAGGTGTCAGTGGACTGCTTACGCTCTTACCCAAAGTTTCTGAACTTGACAGTGACTTCTGATGAATGCGCAGCAGGTGACGTATAAGGGAGGATGTTCCTGGGTGCTTAACATCCTTACCCCTACTTATAACAGATTGACAGAGGCAACAGATGGCTTGACACCTGTTGTCCGGATTTGTGGAGAAATAATTTCACACCGAACAGGTGGCTTTTTTGGTAATTTGCCCAGGCATCACAATGGGCTTCTTCGTCCCAAGGACAACAGGTGTCTCCCCCGGTGCCTGACTTAAACAAACCACATCACCATCAGAATCCTCATCGTCAACTTCCTCCTCAGCGTCAGCAACACCCATATCCTCATCCTGGTGTACTTCAACAGTGACATCTTCAATTTGAATATCAGCAACTGGACTGTGGGTGCTCCTTCCAGCACTTGCAGGAGGGCGTGCAAATGGTGGAAGGAGCCACCTCTTACCATCTAGTGTTGGGAAGGTCAGGCATCGCAACCGCCGACACACTTGGACTCTCCTTAGGGATTTGTGATACCATCTCAGAGAGCACAGTTCTTTTCTGTGCTCTTTTAAGCTTAACTCTTTTAATTTTTCTAGCGGGAGGATGTGGGCTTCCATCGTCATGTGAAGCTTAACCACTAGCCATGAACATAGGCCAGGGCCTCAGCCGGTCCTTGCCACTCCGTGTCGTAAATGGCATATTGGCAAGTTTACGTTTCTCCTCAGACGATTTAAATTTCTTTTTTTGGTTCTTTTTACTGAACTTTGGCTTTTTGGATTTTACACACCCTCTACTATCACATTGGGCATCGGCCTTGGCAGACAGCGTTGATGGCATTTCATCGTCTATGTCATGGCTAGTGGCAGCAGTTTCAGCACTAGGAGGAAGTGGTTCTTCTTGATCTTTCCCTATTTTCTCCTCAAAATTTTTGTTCTCCTTTATTTTTTGGGAGTTATATCAGACAATATGCGTCACAGGAATGACTGGAATTACTGATGACACAGGACTCTACCACTGGTCTGATGCAGCACAACACATTGTTGTTATAATTATTATACTGCAGCAGTGGACATATAGCAGCAGCGTATATCGTCACTGGAATTACTGATGGCACAGGATACTACCACTGGTCTGCACAACACAGCACCACTTTATACAGCTACACTGGATATATGGCAGCAGGAAACATCAACACTGTGAATGGCTGGACTGATGCAGCACAATACACTGACTACACTGGACTGGTCTGCACAACACAGCACCACTTATACAGCTACACTGGATATATGGCAGCAGAGAACACCAACACTGTGACTGCCTGGACTGATGCAGCACAATACACTGAGTGACTACACTGGACTGGACAACACTTGCCACCCCACTTTCCCGTCCCAACACACAGACACTAAACACTGAGAACACGTCCTCTCTATACACTCTCCGAGACTGGAGTGAAAATGGCCGTGACGCGCGGCTCCTTATATGGAATCCAAATCCCGCGAGAATCTGAAGGTGGGATGATGACGTTTTGCCGCGTTCTGGTTTCCGAGTCAGGAGGGAAAACCCGAGCCGGGCTCGGATCCAGACTCGGAAGGCAAAGTCCGGATGGTTCAGTTCTCTAAGAACCGAACCCGCTCATCTCTACCCTAATCCCCCCCCCCCCTGCAGTCCAATCTGGACCAACCCTCCTGCCCTCTTTCATTCTCCCCTAGTTCTCATCTGCCGCTGCCCCACTCTCCACCCCCCAGTCCCTATCTGTCCCTACCCCCATTTCTTTCCCCAGCCCCCTCTCTCCGTATTAATATTACCAGCAGCAGGTTAGGAGTCTGTAACATCTCCCAGCAGTTCACTTTCACTTTGAGCTGTGTCAGCTTCCAGCACACAAAGGAATCGTCTGGACCGTGTGGAGGCCTCTAGTGGCCGCCAGTGCACATAAAAGAGGTAAGGAGCAGACTTGGCATTTATTATACAGGATGCCATTTAACAAACATGCCCCTTCTTCCGGGTATGTGAGTTACCATCAGGAAGGGGTCAACACCTAGTAGACCATGTCAGGATCTGTAACCCTGAGAAGAGAACACAATGCAGGTGAAAGCACCACTGTAGAGAGGTGTGACTAAGTGTGAAATTCATGTGCTTTATAAACGGGATGCAGTTACAATGCCGGGTGTCGGGATTCCGGTGTTCAGGATACTGATGCCGAAATCCCAACAGCAGACAATTCCAGCAGCTAGAATCCCTGCGCACCAGGACTATTCCCACTCGTAGGTGTTCACGACACCCATAGAGTGGGAATAGATCCTGTGGTGAACGCAGCGAGGCACCAAGCCTGCAAGGGGACTCTTAGCACTTACTCTGCTGCCGGCATTCTGGCAGGCGGAATGCCGCTGTGGGGATATTGACAGCTGGCATCCCGCCCGCCGGGGTTACGTATGTGACCCTTATAAACTGCTAGCTTTAAATTACTTTATTTCACCCAAAATGTAAGGAGCTAATGACTCAATTAATCTTCCTTATCCTAATCTAAAGTCACCAAGCATACCGTAACACCTTTCCAGTCAACTTTATTTTCTCTCTGAAAATATGGAATGATCTGGCTTCTAGAGCAGACATGTCAAATGTGCCTGGGCAAAAACTGGACCGATCGCTTCCTACATATATTTGTAAAAGGCAGGGCAGAGAGATGATTTTAAGTATTTCTAATACAGCTCAATTTGGGAACTGTTTGCGTGCTGCTGCGATTAACCATCCCTCCCAACTTTTGATTGTTGGGGGTCGGAACAAGCCGCATCGGAGGCGGGTTCAGAAAGGGGTGGGGCATCAAGTGGAGGGGCAGGGCATTGACTGAGCGGGCGGGGTCTCACACCGTGACCTCAGTTTTCAGCATTTTGGGGGCAGCCCCCCGGCTCCTTTCCCTGCACTGATAGACGCTGTGCGCGTATGCACGGCACCTATTAAGTGATCACCGGCTGCTTTGCAGAGCAGCGGTGATCACTGGCTCTCCCAACTGTCGTCGTCCCCACCCGCAAGACACTGCGGCCCGCGGGTGGGTCAGTGTCCTATTAGTGGGACTGTCCCGTTGTATTTGGGACAGTTGGAAGGAATGGATTAACAATGGGGCGGATAGAGCTGCAGCCACACCCATACAATACTGGTAACAGCTCCTCCCCTTCTCAGTATAGGCCCTTGAACATTTACAGCCCCAGGCCCATGTGGCCCTAGATCTGGCTCTGTGTATCATGACTGGACAAAAGGCACCATTGCAAATAACTGACGTGGACTGGAAACTGAAGAGCACCACGTGCCACTGATGTGAGAGGCGAACGTCGGCTACAAAGGTGCATGATAGCGGACCGACACGCTACAGCGGAACAGCTCACTGCCAAAATGTACCTGTGCCAACCTACCAGCACCCTATTGAGTCACTTCCAGCCCATGTAGCTGCTGTCTGTGCTGCACATGGCGGTTACTCTGGCTATTAGCTGGTGTGGAGACAATAATGTGACTCGACCATGTATAGGAACTAATTAACCAACTGTTTCCCAACCTCGTCCCATAAGACACACTAACAGTCCTGGTTTTAAGGATAGGCATACTCGAGCACAAGTGACTTAATTAGTACCTCAGCCTTAAACTTGGACTGTTAGGGGTATATTTACTAAAGTGCGAGTTTTTAGAAGTGGGGATGTTGCCCATAGCAACCAATTAGATTCTACGTATCATTTATCTAGCACCTTCTGGACGATAATAGCTAGATTCTGATTGGTTGCTATGGGCAACATCTCCACTTCTAAAAACCTGCACTTTAGTAAATATACCCCTTAGACCCCTATGTACTAAGCCTTGGAGAGAGATAAAGTGGACTGAGATACAGTACCAGTTAATCAGTTCCTAACTGCCATGTTACAGGCTGGGTTTGAAAAATGACAGGAGCTGGTTGATTGGTACTTTATCTCCGTCCACTTTATCTCCGTCCACTTTATCTTTCTCCAAGGCTTGAGAACCTAGTTGGGAAACACTGAGTTAATCAGTAGTTAAGTAAAGTAGCAACTTATTTACTAATAAGCATAGGAAATGATTATTGTTCTACAAACCTATTTACACAGAATATTACATAAACAAAAGCACAGAGACCTCCCATGAAACATCACAACCAAGGCAGTCAGGGACAATGTTGTTTCATCTTCTCGCTTAACGCAAATTCTTCCCTGTATCCTCCATAAATTGGACCATTCCTATGGATTTGCCATATATCTTCAGACCTGGATCTGACACTATGCTGTGGCAAACACATCTTAACTCCTGCAGCACATAATTCCAGACCAGTAAAAGTGTAAAAAATCCTATAAATTAAAGGAAAAAAATATCCCATAAATCTCCAGGAGATGACGATAGATTTTGTATTCAGCTAGAGTATATCTATAAATTAAATGCCCAGGATCACACAGAAGCCATAAAATGAACAAAATGCAAACGTCAAATGGAAAACTGTGTTTTGAAGCTTCAAAAACTGAATTGAGATGTAAGCACAGCCTTAGTGGCTGCAGATCCCAATGCAGCATAGATTAGGCCACAGATTTTTGTCATGTTGCTGGATTATGATGTAATAGCATGGCACAATTATTACAAAGGCCCAGTAACCCCTGACAACCCAAAAATAAGAATGCACTGTGTTACCATTTAGGGGGGAATTCAATGAGGGACGTTTTGTCGCCTTTTTTAGGGCGAATGGAGAATTGTCCTATTCAATAGCAGGGACGTTTTTTCACGAAAAAATTCAGCAGGAGCGAAAAACATGTGGATCGGCAAATCCACATGTTTTCGCACCTACGCCGATTTTAAAGCATTTTTTGGCAGTGCCTTTTCACAAAAAAACAAGTGAAAAGGCATTAGTGAAAATGTCTTAAAAATGGTCGAAAACAGCCTGCAATTGAATAGACAGGGGTGTGAATTTGATAGCTCCAAAACTGTCGGAGCTAATTGAATACTCCCCTATAATACACTGAGGACATTTATGTTTTGCAAAATTGAACGTTTTCAATATATTTTGATATTTGCCAGCAGTAGATTTTGGACTTAATATACCATCACATGTACTGACCTGACATGAACATCAGACTGGCATCATACCCAAAGTATTGTTTTGAGCACACGTGTCACTTTTCAGTGCATCCACTAGTCAGATATAGGGGTGTATTCAATACCTGTCGGAAACTGGCGTCTTGTCGGAAACCACGTGGATTATCGAATTAGCCGCGGATACACGTGTCCCATGGCCAAATCCGACAGGTTTTGGCCCCGGTTCCGACAATGTCAATAAGACTTTTTTTAAAGTCGGCCTGACATTGGGGGTCATTCCGACCCGATCGCAGCGTGCTTTCTCTCGCACAGCTGCGACTGGGTCACTACTGCGCATGCGCGGGGGCCGTAATGCGCATGCACGTCATTGCCCGGCGATGTCCACGGCGAAGGGAACGAAAAAAGCGATAGCAGCGGCGATTGCTTGAAGATAGTCAGGCAGTGGGCGTTCCTGGGCGGCAACACAGCGTTCGGACCCGTTTTCTGGGAGTGGTAAGAAAAACGCAGGCGTGTTTGAAGAAACGCAGGCGTGTCCAGGGCGGGTGTTTGACGTCAGAGCCAGGACTGAACAGGCTGAAAACGTCGCAGCTGTTAAGTATGTCTAGACCTACTTAGAAACTGCACACATTTTTTTGCCAACGCAGCCTTGCTATGGGAAAAAACCCACCCCCATAGGCGGAGTATAGGCTGCAAACAGCAGATACGTGCGATCAACTCGGAATGACCCCCATTGTCAGAACCGGGAAGATGAGACGGGGGTGCGTGGACAGAGCAGGGACGGATGCCGGAGACAGCATGGAGCGGGGGCGGATGCCGGAGACAGCGCGGAGCAGGGACGGATGTCGGAGATAGCATGGAGCGGGGGCGGATGCCGGAGACGTCGTGGAGCAGGGATGGATGTCGGAGACAGCATGGATCGGGGACGGACGTCGGAGACAACGTAATGTGGGGACGGATGCTGGAGACAGCGTGGAGCGGGGACAGATGCCGGGAGACAGCGTGGAGCGGGGGTGGATGCCGGAGAAAGCGTGGAGTGGGGGCGGCTGCTGGATACAGCGTGGAGCAGGGATGGATGTCGGAGACAGCATGGAGCAGGAACGGATGCCGGAGACAGCGTGGAGTGGGGGCGGATGCCGGAGACCGTGTGGAGCAGGGATGGATGTCGGAGACAGCATGGAGCGGGGACGGATGCCGGAGACAGCGCGGAGAGGGGACGGATGCTGAAGACAGCGTGGAGCAGGGGCGGATGCCAGAGACAGCATGGAGCGGGGGCGGATGCCAGAGGCAGCGCGGAGCGGGGGTGGATGCCAGAGACAGCGTGGAGCCTTATATTGTCCCAAAAGGAAGAGATGCCTAAACCATGCAGAAACAGCCATTGACACAGGGATTTAGGCTTAGTAAATAGACCGCTAACTGCGTTTCATGATGGCTTTAAAACAAAGCACAGTATGCAGTGGTGGATTTTACCTAAGGGTTGCAATACTGCAAACCCACCCCAGGTAAAATACGCCACCTAAGCTCAGTGTCAAGAAAGCCAGATTAGGGATGGCCATCAGCCATCGATGATTACATACCATCGGTAGTTGATGCCTGATGTCAAATAGTTTTGCCACGGACGGAAGAGAACCAATGGTTCTCCACCATCGATGGAAGAGACACCACGATGGTGCCCCCCGCTTAATGCCGGGTATGGAGCCTAGCTCCGCCCCTGATGGACCCATGAAACCTCAACCCCAGGCAATGATTGGCCAACAGCTTGCTAATCCATTGCACAGGGATGACCATCATCGATGGTTTACCTGTGAATGGTTTTATACCATCAAGGTTAACCACTGATGGTAACATTGTTGGTGAACATCAATTATGCAGACTGCACAGCTTCACTGTGACTGGCAGTGACTTCCTACTGAAAGTCCCACCTGTCAGTCACAGACACACAAGGCAGTCCCATTGGGTGGTGTTTCCTCCCTCTGGGACTGCCACATGTGGCTGCAATAAGCAGATAACTGGTTTCCTGTAGGAAGACACTTACCTGCCTTTGGCACAGCTCAATACGGCTTCTATGGCCTGCAGCTGATGCAGTCCATAGAAGCCGGGCATTTGCGCATTCACAGTCTTACAGCGGTGTCTGCGCATGCACTGGTCCTGCCACCTGCCGGATTCATTACGCAGGTGACAGGACCCGGGGCTGACTGTCTCCTCTCCAGGCACGGGGGTAGCGGCAGCCACCCTACTAATTGTAGTAGGAGCCACCGCTGACAGTATGTGAAAACAGGAGTGTGACAGTGTGAAAAAGATGCGGCTCCATCAAACGCATCCAACCTTGTTGTCTATTTGTATTGCTAGAGCAGGGGTGGGGAACCTTTTTCTACCAAGGGCCATTTGGATATTTATAAAATCCTTTGCGGGCCATAAAAAAATTATAAACTTAAAAATTACCCTGCCTCCCAGTAGCTATTCCCCCAGTAGTTATGCCCCTTAGTGGTACTGATTGCGTGCCCAAAATTGGGTGTGGCCAATTAAAATGGGACGTGATACACATATGCCCCAAATAGTGCAGTGCCAGATGCACATATGCCAGTACAGTGCCAGATACACATATGCCGCCACAGTGCCAGATACACAAATGCCCCACAGTGCCAGATACACAAATGCCCCACAGTGCCAGATACACAAATACCCCCACAGTGCCAGATACACAAATGCCCCACAGTGCCAGATACACAAATGCCCCACAGTGCCAGGTACACAAATGCTCCACGGTGCCAGATACACATTGCCCCACAGTGCCAGATACACAAATGCCCCACAGTGCCAGATATACAAATACCCCCACAGTGCCAGATACACAAATGCCCCACAGTGCCAGATACACAAATGCCCCACAGTGCCAGGTACACAAATGCTCCACGGTGCCAGATACACATTGCCCCACAGTGCCAGATACAAAAATGCCCCACAGTGTCAAATACACAAATGCACCCACAGTGCCAGATACACAAATGTCCCACAGTGCCAGATACACAAATGCTTCCACAGTGCCAGATACACATTGCCCCACAGTGCCAGATACACATTGCCCCACAGCGCCAGATACACAAATGCCCCACAGCGCCAGATACACAAGTGCCCCACAGTGCCAGATACACAAATGCCCCACAGTTCCAGATACACATTGCCCCACCGTGCCAGATACAAAAATGCCCCACAGTGCCAGATACACAAATGCTCCCACAGTTCCAGAAACACAAATGCCCCACAGTGCCAGATACACAAATGTGTCAAAGTTCCAGATACACATTTCCCCACAGTGCCAGATACACAAATGCCCCAAAGTGCCAGATACACAAATGCCCCACAGTGCCAGATACACAAATGCATCACAATGCCAGATACACTTTGCCCCACACATGCCCCCCTCCCCAACCCCACTGTGCTGCTCACCACTGCTGCTGTGTGTCACGGGAGGAGAGGGCAGCATGTGCCTCTCCTGCCCCTTAGTGCTCAGTCCGGCGGCATGTGTCATGTCAGGGACCAGGCAGGGAGGAGACCGCAGCTATGTCGGGCAGCGGCGGCGGCGTGTAGGACCTCAAACCAGCCGCCAGTTCGTGAGCCAATCAGAGCTTGCGGACCAGCAGTGGCGGCTCCTGATTGGAGGCAGGTATGCAAGCTCTGATTGGCTCATGAACCGGCGGCTGGTCTGATATCCCACCCGCCGCTGCCGCCGGACATAGCTGCGCTCTCCTCCCTTCCCTGACTGTGACAGCTGAGACACGCCGCCGGCGAACTGAGGAGCGGTGTGTCTCGCTGACACACAGCAGCAGGTGGGCCAGAACAAATGGATTTGCTGGCCTTATACGGCCCACGGGCTGGAGGTTCCCCACCCCTGTGCTAGAGGAAGGCAAAATCAGGGCCGTAACTAGGTGTGCGCGGATGGTGCTTAGCACACAGCGCAGTTGCTCTGTGGGCGCACCATCCTCATCCACACTAATTGGCCGCCACAAATAATAACTGTCATATAAGGGGGCAGTGCCCGCTGTAGTGTACAGTATATTAGTAGCGTTGCGCCCGTCCCCTTCCCTGCCGGAGGCAACACTGCTAATATACATTACAGGCACAGCACGCAGCGATGGGCTGTCTGTGAGTTCCTGTCTCTTCCCTGTGTTCTCTGCTCCGCTCCCCCCTTCTCCTATTCTCCTGCACTGTACAGCGACTTGAGGGTACTAGAGAGGAGACGGCTGCTACTGCTCAGCCCGTAAAGTACTGTAAGTCTGTATATCTCTCTCACCCTCTCTCCCTTACCCCCTCCCCTCGTGCAGACATCTAACCAAATGCCAAATGACTGTCCAGTGCAGTCATATTGCAAAGGTCTCAATGTTACTTATAATGTAGGTATGTGCTTTAAAAAAAAAAAAATTATGTAAAATAAATAGAGATGTGCACCGGAAATTTTTCGGGTTTTGTGTTTTGGTTTTGGGTTCGGTTCCGCGACCGTGTTTTGGGTTCGAACGCGTTTTGGCAAAACCTCACCGAATTTTTTTTGTCGGATTCGGGTGTGTTTTGGATTTGGGTGTTTTTTTCAAAGAACCCTAAAAAACAGCTTAAATCATTGAATTTGGGGGTCATTTTGATCCCATAGTATTATTAACCTCAATAACCATAATTTACACTCATTTCCAGTCTATTCTGAACACCTCACACCTGACAATATTATTTTTAGTCCTAAAATTTTCACCGAGGTCGCTGGATGGCTAAGCTAAGCGACACAAGTGGCCGACACAAACACCTGGCCCATCTAGGAGTGGCACTGCAGTGTCAGGCAGGATGACCCTTCCAAAAAATACTCCCCAAACAGCACATGACGCAAAGAAAAAAAGAGGCACAATGAGGTAGCTGTGTGAGTAAGCTAAGCGACCCTAGTGGCCGACACAAACACCTGGCCCATCTAGGAGTGGCACTGCAGTGTCAGGCAGGATGGCCCTTCCAAAAAATACTTCCCAAACAGCACATGACGCAAAGAAAAAAAGAGGCGCAATGAGGTAGCTGTGTGAGTAAGCTAAGCGACCCTAGTGGCCGACACAAACACCTGGCCCATCTAGGAGTGGCAGTGCAGTGTCACGCAGGATGGCCCTTCCAAAAAATACTCCCCAAACAGCACATGATGCAAAGAAAAAAAGAGGCGCAATGAGGTAGCTGTGGGAGTAAGCTAAGCGACCCTAGTGGCCGACACAAACACCTGGCCCATCTAGGAGTGGCACTGCAGTGTCAGGCAGGATGGCCCTTCCAAAAAATACTCCCCAAACAGCACATGACGCAAAGAAAAAAAGAGACGCAATGAGGTAGCTGTGTGAGTAAGCTAAGCGACCCTAGTGGCCGGCACAAACACCTGGCCCATCTCACGCAGAATGGCCCTTCCAAAAAATACTCCCCAAACAGCACATGACGCAAAGAAAAAAAGAGGTGCAAGCTCTTCCCGTCCAGTGTTGGGAAGGTCAGGCATCGCAACCGACACAATTGGACTCTCCTTTGGGATTTGGGATTTCGAAGAACGCACAGTTCTTTGCTGCGCTTTTGTCGCAAGTCTTTTCTTTTTTCTAGCGAGAGGATGAGTGCTTCCATCCTCATGTGAAGCTGAACCACTAGCCATGAACATAGGACAGGGCCTCAGCCGTTCCTTGCCACTCCGTGTCGTAAATGGCATATTGGCAAGTTTCCGCTTCTCCTCAGACGCTTTTAATTTTGATTTTTGGGTCATTTTTTTACTGATCTTTGAAGAGAGTATTGACTGCATAGGAGAGGAAAGAGTTAAACATCTGGGGAGGAGTGGACCTAGCTGTGAGGAAAGTACAGCCTTCTTTAAGGGGAGGGCTTGATATATATAGGGAAGGTGAAGCCATTTTAAGTCTCTTGGTGATCTGGTTTGGTGAGTGCTGCAGTGCCAGCAAAAACATTTGTTTTATTTGGTATTCCTGCTGTTCACAGAGATATACTGCCTCCTTATTGTGCTCTCCTCTCCAGTAGCCCAGGGTGTCCCTTGCTTTTTTGATTCAAAGGCTGCTGATATGTCCTCTCGCCCCCAGCGCATGCTAAGGGCCCCGGCTCGGTTCCGTGGGTCGGACGGACGAGCGGGCCCTGAGGCGGCGGCGGGCGGTGGGGGGGACGGGGCTCCGTCCCCTAGGGCCTCATCAGATGCCCCCTCAGGCAACGATGGCGGGGCCCGGGCGGACTCGTCGCCGGGTGCCGAGTCGGACACTCCAGCCAGACGAGGGCGGCGTGGGGGACCAGGGGTCCCTGCAGGCCGCTCGAGTGTCGGCGGGCGGCGGCCGTCCCCGCCGGGAGCCGCCGAGCCCGGTCTCATGGCGGGCGCGCGCGTGCGCGCGGCGGGGGGCACCAGGGTACAACAGAGGCAGTCTCTCCTTCCCCGCCGCGGTCGGCTGTTCGGGCCGGGCGGGGGGTGAGGAGGTTGCAGAGAGCTGGCGGTCGCCGCGCGGGGACTAGTCAGGAGCCTCGCGCGGCGGCCGGGCAAGAGGAGCAGTCCGGGAGGCAGCTGGCGGGTGGACGTGGGGCGCGCGCTCGCGGTGCGCGCGCGCCAACGCTCGCTCCGGGCGCCGCTTGCCGCGCACGTGCGCGCGCAGCGGCGCCAGCAGAACACACAGCAACCTCGTCTTCTCCCCGGATGCCGGAGTCCGGCCGGGGGAGAGGCAGGTTGAGGGGGGGGCAGCGTGTGCCTCAGGGAGGCAGCGCTGGGGGCATGTTTAGAAATATGAATGAAGGGGACACAGCAGGAGCAACAAGGGGTGGCCGCCAACATCATCCGGGTGCACCCTCCGCTGGTCAGGTAACACGCGGGGGAGCACGCGCAGGGGGGCAGCAGGTCCCTGTCACCGTCGCCGGACGCGGCGGGGCCCGCGGCAGGAGGGGTGACAGAGAATGGGTCAGCGGCCGCAGGGCCGCGGCCCGGGCAGCTGTACACGTCAGCGGGTGCTCCCCTGGATCAGGGGATTCTTCTCCTTCCCTGGATAGCGAAGGGGAAGGATCGGAGAGGGAGAGCCTCTGGGCCGGCCGGGGGGCTCTTGCCTTCGGGTTGGAACATGAGGGGCGGGACCCCCGGGGCGCGTCGGGCGGTCAGGGGGCGCGGGCTCGCGCCCAACCAAGGACCGGTCGTCCTTTGGGCGGCGTTTCCGGGGGTCGTGCCGCATGGGATCCTCCTGGGGCCATAGCGTCGGCACTGGCCACGGTGGTGCAGGCTCTTGGGCCATTAGCTGCAGTGGCCTCCCCCAGGACAACGGCGGATTCCGGCCAAGCTGCAGGGCGCAGGGGGTCAGACAAGGTCAGGTCATCAGCGGCGCAGCGAGTGGCAAGAGCCTGCCGAGAGCTGGGGGCTGCCGCGGCGGAGCTGGAGCTAGGGCCAGACCGCGAGCGGCATGGAGGCACGGGCCCTGCGCATTCCACACGGGGTGCCCGGCGTGCGCCGCATGCGCGGGCCGGGCCCTCTTTTGTTTTGTCTTCCACAGAGGATCAAGGTGAAAGGGACTCGGCAGACTTTGCGGTGGACGAGGATTGGAATGAAGACGACGAACAATCTGAGTCGGAGAGGTCGACGGCATCCGGTGAGTTGGTGCAGTCTTTTTCAAATTCCACCGCGAGCTCGAGTTCGCGTAGCTCTTCGTCCTCCTCCTCATCCTCCTCTTTGGCGTCACAAGCGTCCGAAGCTGATAGCACTGCTAGGGCAAGGAAGGAGGCCGAGAAACTTGCCAAAAGAGCGGCTAAGCAACAGAAGAGGCGTAAGCGGCGCAGGCGAATTAGTGAAGAGGAGCGTAGGGCTAAGAAGAGGCGAGATCTGCCGGGGGTAGTGCGCTGTGAGTACACCGCAGTTATGCGGGGCCTGCGAGATAGCTGCCGCAAAAAGATACGTAGAGGTGACTTTGTGGACTTATTTGGTTTGACTAAGGCCATGAAGAAGGATTACAAGGCGGCGGCCGCTACGAAGGGCATGGGAGCAGAAGCTTTCAGGTCGTTTGATAACTGGCTGGCCGGTTTTTGGGTGTTTGCGGCGTGCTATTTGGAGGACAGGCCGGAAGAGCACATGAATATCATCCGGTACCTTCATCTCGTGCACGACATGCAGCGCACATCCTCGGGTTCGGAATGGCGGCGTTATGACCAAGAGTTTAGGGAGAAGCAGGACGGGTTACGGGTCATGGACTTTGGGTTCAAAGACGTGGAGGTCTGGCTCAAAGTGACCCGGGCATCCCAGCGGGAGGATGAGACCCAGAAACAGGTAACGGGGGGGCGCCGCGGGGGGTCGTCAGCGCAGGGGGCGGGCGCGGATGGGGGATTTGCCAAGACAGGCGGATTGGCCGTTCGCACGGGCGGGCGGTCTGCCCCTCGGGGAAAATGCTTCGCTTTTAACAGCGGAGCATGTTCATTTGGCAAACAGTGCCGTTTTCGCCACTCTTGCCAGCAGTGCGGTGGAACCCACCCAGCCTCCTCTTGTTTCAAAGGGGGACGACAGGGCAATCGGGGGAAACAACCCTACCCTAAGCAGGCCGCGAGCGGGACCGCTCAGCAAAGCACCAACGCCAGTTAAGTTGGAAACTATGGGTAAATGGTTGGGTCTTTATCCTAATAAAAGGGATGCAAAGTTTTTGTTAGACGGTTTTAAGTTCGGTTTCCGCTTGCCTGTTGCAAGCGAAGTGTTCGTGCGTGCGCACAAGAACCTTCAATCCGCCCGAGCCTTGCCGACTGTGTTACGGGAAAAAGTGGATAAGGAGGTCAGGTTGGGCAGGATGGAAGGGCCGTTTAGGTCGCCCCCGGTGGATGACTTGGTCATTTCCCCGGTGGGGGTGGTACCGAAGAAGACTCCGGGCGCCTTCCGGCTCATTCAGCATCTTTCTTACCCGCCAGGGGCATCGGTCAACGACGCAATACCACCGGCTCATTGCTCGGTGGTGTATCAGTCGTTTGACGAGGCGCTAGGGATGGTCCGCAGCTACGGGAGCGGGGCCCTCATGGCTAAGATTGATGTTGAATCAGCTTTTAGATTGCTGCCATTGCATCCGGACTCATTTCGTTTTATGGGTTTCCGGATTGGGGCGGAGTATTTCATCGACAAATGTCTGCCGATGGGATGTTCCGTTTCATGCTCGTTTTTCGAGCGCTTTAGCACTTTTCTTCATTGGTGCGTGGAGTCTGCGTCAGGCGGTCACGGGGTGGCACATTACCTCGATGATTTCCTTTGCGCGGGGCCGGCTACTGGCACAAGATGCGGCGACTTGCTGTTTAGCATACGAGCCCTTTTATACCACTTCGGTGTTCCGGTAGCCAGGGATAAAACGGAGGGTCCGGCCTCCTGTCTATCATTTTTGGGGATTGAAATTGACACCGTGGCGGGAGAATGTCGCCTACCCCAGGACAAAGTGTCAAAGCTCCGCGAAATTATTTGCCGTTTCAACGGCTCGCGTAAAGTCACGCTGCGGCAAGCTCAGTCCTTGCTGGGCATGCTGAACTTTGCTTGTCGGGTGATACCGATGGGCAGGGTTTTCTGCCGGAAGCTCGAAAGGGCTACAGCAGGGTGTGCCAGGCCGCATCATTTCGTTCGATTGTCCTCTGAGTTAAAAAGGGATTTGGCCGTCTGGGCTTCATTCCTGGAGGATTTCAACGGGGTGAGCATATGGCAGGCGCCAGCCGTTGACAGCGAGAGTTTGCAGCTTTTTACCGATGCTGCAGGTTCCTCTGGATTCGGCTGTTTTCTGGAGGGATTGTGGTGTGCGGCATCTTGGCCGGCGAATTGGCATAGCGAAGGTCTTACAAGGGATCTGGTGCTGCTGGAGCTTTTTCCCATTATGGTAGCGCTGGAAGTTTGGGGCGATCGGTTGGCTAACCGCAGCATAGTGTTCAGGTGCGATAATCTGGGCGTAGTACATGCGATTAATAACCAAAGGGCGAAATCGCTGGTTGTACTACGGGTTCTTGGGCAATTGCTTTTGACTTGCTTGCGCAGGAACCTATGGTTCCGGGCGCAGCACGTGCCCGGGTTGGAAAACGAAATTGCAGACGCGTTGTCGCGTGGACAGTGGGAGAGATTTTGGGGTTTGGCACCTGAGGCCGAAGAACAAGGTTTTCACTGTCCCGGTTATGTTTGGCAGGTGATCGGACCGGACTGGAGGGTTTAGCGTTGCGGTCAATCGCGCCGGCAACGCTCAAGGCGTACGGACAAGCTTGGAGCGAGTGGGAGGAGTTTGTCCGGGGGCGGCAGCATCAAGGTAAGAGCAGGCATCGGCTGATGCTTTCTTTTATGTGGCAGCTCTACGTCTCCGGTAGGTCACGAGCAGTGGTTTCTCGGTATTTGGCAGGCATTTCGTTTTTCTGCAAGCTGCGAGGCGTCCCTGACGTAACAAAAAGCGAAGTTCTGCGGAAGGCAATGAAAGGGTGGGCGCGAGTTGCGCCGTCGCCACCAGATAGGAGGCGGCCCATCGATGCGGCGTTGTTGCCGGCCGTAATCAAGGCGGTAGGGCGAGTTGCGTCGTCCAGGTTTGAGACGCTTTTGTTTAGTTTGGCGTTCTCAATGGCTTTCCACGGAGCCTTTCGAGTTTCTGAGTTGGTAGCGCCTTCCAAGAGAGCAGATTCGCGTATGCTGGTCCAGGACGTGGTAGTGGGTGAGAGGTCCTTGCTGTGCAGGTTACGACGCTCCAAAACGGATCAAGTGGGGAGAGGGCGCTGGGTTACAATGGTTACAGCGCTGGAGGAGAGCGTTTGCCCGGTGAGGCTGGCAATGCAATACGTGGGGGTGCGACCCGTTAAGGAGGGGTCTTGGCTGTTGCATTATGATGGGCTGCCAGTCACGAAATACCAGTTTCGATGGATGCTGAGTCGCTGTTTGGCGGGCCTGGGCCTCCCACCCACTGCTTTCGGTACCCACTCCTTTCGCATAGGCGCAGCGACGTCGGCTGCTGCGGCGGGTTACTCCAGAACGGAAATACAGGCGGTGGGGCGATGGAAATCATCAAGTTATAGACGATATATTCGCCCCGTCGCATGAGAGGTCGGTTTGCGCTTGGTGCTTTGTGTAGATTTGCAATGTATTATGTTGTTACAGTTCTGTGAATTTATGGTGTTGTGCGTCTGTTGGTGTTACCCCCTTTTTTATCCTACTCAGGGATTAGCTACTCGCCGTTGCTGGCATGAGCCGGCAGCGGGGGTCTGGAGTTATTTGCGATTTTTTGCCTGACTTGACGGACTGAATTCTAATCCATAATTCGGCTAATTTGGTCTAATCAGAGTCCCTCAGCAGGTCTTTACGTGTCATCTCCAGCTGAGTTATTACATGTGTTTCCCATTTTCTACCCCCCCCCCTGTTTTCATTTGTTTATATTTTATTTGATCTTCCCCCTTTGTGTCGTTAATTGCACTGCTAAATTGGCAACGAAACACGGTGCAGTCGGCTAGGCCGTTACTGCTGCAATAGCGAGTCCTAAAGTTTTCTTTTTTGGCAGATCCTTCAGTATAAACAATGAATAAGCCTCTTAGTAATCAATTCTACCCCTCTTTTTCCCTTCAGGATGGTTTGAAGACAGTTTGACCATTTGGGTGGTTGGCCACTCTTACATTTACTGGGCGGCCAGGTTCGTGGCTTCAGAAGGGTCTAAGGCATTGTTTGGAATACAGGGTGTCAGATGGCTTGGCTGGCGCGGAATGATGTGGGGTGAGCTGAGGAGTAGGTTAGTGAGTCAGGCCAGCAAGCATGGAGTCCCTAAGGTTTTGGTTGTCCATTTAGGTGGCAACGACTTGGGGAAGAGGACATCCTTGGAGCTGCGGTGGGCCATGATACAGGATCTGGCAAGTGTGACCGCGCAATGGACCAATTGTGTGTTGGTTTTTTCCATGATGGTGCCAAGGTTGTGTTGGAGGGGTGTGGCGGATGGTCGCCAGATTGATGAGGCCCGGAAAAAGGTGAACGGAGCGGTGGCAAAGTGGGTGCTGTCCCACGGTGGGAGGGTGGTTCGCCACCCGAGGATACGGTTCAGAGACAGCCACCTTTTCCGGAGCGATGGAGTACATCTATCCGATGAGGGGATGATGTTTTTTCTGGAGGATCTAGGTTTCGCTTTGCAGGAGTTAGGGTAGGTTTATGGTGGCGGTGCGAAAGACTGTGGGGATGAGTCTTTCGCTGTTGGCGGAAAAGAACGGCAGTTTCGTATTGTAGAGAAAACTGTAGTGTTTTACAGTTGGTTGTGGTTTAGGTGCACTCACCTCCATCGACTTATGGCCGCTTGACCACCCGTCCGGGAAGGCAGCGGCAGGGCACCCAGGAGCGGTGGGTAGTCACTGTGGGGGTTGAGTTGTCACCTATTACCGGTTTATGGTAAGTTTTAGTAAATTTATAGGGTTGAGTTATTTTAAGTTTAATTTAGATTAAGTGAGCCGTTCTTTTGGGCCGCCACCATATGCCAGCTGGAGCGGCATATTAAATTAATCTCTTTATTACAGGTTTCCTAATGGTTAGGGACAAATAAATAGCTAGCAATTTTCTGCCAAAATTCAAGTCTCAGTGTCGTTATTTCTGGTTATGATTATGAATGCTTTACTTTCAAAGAAAGGGGTCCACCAAATATCACTAAGATGTTTATGTGTTTTAGATTTTACATGCTCTGTACTATGACATTGGGCATCGGCCTTGGCAGACGACGTTGATGGCATTTCATCGTCTCGGCCATGACTAGTGGCAGCAGCTTCAGCACGAGGTGGAAGTGGATCTTGATCTTTCCCTATTTTTTTAACCTCCACATTTTTGTTCTCCATATTTTGCGCACAACTAAAAGCCACCACAGGTATACAATGTAGATGGGTGGATAGTATAGTATTATATTACTTATGGACGACGAGTGACGACACAGAGGTAGGTACAGCCGTGGCCTACCGTACTGCTGCTTATATATATAATATACTGTATAACGGACCTGGTGGACACTGTCAGCAGACTGCTAAACTAGTATGAAGAAAAAAACAACAACACAGGTATATAATGTAGATGGATGGATAGTATAGTATTATATTACTTATGGACGACGAGTGCACTGACGACACAGAGGTAGGTACAGCCGTGGCCTACCGTACTGCTGCTTATATATATAATATACTGTATAACGGACCTGGTGGACACTGTCAGCAGACTGCTAAACTAGTATGAAGAAAAAAAAAAACACCACAGGTATACAATGTAGATGGATGGATAGTATAGTATTATATTACTTATAATTATAGCTCCTTATATAGAATCCGAGTCTCGCGAGAATCCGACAGCGGGATGATGACGTTCGGGCGCGCTCGGGTTAACCGAGCAAGGCGGGAGGATCCGAGTCTGCTCGGACCCGTGCAAAAAAGGCTGAAGTTCGGGCGGGTTCGGATTCCGAGGAACCGAACCCGCTCATCTCTAAAAATAAATAACACTATAAGTGACTAGCCTCAGTGTAGGATTTTGTAAAAAAAGAAAAAAAACCCTGCACATACAGTTTTTCATGAATCCAATAATCCCTGAATATTCTGGGAATAACGGACACTACCGTATGGTGTAATGTGAATAACGGACGCTGCTGTGCGGTGTAATGTAAATAACTAATGGACACTACTGTGTGGTGTAATGTGACTAACAGACGCTACTGTGCGGTGTAATGTGAATTGGTACTATTCTGTGGTCACGTCCCTTCCCCATGAGGCCACGCCCCTCTATTTTTGTCAAGCGCCTATGGCACACAATGGCTCTATTTTAAATATGGGGGGGCGCCGTTTGATGTTTCTTGCACACGGCGCTTAAATGTTTAGTTACGGTACTGGGCAAAATTAAACCCCCTAGTGAGGCAGCTGCCAGAGCACAGTAGCTTCACATGGAAAATTCTTTCCAGGCCACATAATGGCAATCAGAATAAATTCCTTAGATCACCCCTTACTGTCCTGTACTAATGAAAGCTATAAAGCAGTTTCCTGTTAGGTAGGCCTCCATGCCACTTTAAAATAGTGTGACACTGATGATGTCGAATGTTGACATTTCCATTTTAGGATTAGAGCTGCCTTTAGAGTTACGGACAGAAGTAGAACAAAACTACCATAGTGACACGCTAACAGTGTCCACATAACATTAGAATGGTGAATGTCGATCAATGACGGCATCACGACCATGTTGACATGATGAATGTCAGTGTTGTGACTATCGACCAAATATACCACAGCCCTAGAGTCTGTATTATCTCTGTACTAGCAGAGGCCACTCAGTTATACTACATACTGTCACACTGATCTGTTACTAGGGGGGAAATCATCTACAGACATAGGGTGCAAATGGTTGTTGCCGCAGCGTTTAAACATTGGCAACAGCACTCTACTGTATGTCGCACCCTACACCCACCCGGCGGAATCTGGAAATTGCTCAAATGTGCTCTCTACCTTATGGGATGGCGAAGACTGTTATGCAAGATACCGCTCCTGTAAAGTGTCATGTACTTTTTGCAGCCCATGCGATCAGCTAGACGCCGCCTATGGGGAGAGATTTTTTTGCATAGCAAGGCTGCGAACGCTTGTGCATCCCTGCTATGCAAAAAAAGTTTTGACCAAAAGAAGACCAGGGTCAGACTTACTTACCCTGTGCGATGGATCCAGCGACGAAGGTCCCGGAATTGACGTCAGACATCCGCCCTCCAAACGCCTGGACACGTCTGCGTTCGCCTCGCCACGCCTTGAAAACGGTCAGTTGACGCCCCGGAACGCCTCCCGCCTGTCAGTCTTCTTGCGATCGCCATTGCGATCACTTTTTCCTCTGGCGGCGTCGCTGCCCGCTATGACACGCGTGCACAATGCGGCCGCTGCGCATTCGCAGTTCCGACCCATTCGCACCACTGCGAAAAACTGCAGCGTGCCAACGGGTCGGAATGACCCCCCCATATCTTATGCTAAATCTATTGTGCTAAATCTTATGCTATATCTTACCGTATGTATGCACTATTTTGTGTGTTCAGGAGCTCAGGGAATTTCAAGGGAAATAGTGTAGGATAACATAGCCAAAATCTTACCGTATGTACCCAGTCTTAGGGGTCTATTTCTTAACATTATTTTTACTTAAATAATGTGAAAAAGGGTGTTTTCACACCCTTTTCACATTATTTTAGTATAACCTAAATGTGTTAAAGGGCATTAGGAGCAGTTTTCATGAAAACCTGCTCCAAACCCTTTAATTAATTTTTAGTAGGCCACATTGCATTCCCCATACTTATAATGGGAAATGTGATGTGGCCAAATTTACTAAAGAAAAATGTGAAAAAATACCGCAGTGTGCCCTGTGATAATCTCACCAGCTCAGGCTGGCGAGATCACAGGGCAGCATTGCGATAATGTGGCATTTGCCCAGCTTTCTCTGCCCCTGGCAGAGAAAGCTGAGCGGGGATCCGGCTCCAGTGATCAGCTATATGTGTCTGATGGACACACAAGCTGATCACAGTGTAAAAAGAAAAAAAAAAAGAAAAAAAACAACAACCCATACTCGCCTGTCAAGGGAGCCGGTGTCCGCTGCTCCACTGAGCGCTGCCAGGCGCCGGGTCCCCCATGTGCTGCAATGTGACCCCGGTGCAGTAAAGTGACGCTGCAATGCGGCAGCGCACTTTACAGCACCGAGGGGTCACCGCAGCACACAGGATCCAGCACCCGGCAGCCCAGCAGAAGCAGCGCGGACAGGCTCCCTGGTCAGGTGAGTATATTATCCTGAAGGGGGGAGCGGCGTGCCGCGCGGGGGTAGTCGTGGCGGGGGGGTCGACCGGGCAGTGGCGGTAGCGGCGCATGCGCAGCAGAACATCGGGGTATTTTTTCAGAAAAATACCCTGATGATGCTGCGGAGTGTCATCGCAGGGACAGAGCTGGACCGCAAGCTCTGTCCCTGCATGCGATAATTGATACATCCCTGCGATGTAATCAATTATCGCAGTGCAAATTTGGGCGATTTTATCACCTGTTATCGGCATCCTGGATGCGGATGGTGATAAATAGGCCCCTTAGAATCTCCTGACAGTCATTCCTTAGAGAGGTCAGGCTGGAGATTACAGTTTTTATCCCTAGGCTGCTGCCAAACCCCCATTAGGAATGATGTATCTGCCGAGGAGACCTCAGAAGGGATTTACACACAATTTAACTGGATGATTTCATCCAGAAAGCAGGAATGCTCGATTTCGTATTGAGACTTCAAAATCAATACACTTTAATAACTCTTCTGCTTTCGTCGAGGCCTATTTCTGAAAATAAATGTTAATCAAATCAGTTTGCTGCGAAGCGCTAATGAAAGCGATCGTGGCCAAGGAGAAAAGCTAAATTGTAGATAAAATAGTTACAGATCCAACACAAACACAAAATCAAAACTGTAAACGACATGTGTGCAATTAAAAGATGGATTACCCGTTCATGGCAGGCGAGGTGAATTCTGCTAAGGTATATTATATGCTTCTTAACACGAATGACATCTACACATTACATGTATTTGGAGGCATGCTGGTTAATGTTACACTGGGTTGAGTGGAGTAGAAATCCATCTAAGAACGGGTGATTTATCTTTAACTTCCTGCTTGGGTGACCAGTGCGTCATTCATGTAAGGTCACAGGCACTGGACTCATTTTCACAGTACTAATGAGGAAATATTCCCTGCTTAGGCCTGACCCACCCCCGGAAATTTAACTCGTGATGGAAGGCAACTGTCAAGTTGCAAAGTTGATTTTCATTTACTACAGAAAATAATTTAAGTTGCACTTAATTATTACTTAATAAAGACAGATTAGTAAATTTACTAAGATGGGAGTTCTATTTAAGATGGGATGTTGCCCATAGCAACCAATCAGGTTCCAGGTATTATCTTCTAGAAGGTGCTAGATAAATGAGAAGTAGAATCTGATTGGTTGCTATGGGCAACATCCCATCTTAAATAGAACTCCCATCTTAGTAAATTTACCCCAGAGCATTTATTATAAACAAATCATTGTATTGCTAGAATCCACTGGGCTTAGGCACAGCGTTGAGCTAACCCATGCTGATCTGGTCCAATATCGGTGAATTTGCAATGATGACAGCAATAGGAATAGATACTACTAAATCAGCCTTATATATATTAATAAATTAGTTTAAGGACCAAGGGGTATGTGCACTGATTATTGTCACAAAATGGAGGTTTATAAGTAGAAATACTTAACAGGTTTACTTGAAGGAAATTAAGGTATGGAGAGACTTCTCTTTGTTCATGGGATTCCACAATATCACATGTAAAAAACAAAAGAACACATAATAGTAAAAACTATCATATATAAAATAAGGAGATTTTTTTTTTTTTTAATACAAGTTTACAACACTTACAAAGACGCTACTGATGAAGGACTGAAACGCGTTTAGCGTGGCTCTGGACGTCTTCTCCACCTTGCTGAACTCTGGGGTATGCTGCTGGACTTTGCCCACTATCCGGACGTGGGTAACTGTTGTTTCCTTGGACCATCTTTGGAATACCAGGAGCGACCCTTGCTGTTTGCCTCTGTTGGATCTATTATGCTGTGTTTCAAACACTTGTTTGTAAGTGTACATCTGTATTAAATATTTTTTTGTTTTTACATATTTGCACTATTTGCTTGTATTTAGTTTTTTTATGGTATTCTCCACAACGTTCTGGAATATATATGAAAAGCTGTTCCCTGCCATCTGAACTACTACACCAGACTTATGCTGCTTTGCCATTGTGGGATAACCATTATGCTGATACCAATCATTTGTTTGTAAGTGGACATCGTGAATTCAAAATTCAGTTTATATATGATGGTCTGCACTATTATGTGTTCTTTTGTTTTTTACATGTGATATTGTGGAATCGCATAAACAAAGAGAAGTCTCTCCATACCTTAATTTCCTTCAAGTAAACCTGTTAAGTGTTTCTACTTATAAAGCAATTGTGGGTTGCGGTGTGAATTATCACTATATAGGGTTGAACGTGTTATTCCTCCTAGCGCTAATTGTTTTGTATATTACTTCTTCTCCTATGTATTTTTGTGTAAATTGGATGATTACTCTTATATACAACTGTAGCTGCATTGTGGGGGACTTTTATTGCGCACCATTGCTGAAATTCCTTTCCAGTTTACACAAAATGGAGGTTATCTGCGCTCCCTAGCCGTACTTTAGCTCATCTCCGCCACAGGCCTGGGCACGATCCTTCATCCAGGTGCTCCCCTGATGCGTCCCGCCGCTCACCGCAGCACCTGTGACTGTGTACCTGCGTGTTCCTGTCTGGCGGCCATAGCGGCTGACTCTGGCCGCAGCACACCAAAGTTCCCGCCGCTCTCCCCCATGGATAGTGCCATGACAGTCTCCAGTCAGCTGATTCCCAGGAGCCAATCCGGATTCACTTCCGCATCATGTGAACCGCTCATCCACTCAGCTGTAAGCACTGGGTATAAGTTCCAGGTCTCAGCACTAGCAAGCTGTCAGTGCTTTTGTGTTTTATCAGCCTGGAGTGAGCTCCAGAGTCTCTTGCTGGTAATAGACTCAGTACCCTCTACCATACTCCCTGACTCCCTGGATGATTTAAAGGGCCATCGCTGCCACTACATCCTGGCATCTCCAGATTCACTGGAAGTCCTACAGTGATCCAGAGGGATTGTCCTATATTCCTAGTAGCATTATAGACTCTGCTGGTTCCTACCGCCTCCAGATAAACTGCTGCACAAGGTAGCGCGCCTCAGTATCCGGAAAACCTGCTACTGCTGTCTTCCACCTTGCAGCATTCATTCATACAGTGTGTAGAATCACTACATCATAGCACCTGGGAAACCAGCAGCGCTGAAAGTGCATTACACGGCATTTGGAATCCCCACTGTGCTGTCTCAGTTGCCCAGCAATGCTGATGCCCTCAGCTTCTTCTACAGTTACTGCCGATGTTCTCAGCTTTGTCTAATATTATTGCTGATGTCCTCAGCTTCCTCTACAGTCATTGCTGATGCTCTCAGCTTCATCTACAGTTACTGCTGATGCTCTAAGCTTCGTCTACAGTTATTGCAGATGTCCTCAGCTTCTGCTACAGTCATTGCTGATGCCCTCAGCTTCATCTACAGTTATTGCTGATGCTCTCAGCTTCTTCTACAGTTATTTCTGATGTCCTCCGGTTCTGCTACAGTCATTACTGATGACCTCAGCTTCGTCTACAGTTATTGCTGATGTCCTCAGCTTCCTCTACAGTCAATGCTGATGCCCTCAGCTTCATCTACAGTTACTGCTGATGCACTCAGCTTCATCTACAGTTATTGCTGATGTCCTCAGCTTCTGCTACAGTCATTGCTGATGCCCTCAGCTTCATCTACAATTATTGCTGATGCCCTCAGCTTCAGCTACAGTCATTGCTGATGCTCTCAGCTTCGTCTACAATTATTGCTGATGTCCTCAGCTTCTGCTACAGTCATTGCTGATGCCCTCAGCTTCATCTACAGTTACTGCTGATGCCCTCAGCTTCCTCTACAGTCATTACTGTTGTCCGCAGACTCTTCAACAGCTACTGTATTTGCACGGGGTCCAATCAGTGATCCGAGAATCTTCTGCATTGCTGGTCCTCCCAGCATTCAGTCAACTCACCAGTCCTCACGTGACTCTCCATTAGGTGACAACCCAACTACCCTTTGCACAGGTGGCTCCCACCACCAGTGTTCCAGTACCCATAGCTGGTCACCTTTCCTCATAGAGTATACTGTCTGACTGCCACATCTGGATGAGCAGATCATTTATCAAGCCAGCCCAATTCTGTCCATAGCACTCAAGACCAAACCCAGTGTCCAGTACTAGTCCAGGTTCACAAACAAACTCAGCCATGGCAATTATCTTTCTAGGGGGTATTATTACTAAAAGTCGATTTTGGGTCTATTTAAAATTGACCATAATACAACCAGCATCCCCACAAAATCGACTACAGTGTTTTTATTCCAAATAGCTCATTTACTAAAAGTCGGTCTTGAGATCCATTTTAAAATCATTTGGCGATGTGAGCTCTTTTTGAAGCTCTAAATATGTTCTGTTCACCAAAAATCGACCCAAAATCAACAAAATGATCCAAAAGCATTCTTATTTGCCAAAACAGGTCACATGAACGGTAATACCCACAAACACCATCATTCCTGGGCTAATTTATATATCCATGTTTTTATAAATCATTACTGTGCCTTTCAATGCCATGATTTATGCAGCCAGAGGCCCCACATGCTTCTCCCCTATGTTTTTTCCATCATATTGAGGATTCAGACAATCCCACATGATATAAAATCAAATAGAACTGTATCTGATGGTTCTATTGAAAATTGTGATTTTGGGTCAATCTTTGGCTCTACTGGGGGTCTATTTTCAAATCCACTGTTAGTAAATGAGCTTTTCCTATTGATGTCTATGGGAACGTACCGATAGTCTATTTAAAGTTTTATTTGTGTGTGATGTCACATTTCTGGTGGTTTTGAGCCGGTTTAGTAAATACCTGACTGTCAAATGCGCCACCAAATCATCTCAAAATGGTCTGAAACTGGACTTTAGTAAATATACCCCGGGAAGTCTGTTTTATGATGGTTGCCTAGGAACTTGTTGGATGCTAAGCAGTAGGAAAGCATGGACAAGGGTGTGCTAAAAACCCATAGAACAGGCCTGGCTACTGTCCTTGCAAATGGCAGAATATCTGTATGGATACCTGAGTAGGATTAGTCTCTAGATGGTTCCTCTGTTTGACCCTTGCTTGACCCATGTTGGATCTCTGTTGGATCAGTTTGCAAATGATCCCTGCTTTGGACAACTCTGTGGTGAGAATTAGTGATGTGCACCGGAAATTTTTCGGGTTTTGTGTTTTAGTTTTGGGTTCGGTTCCGCGGCCGTGTTTTGGGTTCGAACGCGTTTTGGCAAAACCTCACCGAATTTTTTTTGTCGGATTCGGGTGTTTTTTTCAAAAAACCCTAAAAAACAGCTTAAATCATAGAATTTGGGGGTCATTTTGATCCCATAGTATTATTAACCTCAATAACCATAATTTACACTCATTTCCAGTCTATTCTCAACACCTCACACCTCACAATATTATTTTTAGTCCTAAAATTTGCACCAAGGTCGCTGGATGACTAAGATAAGCGACCCAAGTGGCCGACACAAACACCTGGCCCATCTAGGAGTGGCACTGCAGTGTCACGCAGGATGGCCCTTCCAAAAAATACTCCCCAAACAGCACATGGCGCAAAGAAAAAAAGAGGCGCAATGAGGTAGCTGTGTGACTAAGATAAGCGACCCAAGTGGCCGACACAAACACCTGGCCCATCTAGGAGTGGCACTGCAGTGTCACGCAGGATGGCCCTTCCAAAAAATACTCCCCAAACAGCACATGACGCAAAGAAAAAAAGAGGCGCAATGAGGTAGCTGTGTGACTAAGATAAGCGACCCAAGTGGCCGACACAAACACCTGGCCCATCTAGGAGTGGCACTGTAGTGTCACGCAGGATGGCCCTTCCAAAAAATACTCCCCAAACAGCACATGACGCAAAGAAAAAAAGAGGCGCAATGAGGTAGCTGTGTGACTAAGATAAGCGACCCAAGTGGCCGACACAAACACCTGGCCCATCTAGGAGTGGCACTGCAGTGTCACGCAGGATGGCCCTTCCAAAAAATACTCCCCAAACAGCACATGACGCAAAGAAAAAAAGAGGCGCAATGAGGTAGCTGTGTGACTAAGATAAGCGACCCAAGTGGCCGACACAAACACCTGGCCCATCTAGGAGTGGCACTGCAGTGTCACGCAGGATGGCCCTTCCAAAAAATACTCCCCAAACAGCACATGACGCAAAGAAAAATGAAAGAAAAAAGAGGTGCAAGATGGAATTGTCCTTGGGCCCTCCCACCCACCCTTATGTTGTATAAACAGGACATGCACACTTTAACGAACCCATCATTTCAGCGTCAGGGTCTGCCACACGACTGTGACTGAAATGACTGGTTGGTTTGGGCCCCCACCAAAAAAGAAGCAATCAATCTCTCCTTGCACAAACTGGCTCTACAGAGGCAAGATGTCCACCTCATCATCATCGTCCGATTTATCACCCCTTTCACTGTGTACAGCCCCCTCCTCACAGATTATTAATTCGTCCCCACTGGAATCCACCATCTCAGGTCCCCGTGCACTTTCTGGAGGCAATTGCTACTGGTGAATGTCTCCACGGAGGAATTGAATCTTATATATTATATTTATTGAATTAAGTCTTTTCATTTTTCTAGCGAGAGGATGAGTGCTTCCATCCTCATGTGAAGCTGAACCACTAGCCATGAACATAGGCCAGGGCCTCAGCCGTTCCTTGCCACTCTGTGTCGTAAATGGCATATTGGCAAGTTTACGCTTCTCCTCAGACGCTTTTAATTTTGATTTTTGGGTCATTTTACTGAACTTTTGTTTTTTGGATTTTACATGCTCTGTACTATAACATTGGGCATCGGCCTTGGCAGACGACGTTGATGGCATTTCATCGTCTCGGCCATGATTAGTGGCAGCAGCTTCAGCACGAGGTGGAAGTGGATCTTGATCTTTCCCTATTTTTTTAACCTCCACATTTTTGTTCTCCATATTTTAATGCGCACAACTAAAAGCCACCACAGATATACAATGTAGATGGATGGATAGTATAGTATTATATTACGTATGGAGGACGAGTGATGACACAGAGGTAGGTACAGCCGTGGCCTACCGTACTGCTATATATATATATATATATATATATATACTGTATAATAATAACGGACCTGGTGGACACTGTCAGCAGACTGCTAAACTAGTATGAAGAAAAAAAAAGCCACCACAGGTATACAATGTAGATGGATGGATAGTATAGTATTATTATATTACTTATGGACGACGAGTGCACTGACGACACAGAGGTAGGTACAGCCGTGGCCTACCGTACTGCTATATATATATATACTGTATAATAATAACGGACCTGGTGGACACTGTCAGCAGACTGCTAAACTAGTATGAAGAAAAAAAAAGCCACCACAGGTATACAATGTAGATGGATGGATAGTATAGTATTATTATATTACTTATGGATGACGAGTGCACTGACGACACAGAGGTAGGTACAGCCGTGGCCTACCGTACTGCTATATATATATATACTGTATAATAATAACGGACCTGGTGGACACTGTCAGCAGACTGCTAAACTAGTATGAAGAAAAAAAAAGTCACCACAGGTATACAATGTAGATGGATGGATAGTATAGTATTATTATATTACTTATGGACGACGAGTGCACTGACGACACAGAGGTAGGTACAGCCGTGGCCTACCGTACTGCTATATATATATATATATAATGTATAATAATAACGGACCTGGTGGACACTGTCAGCAGACTGCTAAACTAGTATGAAGAAAAAAAAAGCCACCACAGGTATACAATGTAGATGGATGGATAGTATAGTATTATTATATTACTTATGGACGACGAGTGCACTGACGACACAGAGGTAGGTACAGCCGTGGCCTACCGTACTGCTATATATATATATATATAATGTATAATAATAACGGACCTGGTAGACACTGTCAGCAGACTGCTAAACTAGTATGAAGAAAAAAAAAGCCACCACAGGTATACAATGTAGATGGATGGATAGTATAGTATTATTATATTACTTATGGATGACGAGTGCACTGACGACACAGAGGTAGGTACAGCCGTGGCCTACCGTACTGCTATATATATATATATATAATGTATAATAATAACGGACCTGATGGACACTGTCAGCAGACTGCTAAACTAGTATGAAGAAAAAAAAAGCCACCACAGGTATACAATGTAGATGGATGGATAGTATAGTATTATTATATTACTTATGGACGACGAGTGCACTGACGACACAGAGGTAGGTACAGCCGTGGCCTACCGTACTGCTATATATATATATATACTGTATAATAATAACGGACCTGGTGGACACTGTCAGCAGACTGCTAAACTAGTATGAAGAAAAAAAAAGCCACCACAGGTATACAATGTAGATGGATGGATAGTATAGTATTATTATATTACTTATGGACGACGAGTGCACTGACGACACAGAGGTAGGTACAGCCGTGGCCTACCGTACTGCTATATATATATATATATATATATATATATATATAATGTATAATAATAACGGACCTGGTGGACACTGTCAGCAGACTGCTAAACTAGTATGAAGAAAAAAAAAGCCACCACAGGTATACAATGTAGATGGATGGATAGTATAGTATTATTATATTACTTATGGACGACGAGTGCACTGACGTGACGACACAGAGGTAGGTACAGCCATGGCCTACCGTACTGCTATATATATATATATATATACTGTATAATAATAACGGACCTGGTGGACACTGTCAGCAGACTGCTAAACTAGTATGAAGAAAAAAAAAGCCACCACAGGTATACAATGTAGATGGATGGATAGTATAGTATTATATTACTTATGGACGACGAGTGCACTGACGACACAGAGGTAGGTACAGCCGTGGCCTACCGTACTGCTATATATATATATATATATATATACACTGTATAATAATAACGGACCTGGTGGACACTGTCAGCAGACTGCTAAACTAGTATGAAGAAAAAAAAAAGCCACCACAGGAGTGTTTTTCAGGCAGACAAACGTATACTGGACTGGTGGTCACTGTCAGCAAAACTGTGCACTGTTCTCCTGCTATAACTGCTCCCCAGTCCCCACAATTAGGCAGTGTGAGCAGTGCACTCAGCACAGATATATCATGCAGCAGTGCAGCACACTGAGCACAGATATGGTGGAGCGTTTTTTTCAGGCAGAGAACCAACGGATTAAACTGGTGGTCACTACTATTATAATCAAAACCCTGCACTGTACTCCCTAACAGCTGCTCCCCGTCCCCAATCCTCCCCACAATTATAACACTAAGTCACTCTGTGTCTTTTCTACTATAACGGAGAGGACGCCAGCCACGTCCTCTCCCTATCAATCTCAATGCACGTGTGAAAATGGCGGCCACGCGCGGCTGCTTATATAGAATCCGAGTCTCGCGAGAATCCGACAGCGGGATGATGACGTTCGGGCGCGCTCGGTTTACCCGAGCCACACGGGAGAATCCGAGCATGGCTCGGACCCGTGTAAAAAGGCTGAAGTTCGGGGGGGTTCGGTTTCCGAGAAACCGAACCCGCTCATCACTAGTGAGAATGCAATTTGGCAGAAGGCTACTAGACTTAGGGGCACATTTATGAAAGCTTAGAGAGGAGATAAAGTGGAGAGAGAAAAGTACCAACCAATCAGCTCCTAACTGCCATGATACAGGCTGTGTTTGAAAAATGACAGGAACTGATTGGTTGGTAATTTATTTCTCTCTATTTTATCTCATTCCAAGCTTTGATAAATGTTCCCTTTAATATACGTGGGAGAATAATAATAATAATAATAATAATAATATATATATATATATATATATATATATTTCTATTAAACATCTGGTGTGATGGCAATTAAAAGGGTCACAAGCGGGGTGTGGGCCGCACATGGTGTCACCTTTCCAGGGGGTGACACCAAAATGATGACTCCTCCTTGAGGACGGATGTACTAAGCCTTGAAAGTGATCAAATGGAGAGTGATAAAATACCAGCCAATGAGCTCCTAACTGCCATGTTACAGGCTGTGTTTGAAAAATGACAGGAGCTGGTTGGTTGGTAGTTTATCACTCTCCATATTATCACTTTTCAAGGCTTTGTAGATCTGGCCCTTAGTGACGGGGAGCTGGGTGCTGTACTGTGACATTACGTGCAGCCCTCGGCTCCACTCACTGAAAATGAGCTGGCACTGCAGCCACAGTATCTGGGGGCAGCCTGCATGCCCCCTGAGTCAGGTAATCGGAGCGTCCCATGAGGTCACACCCCCTGTCCATGATACCATGCCCCTTTTTCCACCGCACGCAGGGGTGCCGCCACTGATGGCATTGTATCTATGTAGCATGTGCATTCAAAATATGATGGGAGGTTAAACAGCCGACCTGACGCACTTACCACCCTGGCAGAAGACCTGTTCAAATATTGTTTTTTATTCATGAAGCTGCGAAAAGTGTGGAGAAGTTGCCCATGGCAACCAATCAGCTGCTACGTATAATTTTATAGAATGCACTTTATAAATGTTACCTCAACACTAATTGATTGCCATGGCCAACTTCTCCACCGGCTCACTTCTACACTCTTTTTTACTAAATAGACTCCATTGTCTTTATTAATTGTTCTGGAATTCTGATTGCTTCAATTATTAGACTGCTCTATAATTAATAAGTTTTCCGGCTGCATATGTTACCTTATAAGGGAACCCATATCCTGAGGGGAACCATTGACTGGCAAGCATTATGGAAAGATGGGTCTGCTAAAACTGAAGCTCACACTAGACTGCTTCATAGTGTTCATGAATGCCCCAGACCAAACAAATGTCTAATATATATTATAATACATCACAGTGCCCAGTTCAGATTTTGCCACCTTACAGGCGCCCCTTACCATTATTTATTTATTTATTTATTAACAGTTTCTTATATAGCGCAGCATATTCCCATTCCGCTTTACAATTGGAACAACAGTAATAGAACAAAACTGGGTAATAACAGACAGACATAGAGGTAGGAAGGCCCTGCTCGCAAGCTATAACATCCACTGCATACATCCAGGGAATTCTGGGAACTTGGCAGTTGTCCAAGGCCCCCTAACAATGGCACCCCCACCACCCACTATAGCTATGCCCATGCACCATAATGTCATGGGGCCACTTTATGTGGTTTTCATTTTTTTTTAAACCCACCACCCCAAAATCAATATAAATTCAAATCAAATAAAAATGCTTAATAACAGGATTTTTATACCTACCGGTAAATCCTTTTCTCCTAGTCCGTAGAGGATGCTGGGGTCCACTTTAGTACCATGGGGTATAGACGGTTCCGCAGGAGCCATGGGCACTTTAAGACTTTTTCAGAGTGTGAACTGGCTCCTCCCTCTATGCCCCTCCTCCATACCTCAGTATAGGAACTGTGCCCGGGGAGACGGACAATTCGAGAAAAGGATTTACTTTTAAGTTAATGGTGAAATTCACACCAGCTCACACTTCAACCATGCCGCACAACATGGCATACAACATAACACATGCCAACGAGCATGACCTTTGCAGCAACGTGCTGAAACAATTGAACACAACACCTGTGTAACTATAATAAAATAACTACTGCAGGTAAAGTACGCAATGGGTTGGGTGCCCAGCATCCTCTACGGGCTAGGAGAAAAGGATTTACCGGTAGGTATAAAAATCCTGTTTTCTCATACGTCCTAGAGGATGCTGGGGTCCACTTTAGTACCATGGGGTTATACCAAAGCTCCAGTACGGGCGGAAGAGTGCGGATGACCCTGCAGAACCGATTGACCAAATTTTAGGTCACCAGCGGCCAAGGTGTCAAACTTGTAAAACTTAGCAAACGTGTTTGTCCCTGACTAAGTAGCTGCTCGGCAAAGCTGTAATGCCGAGACTCCCCGGGCAGCCGCCCAGGATGAGCCCACCTTTCCTAGTAGAATGGGCATTTACAGAATTCGGTATCGGCAATCCTGCCGTGGAATGAGCGTGCTGAATCGTACCTCTGATCCAGCGCACAATCGTCTGCTTAGAAGCAGGACACCCAATCTTGTTGGGAACATACAGGACAAACAGTGCCTCTGTTTTCCGTATCCGAGCCGATCTTGCGACATAAATTTTCAAAGCTCTGACCACATCCAGAGACTTTGAAGCAGCGAAGGTGTCAGTAGCCACTGGCACCACAATAGGTTGGTTCACATGGAAAGAAGAAACCACCTTTGGAAGAAATTGCTGACGAGTTCTTAATTCAACCCTATCTTCATGGAAGATCAAGTAAGGGCACTTGTGAGACACCTCAGACACCCTCCTTGCGGATGCCAAGGCCAACAGCATGACCACTTTCCAAGTGAGAAACTTTAACTCCACCTCCTGGAGAGGTTCAAACCAATCTGATTGAAGGAACTGCAAAACCATGTTAAGTTCCCATGGTGCCGTAGGAGGCACAAAAGGAGGTTGGATGTGCAGGACCGCCTTCACGAACGTCTGAACTTCCGGAAGGGAGGCCAATTGTTTCTGTAAGAAAACGGACAAAGCCGAAATTTGGACCTTGATTGAACCCAATCTTAAGCCAACATCCACACCCGCCTGAAGAAAATGGAGAAAACGTCCTAACTGAAATTCTTCCGTTGAAGCCTTCTTGGTTTCACACCAAGACACATATTTTCTCCAGACAAGGTGGTAATGTCTAGACGTTACTCCTTTCCTGGCCAGAATAAGAGTGGGAATGACTTCCTTGGGAATACCGTTTCTGGCTAGGATCCGGCGCTCAACAGCCATGCCGTCAAACGTAGCCGCGGTAAGTCTTTATACACGCACGGCCCCTGCCATAGCAGGTCTTCTCGAAGAGGAAGAGGCCGAGGATCTTCTATGAGTAACTCCTGAAGATCCGGATACCAAGCCCTCCTTGGCCAGTCTGGGACAATGAGGATAGCTCGTACCCCTGTTCTTCTTATGATCTTGAGAACTTTCGGAATTAGTGGAAGTGGAGGGAACACATACACCAACCGAAATACCCACTGGGTCACCAGTGCATCCACTGCTATTGCTTGTGGGTCTCTCGACCTGGAACGATATTTCTGAAGCTTCTTGTTGAGACGAGATGCCATCATGTCTACTTGAGGAACACCCCAATGACCTGTCACCTCTGTGAAGACTTCTTGGTGGAGGCCCCATTCTCCTGGGTGGAGATCGTGTCTGCTGAGGAAGTCCGCTTCCCAGTTGTCTACTCCCAGAATGAAAATTGCTGACAGAGCTCTTGCATGTCTTTCTGCCCAGAGGAGGATCTTTGTCACCTCTGCCATTGCTGCTCTGCTTTTCGTTCCGCCTTGACGGTTTATGTACGCCACTGCTGTTACATTGTCTGACTGGATCTGAATCGGTTGATCTTGAAGAAGATGCACCACTTGTAGAAGGCCGTTGTAAATGGCTCTCAACTCCAGAACGTTTATGTGAAGACAGGTTTCTTGACTTGACCATCTGCCTTGGAAGCTTTCCCCCTGTGTGACTGCTCCCCAGCCTCGGAGATTTGCATCCGTGGTTACTGAGACCCAGTCCTGAATCCCGAACCTGCGTCCCTCTAGGAGGTGAGAACTGTGTAGCCACCACATGAGTAAAATTCTGGCTTTGGATGACAGGATTATCCTCTGATGCATGTGTAGATGGGATCCGGACCACTTGTCCAACAGGTCCCACTGGAATACTCTGGCATGGAATCGGCCAAACTGTAGGGCCTCGTAGGCCGCTACCATCTTGCCCAACAACCGAATGCATTGATGAATCGACACTTTTGTTGGTTTCAGAATTTGTTTGACCATTCTCTGGATTTCCAGAGCCTTTTCCACTGGAAGAACTACCCTCTGTACTTCTGTGTCCAGTATCATCCCCAGAAACGATAATCTTGTCGTCAGTTCCAACTGTGACTTTGGAAAATTTATGATCCAACCGTGCTGTTGAAGTACTGTCAGGGAGAGTGCAATGCTCTGCACCAACCTTTCCCTGGACCCTGCTTTTATCAGGAGATCGTCCAGGTAAGGAATTATATTGACTCCTTGCTGTTGAAGGAGGACCATCATCTCCGCCATCACCTTGGTAAACACCCTTGGTGCCGTGGATAGCCCGAACGGCAACGTCTGAAATTGGTAATGACAATCCTGCACTGCGAATCTCAGATAAGCTTGATGTGGAGGATAGATAGGAACATGTAAGTAGGCATCTTTTATGTCCACTGACACCATGAAGTCCTTTTTCTCCAGACTGGAAATCACTGCCCTCATAGATTACATCTTGAATTTGAACCTTTGCAGGTAGAGATTCAGTGTTTTCAGATTTAGAATAGATCTGACCGAGCCATCCGGCTTCGGAACTACGAAAAGGCTTGAATAAAACCCTTCTCCTTGTTGCGACAAGGGAACCAGGACAATCACTTGATCCTGACACAATTTTTGTATTGCTGCTGATACCACTTCCCTGTCTGGGACAGAAGCTGGTAAGGCCGATTTGAAAAATCGGCATGGGGGAATGTCTTGAAACTCCAGCTTGTACCCGTGGGACACTATTTGTAAGATCCACGGGTCCAGGCCAGATTGAACCCAAATCTGACTGAATCCTTTGCCCGCAAAGAAAGGGGAACCTTTACCCTTTTTGTATTTATTGGGCCGAAAGGACTGCATCTGAGAGTGATGTGTCTTTTTCGCCGGCGCAGGAGCATTAGACAAAAACGTTGACTTACCTGCGGTAGCCACAGAAACAAGGCATCCAGCCCATCTCCAAACAAGGCCTCGCCTTTATACGGGAGAGCCTCCATATTCCTTTTGGAATCTGCGTCTGCATTCCATTGGCAAATCCACAATGCCCTACGTGCTGAAATTGTCATGGTAGCGGCTCTTGATCCCAAGAGACCAATATTTTTCATGGCTTCCAGCATGTACGCAGCAGCGTCTTTGATATGACCTAACGTTAGGAGTATCTCGTCTCTATCTATCGTGTCAATGTCTAATGACAAGTTTTCTGACCACTTTTCTTTTTTTTTAAACACATTTTATTGAGTGGATCATGAAATAGGTACAATGATAACATAACAGAGCACCCGAACATTTTGGGTGCTTAAAATACAAATGTAGGTACAGTAAATTGTTGCTACAACAGCATGGATCCTTTTTTTTTTGTTTTTGTGTTTTCCCGTGTTTAGAGATTCAAGTTAGAGCATAAAAAGTGGGAAACTCTCGGCAACGGAGTGGCCTTCCGTCAAGAGAGTCAGCAAAGGAAATGAAAAAAAGGGAGTGCTCGGAGAGCGATCAGAAGGGGACAGAAAAGCATAGGAGGCTGGGCACCTCCGGTTGAAGAAAAGAGGGGGGGGGGGAGTAGAGAGAGGGCAAAGAGGTGGAGGGGTAGCCTTCGGGGGCAAGAGGTGGATAGGACCTTGGCATGCCGTGTCAGATTATGAATGGGGAGGAAGCCTGTTGTAGGTTTAGCCATGGGGACCATACTTTATCGAATTGCTTCGCAGTATTGCGAATAACTGCGGTCATGTATTCCATTTTGTGGACATACCATATCCGAGAAATTATCCCCTGTATTGGTGAGGGGGTCGGGCTCTTCCAGTCTGTGGCAATTTGGCATGTCATTGCCGAGACTATATGTCGGAATAGTTTGTTTTGATGTCTGTTGAGGGTAGGAAGAGTCATGGGGAGCAAAAAGTATTGGGGGTCGGAGGGGATGGAGGTGTCGAATAAACGCGAAAGCATGGTGATGAGTTCACCCCATATTGTGTAGATTTTAGGGCAGGCCCACCATATGTGTAAGAATGAACCGATGTCCGTACAGCCCCTCCAGCATCTATCTGGAGTATCGGGGAACATAGTATGTAGACGGGACGGGACATAGTACCATCGGTAGAGTAATTTATAAATATTTTCTTTAATTCTTACACATATGGAGCTGGAAGCCGCATTGTCCCATATATCTACCCAGTCCTCATTGTCTATAGTGAATCCCAATTCCTTTTCCCATGCCACTTCATGAGGGGCCCGGGATGTTGTGGGGAGGTCGTCCAGGAGGGTGTAGATGTCTGATATGAGGCCTTTAGTGTTGGTGCGTTTCCAGCTAATGTGTTCAAAGGGGGATAAATGTCTGTGGAGAAGGGTGGTGGTGATGGTGGAGTGGAAATGTCTAATTTGTAGATAGCGGAAGAAGTCCGATGAGGGGATTACTGTTCCTTCACGGATATCTGCGAATTGTGGGAACGTAGCTGTGGAGGTGATATCATTAACATAGAAAATACCACTCATGCGCCAAGATGTGTGCGTGGCTCTGCTCATACCTGGTGGGAAGGCTGGGTTGTTAAATAACGGAATTAGCGGGGACGGGTATGGGGCCAAACTGAACCGTCTATTTGTCAGGTCCCATGTTGCCAGGGAGCGACTTACTACAGGGTGCAATAGGGCCGCACGGGGACGCTGGTTCCGGTGAAGCCACAGTAGGGAGGATAGTGTAGCTAGGCCCGTCTCCTCCGCCTCTATCCCCACCCAGACCTTCCGCGTCCCGCCTTCGTTGCACCATTGTGCACATTGAGCGAGTTGCGCGGCATAAAAGTATTTCTTAAAATCCGGGATACCCAGACCGCCGCCTCTGGAGGGGCGTTGAAGCAGTTTAAGTCTGACTCGAGGGCGTTTGTGATTCCAAATAAAGAGGGAAGATTGGCGTTGTAGGGTCTTGAAGACGTAGGTAGGGACGTAGATCGGGAGGGTCTGAAATAAGTACAGGAGTCGGGGGAGCACGCTCATCTTGACAGAGTTAATTCTGCCTATCCATGATATAAAATAACTGGACCAGTCCACCAAGTCCTCCTTAATTGTCTGTAATAAACGGGGATAATTTGCTTGGAAAAGTTGGTGGTGATGGTGGGTCAAGTACACACCAAGGTATTTAATTTTCTTGGTTTGCCAGTTACAGGGGAGAATAGTTTGAAGTTCTTGTTTGAGAGCTGCCGGGATATAAAAGTTAAGGACCTCTGTTTTGCTCACGTTTATTTTATAACCTGAGAGCTGTGAGTATGAGCTAATCTCAGATAAAAGCGCGGGGAGAGATTGGGCTGGGTCAGTGAGGGAGATCAGGACGTCGTCGGCATATAGCGCTATCTTGTGTTCAGATAGGCCTGTGGATATTCCATGGATAGCACTGTTATTACGGATCCTTGCTGCTAGGGGCTCCATGACTAGGGCAAAGATTAAAGGGGAGAGGGGGCATCCCTGCCTGGTACCATTGGTGATCCCGAAACTGGAGGAGGAGACACCGTTAACCATAACCTGGGCCGACGGAGAGTGGTAGAGTGCTTTAATTCCCTCTAGAAAGTTTCCGGAGAATCCCATTTTGTCAAGGACTGCAAAGGCAAAAGACCACGATATGCGGTCGAAGGCCTTCTCCGCGTCAAGAGCCAAAATGAGAGAGGGAGGTTTCCGTTTTTGGATTGAGTATATTAGATCTATTGCCCTTCTAGTGTTGTCGGACGCCTGGCGTCCAGGAATGAAGCCGACCTGATCCGGGTGGACCAGGCCGGGCATCAGGGGACCCAGACGGTTAGCTAGTATTTTCGCGTATATTTTCAAGTCAACATTCAATAATGAGATTGGTCTGTAATTTAAGCAGCTAGTCGGATCTTTGTCAGGCTTTGGTAATACCACTATATCGGCCCGAGTCGTCTCCGGCAGGAAGGAGGCTCCCTCGAGGATACCGTTAAATAGGGAGGCTAGGTGTGGGGCCAGTTCCTTCGCGAAGAGTTTATAATATTGGGCTGTGAAACCGTCCGGACCCGGGGCAGCCGACGAGCGCATCGATCGTATGGCAGCTATTGTCTCCTCCTCCGAGATTCGACTATTTAGGGCTTCCAATTGATTGTCGGATAGGGTTGGGAGGGGGGTATCGGATAAATATGAGCGCACTCCCCCGGATCCGTCAGGAGACAGCAGGGGCGAGTCAGGTAAGTTATAGAGGGAGCTATAAAACAGGCGGAAATCTTCAGCCATCAATTCAGGGTCATATGTATAGGTTCCCCTTTGTGGCGAGTACAGTTTATCTATTGCACCCAACGCTTGCTTACGACGTAGTTTGTTGGCTAGTAGGGTATCTATTTTATCCATTTTGTCGTAAAAGCGTTGTTGCAACTTCCGAAGAATTGTTGCCGCGCGGGTGGATAGGAGAGTGTTGAGTTGTCCTCGGAGGGAGTCTATCTGGGTGAGTAAAGAGGGGTCGGGGGATGCTTTGTGTTTGGGTAGTAAGGTGGCTATTTCTGATTCGAGGGAGGCTATTTCCTGTGCGGCTTTTTTCTTGATTGCCGACGATTTTGCTAATAAGGTACCGCGAATCGTGGCTTTGTGGGCTTCCCAAAGGATATTAAGTGGAATATCGGGAGATATATTTTCAGTGAAGTATTGTGTAATCGCTAGTCTAGTTTCCTCTAGTGCAGAGGGGTGTTGTAGAAGCGAGTCATCAAGACGCCATTTAAATTTCCTATGAGGCGAGCGGTATATATCTATGAGGAGGTAGACCCCAGCGTGGTCCGTCCAAGTCAGTGGTGTAATGCCCGTGTCCGAGATCAGTGGCACTAGGGCAGTGGTGATGTGGATCATGTCAATCCTGGAATAGTGTTGATGTGGAGCTGAGAAGTGCGTAAAATCTTTGGTGTGGGGGTGTTGGGAACGCCAAGTGTCACAGAGACCGTGGAGTTTCATGGTGGCGGTAAGTGTGCGGGAAGCCCGAGGGAGGGTCGTCATGGAAGCATGAGGCGGAGGACCAGATCTATCCAGCAAGGGGTCTATTATGGTATTAAAGTCACCACCCATGATAATGCTTCCCTGTGCTTCTCGTGATAGGCGTTTGGAGAGAGAATCAAAAAACAAAGATTGGTCTTGGTTGGGGGCGTAGACGGAGACCAGGGTGAAAGCCTTAGAGCGGAGGGTACCCATTACCATGAGGAACCGTCCGTCTGGGTCTGTCACCGTCCTGGAGTGAATAAACGGGATATTACGGTGAACTAAGATGGCCACACCCCGTTTTTTGCAGTCTGCTGAGGCAAAGTAGGACTGGGAGAACCATTTGCCCGTAAGCCGAGTGTGGGGACCGGTGAGATGTGTTTCCTGCAGGAATGCTATGTCAACTTTCTCACGTCTGCAAGCACTCAGGAACACGGTACGCTTCCTAGGGGAATTCAGGCCATTTACATTGACCGAGAATATTTTAAGAGACATGATTATTTACGTGGGGGAGTACGGCATATTGCCAGGTATGGTCCAGCGAGGTACAATTTGTGCCAGGCAAAGGCCACCCCTCCAGGCCAAGCAAGAGAAGGAGCAGGAAAGTCAAGCAGAGGCCACAAGAAAAGAGAGAAAAGAAAGAACATAGAAAAGAAGAAGAAGAAGTACCCCAAACGGGGAAACATCCCTGAGGTTGTGGGTCCCGTTTAGGGGCCGCTAGGAAAAAGCATCGAGTTAGTAACATTATAAACAACAGTAAGGGATTGTAGGGGGGTAACTGAGCTACCATGTGGGAGGGTGAGCGTCACCCGGGCCATGAAGGCTGGGAATGGCTATGACCTTTTTACATTTATAGCAAACATAATATAATATAGGACATTGAGAACTGTGTCCATACAACAAAAATGCAAGCATGAAAACAAAAAAGAGAGAGAAAAAAATAAAAATTGGGGAGGGAGAAAGAAGGGAAGGGGAGGAGGGGGGTTGGAAGAAAGGGAGGGAGGAGGGGGGGGGATTCAAACAGTTATAACTTGTTTATAACAGCATTAACCAAGGATAGTTACGATACTGGTAGTTGAACTGAGGTCGAATCTTCCACTGTTCACACTCGTTTCGAGTCGTGGAGAAGTTGCACCGACAGTTCATGCACTATACACATCGGGGGGTTTCCCCAGGTCAGGGAGGGTCCTTGTCCACATTGCGCTGTCGGGTCACCCGTGTCCAGTCGGGAAGAGGGGACTGAGGATGTGGCGGTTGGGATGATGAGGCCGCCATGTCTTCTACTGCTGATGTTGGGAGGAGATCTAGCTTTGCCAGCAGTTCCTGTCCTTGGGGTAAGGTCTTGACCGAGTGAACAGAGTTATTGACCGAAACATGTAAGTGGAAGGGGAATCCCCATCTGTATCTGATCTGGTGTTGTCGTAGGATCCGGGTGACCGGTTGGAGGTCTCGCCGTTTTTGGATGGTGGAGGGTGCAAGATCCTGAAAGATCTGCAGCTGTGTGCCTTTAAACAGGATCTCCGATGTGTCTCGAACGGAGGACATGATTTTCTCCTTCGAACGGAAATAATGGAAACGGACAATAACATCCCTGGGCGGTTGGGCGGGAGATGGTTTTGCCCGGAGTGCTCTATGTGCCCTGTCGCAAAGGCATTCTTCGACTGTGAGGTCTGGTACCAAGTGTATGAAGAATTCTCTCAAGAATGTTGGTAGTGATGGGCCGAGGACCGTTTCTGGAACGCCACGTATGCGCAGATTATTTCTACGCGAGCGATTTTCTTGGTCCTCTTGTCGCTCCTTGAGGGACTCCATTTCCTCGTGCAATCTAGCGAGTTCACTGTCAATGCGGTGTTGGGAGCGGCAGAGATCGTCCGTCTTTGTTTCCAGTGCATCCGTCCGGTTACCGAGATCTGTAAGGTCCGATTTAAATTCGGCTATAGCTTTCGAGAGTTCTTGCTTGAACGCGGACTGCACTCCCTCCAATAGGCTCGACATAACCGCCTGTATCTGGGGATCGATACCCACTTCCGACGAACATGGAGAGGGGGGGGAGCTTGCGGCCATGGTGGGGTTCTGTGAGCCCTTGGACTTTGACCCAAAGAAGTTAGTCGGAGCTTGCGATGCTTTTTTGTTTTTGGACATAGTGGCTTATATCCATAAGAGGTAGGGTAGGAGTGGGGGTAAAAAAGAAAAAGGAAGGAAAAATTATTGCTGGGGGGACACAGGCCCGAGTCCGTTTAATGAACAGGTAATCCGGTCAGATCCAATCCTCCAACCGCGGAGCTGGGGGGGTAGGGTGCCAGAGTATTATATATGGGGTCTGATCATTTGGCTATGGCACATGTAGTATTTTATTATTTTGCGTTAAATCATCTTGAGAGTCATCTTAAGGTTAGGTCTGGGATGTGCGGATCCGAATATCATAACGCTGAGGCCATGACTCTTCCAGGCGCCAACTCCGACGTCGGGGCAGATCGCGGTTCGATCCCCTATTCAGTGGCCCGGGCGCACTTGGGTGGTATTAAAGCACTTCCATAGCCTTCGCCGATACTGGCGGTAGTGTAAATAGAATCTGTACTCCTGCGGGGGTGAGGAGTGTGTGGTATAGTGCGGGTTATCTTTACCCTGGCTGAGTGCCAGAAAGTAAAATGGTGACTCTGGGTTCCTGTCGTGGGCTTCTATGGAGCAGGGGTGCAAATGAGAAATGAGTGCTGTGGCAGCAGCAGGCACTCACAATATTCCAGGATGGTTGGGTGCTAAAGGTAATGCAGCCTTTTTGGATGTGCTGTAGAGATTCCTAGAGCTGCAGGTGTGCTCAGCCTTCTCCAGCTAAATCTCCAGGAATCCAAGATGGCCACCGCAGCACTTATAGGGCTGCTCCTTTCCCCTCTTTTATCCCTTGTGGGGCTGCTTGTGGCACAGAGGCTCTTTGGAGGTGCTTAAGAGTGTCCAGCCTCGCATGTGGGGGTGATCCGGGGTGTCGGGGAGCCCGTCGCGGCCGCGTTCCGATCCCGGAGCTCACGGCCGGGTCTTCCCCGAACTCGAGGTCCCGGCTTCTGGGCGCGTGTTAGGCCGCGGCGGCCGGAGGTAGCAGGGGGGCCGCAGGCCCGCTTCAGCTGCTGCACAGCTCCGCCGGAGGGGTCCGCAGGAGGGATGAGGCCACCACAAGCCGCTACC